>NC_042625.1:100336778-100636778 GCF_901001135.1 Rhinatrema bivittatum
AGCTACGACTGCACGTTGGCCGAAACAGGCGATCGGTTCGGTTGGTGCCGGACGGTTTTGAGGGCTCGTTCGACACGTTTGCATGCAGCCTCTTGGGCTGAGGCGCTGCAGGGGATTTGCAGGGCAGTGACTTGGAAGCTGCTGTACACTTTCGGCAGGCGCTATCGCTTGGATGTCAGGGCTCCAGCTTCCATGTGCTTTGGTGAACACGCTCTGCGAGCGGGACTCTCCAGGTCCCACCCAGTTTAGTGGGCTTGGGTACATCCCAGGAGTCTGGACTGATCTGGGTATGTACTGGACAGGAAAATTGATTCTTAGCTGCTAATTTTTGTTCCTGTAGTACCACAAATCAAACCAGCGACCCGGCCATGGGAAGGGAGGGAGAGTGGGCTGTCTGTACTGCAGAGTTGTTCTCTATGCTGTTCTCGTTCTGCTTATATTGTGGGACAGGTTTTCTAGTAGGTAATAGCGTCACCATCCTCCTGTTTGTTGTGGAGGGGGGGTGGGCTGTTAAATTCCATAGGTTTTACATCTTGGCTTGGATAAAGGTTGATACCGAGGGACTGCAGGTGGCACCTTGGGTTATGTACAGTGTCAGTAAAACTTTCTCTGTCTCCATCTGCTGGCAGGGAGGCAAAACCCAGGAGTCTGGACTGATCTGTGGTACTACGGGAACAAATATTGGCAGGTAAGAAGCAGTTTTCCTTTCTCAACCTCTAATGCATGTCTTTAGCTCCTTCTGGCATGTTTGGCTTGATATCCTGTCCCTGAGGCAGATGGGCCTGCGTGATCTGCACCACAGACGGTTTCACTGCTGCTTCTCTACCATTCCTCTGATCTGTCCCACCCTGCGCATGGGCTCTGTCCTTATACAAATCCAGGAAACATTCTTACTGACAGTCGCATCAGTAAAACACTTGGGTTGTCATTTAAAAAACAAATTCTCTTGGGCTGTTAGTAAAACCCCTTTCGTAACTCTTCCTGCAGAGCCCAATCCTCCCATTGATGAAGTAATAAACACGCCTGGAGTGGTGGATACGTTTGTGGAGTTCCTTAAAAAGAGTGAGAACTATACACTACAGGTGAGAATGAGGCAATGCAGCCATATTCTGCCCTGCTGCTCCGTGAACCCCTTCGTTCCCATGGCATTTGCCCTCTGCTTGTGCTGATGAATGAGGCATCGGCTCCCCTAGACCCCCGGGATCTAGAACAGAGCAGGCCGGCTTGTCCGAACGCATCCTCCTTAGCCTGGCTTTGTATTCTTTCCTTGCAGTTTGAAGCTGCCTGGGCCCTGACTAACATTGCCTCAGGAACCTCTCAACAGACTAAAGTTATCATCGAAGCGGGAGCAGTTCCCATCTTTATCCAGCTCTTAAACTCTGACTTTGAGGATGTCCAGGAGCAGGTAGGGCTCTTGTTACCTGCTTGTCTGTTTGCTGGAACGGTGCTTGAGGATTAAGGAAATGTCTGACATGCTCGTGTGTTTACAGGCAGTCTGGGCTCTGGGAAACATCGCTGGTGATAGCTCTGTGTGCAGAGACTACGTGCTGACCTGTGAAATCCTCTCGCCCTTGTTAATGTGCGTAGCTCGTGGGGGTTTTTTGGCAGGGTGGGCAGGAGTGATCATGTGATGGATGGATAAGCAGTGTTAACCCACCAAAGCTGGCGAGTAACAGGAGTATTAGGGTGCATGGTGAGTACTGGAAGCAGATGGTCAGAGGATGGGAGGATGTGGTGAATACTCTGCTTTGAAGTTTGTTGGCGTGTGATGTGCATTTGTGTGTGGTTGGGCGTGGTGGGTAGAAGCATTATAGCTTGTAAGTAGTAGTAGTATCTTCTAAATGTGTCATTTGATAAGTGGTGATTGTATTAACTTGACTAAAGTGCATTTGTAATTAGGTAAGTAGAAATGTAAGGGAATAATTGAATGACTCTGGTAATACAGGTGTACTGACATCTCTTGCAGACTCCTCACTAAATCCAACAGGCTGACTATGACCAGAAATGCTGTTTGGGCCTTATCCAACCTCTGCAGAGGGAAGAACCCTCCGCCAGACTTTGAGAAGGTAACGAATGCTTTGCCATGTGAGATTGCTGATGTCTCCCTTTCTAGCTGTCTGTAAGCACCCTCAGCAGGCACTTTGCCTGTTTCAGACCCAGAACTGCATTCCTTGGATGCACCAAGCTGTCTTGTTTCTAGGTCTGCAGCTCAGTTTCCAGACTCTTGCAACTTTGAAGGGAGAGTTGTGACGTTCTCCTACCAACATGTTCTTGCTGGTTTAATATATGAGGAAGGGAAATAGATTGGGAGTAGAACTAGAGCCCCCAAGTGGGTGGTGGAGAGAGTTGGCTTGTTGCAGAGCAGTGTTAAGTGTCTTCCTGATTCTCCCTGCAGGTGTCTCCTTGCTTGCCTGTGCTTTCTCGGTTGCTGTTTAGCAGTGATTCTGACCTACTGGCAGATGCATGCTGGGCCATCTCCTATCTGTCTGATGGCCCTAATGAGAAAATCCAGGCAGTCATTGACTCAGGAGTGTGCCGGAGACTGGTGGAGTTATTAATGTAAGTGCAAACTGCAGGACTTCGTTTGTAATCGCATTTTGGTGCCTGGACAGAGCTGAAGGGTATAAGAACTCAAGAACATGCCATACCGGGTCAGACCAAGGGTCCATGCAGCCCAGCATCCTGTTTCCAACAGTGGCCAATCCAGGCCATAAGAACCTGGCAAGTACCCAAACACTAAGTATATCCCATGCTACTGATGCCAGTAATAGCAAAGACCATTCCCTAAGTCATCTTAATTAATAGCAGGTAATGGACTTCTCCTCCAAAAACTTATCCAAACCTTTTTTAAAACACAGCTACACTAACTGCACTAACCACATCCTCTGGCAACAAATTCCAGAGCTTTATTGTGCATTGAGTGAAAGAATTTTCTCTAATTAATCTTAAATGTGCTACTTGCTAACTTCATGGAGTGCCCCCTAGTCCTTCTATTATCCGAAAGTGTAAATAACCGAGTCACATCTACTCGTTCAAGACCTCTCATGATCTTAAAGACCTCTATCATATCCCCCCTCAGCCATCTCTTCTCCAAGCTGAACAGCCCTAACCTCTTCAGCCTTTCCTCATAGGGGAGCTGTTCCATTCCCCTTATCATTTTGGTTGCCCTTCTCTGTACCTTCTCCATCACAATTATATCTTTTTTGAGATGCGGCGACCAGAATTGTACACAGTATTCAAGGTGCAGTCTCACCATGGAGCGATACAGAGGCATTATGACATTTTCCGTTTTATTAACCATTCCCTTCCTAATAATTCCTAACATTTGTTTGCTTTTCTGACTGCCGCAGCACACTGAGCCGACGATTTCAATGTGTTATCCACTATGATGCCTCGATCTCTTTCCTGGGTGGTAGCTCCTATTCCCTGTATGTACCCAGATCAGTCCAGACTCCTGGGGTTTGCCTTCCTTCCAGCAGATGGAGACAGAGAGTTTCACAGGCACCGCCTCTTAACCCGGTGTCACCTGCAGCTCCTCAGTATTTCTCTGGCTCAGCAGATGGAGGAGGTGCAAAACCTGCAGTCCTGTACCAGAGTTTAAAAAAGAAGAAAAGAAAGTAAAAAAGTACTAGGGACTTGGGTAATTCCTGGACTTTGTTCAGACTTTCCTCGCAGGAGGTTGGCAGGTCCTGGTGGGACCACCCCTCCTGGTCGTAGGGAAAGGACAAGCAGGGGTTGGGGGACCTCAAATTTGCCCTTTTGGATACGCTAGGGGTGACAGTGGTCCGGCTCCCTCCCCCTCAGCGAGGATTGTGGGAAACCTCTGCCACTTTCTTGTTAGTAAAGGTTCCAAAAAAAAAAGGAAAGCCGTACTTGTTGTTTTCCCAGCGTTTGCCCCGTTGCCGGGGGCAGGTGAAGGCAGGGCCCTTAGGCTGAGTCTGTCTGCAGCTTCCAATCCCGTTCGCTGACTTCGGTGTCTGCCTCATGGTTAGGCACATTGGGCCATGCCACGTGCGAGCCACTGCTCGTGGCTGTCCACGGGCGGCCAATGCTCCCGCTGCCTCTCCGGTGGGGAGGGATCTGTAGCGGCATCATCTAAGCAGCACAGCCCTGGCAGGTCGCCGGCTGCTGTGGAAGAAGCGGCCAACCCGATCCTGATAAGCACAGGAACAGCGTCCATCTTGAAAACGTTCGCAGGGGGAGGGGGATCTCCTGCCAGCGTTGTCGCCAGCCAATTCAAGCCCAGAGGAGGCCCTAGGAGGGGATCTCGATCCCCTGGAGGGGGATTTGTGTGGTCCCTCTAAATCTTTTCCAGATTTTATTCTTTTATTGCACAAAGCATATCTGGCCAGTCAGGCCAAGCAGAGCTGCTCCTCCAGACACAGGGCCCCAGAGGATCCGCCCAAAAAGGTGCCCAGGTTGTCGGAGATGCTGGGAGCCACACAAATCCGTAAGGTTAGAGGTCCAGCGATGCAGGGGACTGTAGACTAATTTTCCTCGGAGGAGTCCGACCAGGGGTTGCCCTCTAAGGATGGTCCTCTCGGTGTCTCTTCCCAACAGTGGTCAGAATCAGGAGGGAGAGTCTGGAAAGATTCTGGCCATGGAAGGGGTCGATCCTGAGGTCGTTCGACTGTTTCAGAGGGAAGAGCTGGGTCCTATGATTCCGCATGTCCTGACGGAGTTGGGAATAGTAGTTCCGCAAGAGGACCCAGACCAGGACACAGTGGTTCCAGTCATGGATGGTTTGAGGGGCCCGGCCAGGACTTTTCCTTTCCATAAGATGGTGAAGCAGTTGATGACCAGGGAGTGGGACACTCCGGAGATTGGTCTTAAGATGGGTAGAGCCATGGATAAGCTTTATCCCTTGCCTGAGAAGATACTGGAGCTATTGAGGGTACCGAAGGTGGATGCTTCGGTGTCGGCGGTCACCAAGAGAACCACCATTCCAGGAGCTGGGGTGGCAGCTCTGAAGGTTCTGCAGGACAGGCAGCTCGAGGTGCACCTCAAAAACAATTTTGAAGCCTCTGCTCTGGGCATCCGTGCAGCAGTTTTATGCTTCAGCAAGCCTGAGATGTGTGCAGCAGTTACCGAATTCCAGGGATTTCATGCCCCAGGAATCCGAACAGGTGGAAGGCTTTAGAAGCAGTGGTAGCCTATGGAGCTGATGCTTTTCTAGGACCATGGTCTCTGCAGTATCAGCTAGAAGATTCTTGTGCTTACAGAACTGGTCGGTGGACATTTTATCAATGGCTCAGCTTGGAGCGCTCCCTTTTAAGGGCAAGCTCCTTTTTGGAGAGGATTTGGAGTTGATAAAGCAGCTTGGAGATAATAAGATGTACAAGCTACGAGAAGACAAACCTAAAGAGCAAAAAAGTTTTATGCTGGTTCGCTTTCAAGGCCAAAGATGTTTTCGTCAGCGTAGGGCTCCAGGCGTAAGCCAGAGGCAGACCTCGGAGAGGTTTCAGTCGTGGTCCCAGTCCTTTTGAGGATGCAGAGTGACCCAAGAAGGCTCCAACCAAGGGCCTAGCAGGGCCAAATCCTCACAATAAAGCAAGGCTGACCCACTCCTCAGTCCCAGCCATCGGAGGTCGGTTGACTCTCTTTTTTTATGAGGAGTGGGTCAAGATCACGTTGGACCAGTGGGTTCTAAGCGTGATAGAACAAGGCTGTGCTCTAGAATTTGCTCAGTCACTAAGAAGCCTATTCCTGGTATCCCCCTGTACCTCTCCAGCAAAGAAAATTCTTATTCAACAGCCCATCCAAAGGCTAAGAATGCTGAGGGCCATGGTTGCCGTTCCCCCGGAGAAGGGGATGGGAAGGTGTTCCATTTATTTGTGGTGCCAAAGAAGGAAGGGATATTTTGTTCAGTCCTAGACCTGAAGAAGTTGAATGTGGCTCTAAGGTCCCCATTTCAGGATGGAGGACTCTTAGGTTGTCATTGCGGCGGTGCGAAGCAGGGAGTTTTTGGCTTCCCTGGATCTCACTGAAGTGTATTTGCACACTGGGATTCACCGGGATCATCAGAGTTACCTCAGGTTCATGATCCTCGGGAAGCATTTTCAGTTTTGTGCTCTCCCGTTCAGTCTAGCCACTGCTCCGAGGACTTTCATCAAGGTAATGGTGGTGGTGGTGGTGGTGGCAGCAGCCCGCAGAAAGGAGGGGGTGCTGGTTCATCCATATCTGGACGATTGGCTCCTTCGAGGGAATTCGGAGGACCTTTGCAGACAGGCGGTGGAAGTGGTCTTGCACCTCTTGAGATCCTTGGGTTGGCTGCCTTTCGCCTTCACGGGTTCTGGAATTCTTGGGTGTGCATTTCAGTACCCGTGTGAGCAAGGTCTTCCTCACGGAGGAGCATATTCTCAAGCTACCAATGCAAGTTCGGAACCTGTTGGAGACCCCGGTGCCCAGGGTCTGGGATTACTTGCAGGTGCTTGGCCTCGACTTTGGAGCTGATCCCCTGGGCATTTACTCATATGAGACCACTACAGAAAGCGTTGCTGTCCTGATGGGATCCGATTTCAGAGCAGCTTCACCTTCTGCTACCGCTTACAGAATACGCCAGGTCCAGTCTTTCGTGGTGGCTTGGCTGAGACAACTTGTGCCACAGGGTAGACCTCAAGATGCCTCAATGAATGGTAGTGTGTCCGTCCCAGTCCGTGCAGGGCCAGTTGTTGGCGGAGGAAGCGACCTGGTCCATCAGTTGCCTAAAGACTAGGGCGATTTCCTTGTCCTCTGCTCATTCTGGGAGATAGAGTTCATTGGTTGAACGTTTGGTTAGTGTTTTATGCTTGGGTACTGATTAATACTGAGGAGATGCAGGTGGCACACTGGTTAAGAGATGGTGACTGCAAACCTTCTTTGTCTTCATCTGCTGGAAGGGGGGGCAAAACCCAGGAGTCTGAACTGATGTGTGGTACTACAGGAATGAAAATTAGCAGGCAAGAACCAATTTCCTATATGGAAGCTAACATGTAACTACAGAATGGATTATTTTTCCCTATATGCAACACCTTGCACTCGTCCACATTAAATTTCATCTGCCATTTGGATGCCCAATCTTCCAGTATCGCAAGGTCTTCCTGCAATGTATTACAATCCGCTTGTGATTTAACTACTCTGAATTAAATTCATCTGAATTAAAAGAAATTTCGTTTTCTTCAGCAGCCTGCCCTTATGAGATCTTCCTTAACATCTTGGGGCACCCCTCCCCCTCCCAGAACTTCTTACCTCAACTGATCTCCTCGGACCCCCCCCCCCGGTATATCCGAGCTGATACAGAGTGGAGACTGGGGGAGGGGAGCGATTGTACTTGTGGGCTGAGTAGCGGCGGCCTGATCTCACTACAAGGTGGCCCTACTGAATTAATGGCGCCAAACCCAACGCGCCAAACTACTGATGCCGATGCC
Source organism: Rhinatrema bivittatum (assembly GCF_901001135.1). Lineage (NCBI taxonomy): Eukaryota > Metazoa > Chordata > Amphibia > Gymnophiona > Rhinatrematidae > Rhinatrema > Rhinatrema bivittatum. The sequence continues at coordinate 100,344,185 of NC_042625.1, forward strand.
ACAGCGGTAGTTATACTGACTGAATACAGTGGCTGCCACGTCGATGCAAGCGCCGCAGCTGAAGCGTGAGCGCCGGAGAGCCGAGATGTTGATACGGGCGCTGGAGCGTCGATGTGGGCGCCAAGGCATTGACGCGAACGCCGAGGCGTCTACGCAAGTGCCGACTCATTGATGCGGCCGCTGCACGCAGACGCACTGAAGCAGCCACCGGTGAGCCACCGCATCAAGGTGAGTGCCAGCACACCCAGCATATGTTTCAGCCGGGACATCAATACCGATGACCCATGGTCTCGCCATCAGCTTGGGCACACCAGCCCATTCGCAACCAATTTAAAGTGGTGCTGCTCAGGGCAGGATGTCGGCACGCCGGGACCTCGGTGTAAGCAAAGTGCACCAAGAACGCCGGGTCATTGGCGCAGGCAGCAGGTATGCCAGACCATTGGCACCGGTGACAAGCGCACAGGCACTGTTGTGCCCGCCAGGCGCCTGACAACATTGCATCATAGAAATCCATCACTGCTACAGAATCAGCCCCTCTAACCAGTGCAAAAACACAAAATAAAAGGAAAAACAAAACACCAACGGAAACCGGCATACTAGAGCCGAGTTCGTTTTTCAGCGTGTTCTACCACCTGCGCAGTCCGCAACGGTCGGGCAAGGTTTATCATGACCACCAGTAGGATTCTACTTCTCCGTGGGGGGCTGAGGAACAAGCTGGAGTTTTTGTTTTCCGGTTCCTTCTGAACCAATGGTCCTACCACAGCTTCCAGTTAACAGCTTTGCTGGAGAATTCCTGGGAAACTCCCTTCTTGGTTCCCAACATTGTCACATCGACTGAATGTATAAATGAAAGATTTGTCTTTCTATACTACCGTTCACGTTACACATCTCTCTGTGGTAGTTCAGTCGGCAATGCAAACGTCTGGTAAGTCCAGAATTCATTCCAACTTACCACCTCATTAAAACCATAAGTCCTTGAAGGACTTAAAAAAAAAAAAAAAGGGACCATTTCATATTAATGGCTCAAACCACCAACTTGTATCGCCCATCTCTTTGATAATCTACAGACTCTAGAAACCACATTCCAAAAAACTTTGCCTCAATACCTTAACCTCGAGAAAAGGTGGAGGCACTTCCTGAACTCTGTTTCGAAGGTTTTTAAGTCTCCTTTAAGACTTCAGCAGTTACCTTGGCAGCCAGACGCCTTCAAGGCTTACGTACTAGCGCCATATGAAATGTCTTTTTCACGACAACTGGGCATATTTGTCATGTTGTCCAGTCATTTTATTATGAGATTTTTTTCAAAGATGCAGTCACAAGGCTTGAAGAACAGGAAAAGGCAGTTCGTTTTCAGTTTTTCCTCACATCTGCTCAACGTCCATCTCTCACGACGTCTATATTCAGCCTTTGCCCTCTACCGAGTATCATTAAAAAAAAAAAAAAAGGGGAAATCGCCCTTCAAGCCTTATTCCTATTGTAAGCCTCCATCTTACCAACCATTGAGACAATGAGCTGATCAACTACACGCACCATATCGGCGAATTAGGACGCCTTGCCAGCCGCGGCATCCTACAGATCCTCAACCTACAAAACCCCGGTCCTGGTTTACAAATCGTAAGGCTACCATCATCACCTATGGGATAAAGTTTGTCCACTTATTTCCCAGTCTAACAATCACATTATATTGGATCAATGGGTGTTTCCTATAATCCCCTTAACATTTCATAATGATCACATTCTACAGTAGCTCCATATTTCTACAAAAATAAATAAATATATAAAATATAAAATAAGAAATTGCCATGCTGGGTCAGACCAAGTGTCCATCAAGCCCAGCATCCTGTTTCCAACAGAGGCCAAACCAGGCCACAAGAACCTGGCAATTACCCAAACAAATAAATATATCTCTCTGACGACGAATGGTGTGCCACTGCCTAGTATTTGGTGAAACCATGGGGGAAGAAGGAAGGCCGAATGGAAGAGTTTTGGTGGGCGGAATGGTTGATCGCCTGGAAAAAAACATAGGTGACACCAGGAACTGGAGTGCTTTGATGTTCAAGCATATGCCTATTGCAAAGGCAGTGCAATCCCCGGGATGAAGGATTGAGGAATGGACTGGAGAGAAGTCCTTCTGTATTGTTAATTGTTTGGGTGATTGCTGGGTTCTTGTGGCCTGGTTTGGCCTCTGTTGGAAACAGGATGCTGGGCTTGATGGACCCTTGGTCTGACCCAGCATGGCAATGTCTTCCAATCTAACGCTACTAAGAAGCCATCTTGGCATCCGATTCTGGCCTAGACAATCTAAGGCTCGTAATCCACTACAAAAAAAACCAAAACTCAGCATTGGAACCTATTCCACCTGAAATTCATAGAAGCCTACAGTCGCAAAATTCACGACAGGTTTTCCTACCTTATCCGAGAGCATTAGCCCTCTTCACATGGTCTATAACTCTGCTCACAGTACTACAAGGACAGTGCGCCAAGCCATGGCTTTTTCTGCGGCATATAAAGCAGGCGCCTACATATGTGTCGACTGTAATGCGGCCTCAAAAACACCACTGGACTCCTTTTTTTTTCTCCATACTTTGGCCACTCACATTACTTGGCCAGCAAAAAAAAAAAAAGAAATGAAATTAAAGATGGGAGAACCCACAATTAGTGGCTACTCCGTTTGCATATTGACAGGCTCACCCCGGTGTTCCCTGCGCTATCAATCATACCATAGCGTCTGAAAGACTTACAGACACAAGCTCTATGGACTTCATTAGAATGTACACTGCACGTAAACCTTCAAGAACTCACAGTGGTTAGACATCCCCTTCTAACCTCCAAAATTCCATACAAAGAATTAGTCCTGATTCCTACGGAATCCAACTCAATGCTCTCTTTAAACAAAACAGACAATCTGGTTCATGGAACCCCTGCAAAGAGACAGTTCGTATACTACATCACCCTCACAGAGTATCCTTCTCATTTCCATTATCTCATCTGCCGGAATTCACGATTCCAAAGCGCACACACTCATCATTTCTCACTCCCATAAAGAGGGAACTAAATACAAACGTAACTCCAGAAATGTTCTCACTGAGAAATCTCACTGCAGTGGATCTCTTGCAACACTGTACAACAGAAGAAGGGGGAACCTTTGTTCATTTCTCTGATCTCACTCAGACTCCAGACTCCTATCTCCTCGATTGGTCATAACGCAGATTTATGCGTTCTCTACATCACCAATCGTTTCTTGAAAATTCCAGAGCTGCATATACGACCAGACGGACCTGCCATAATCGCGGATCTGCAAAACAAAAAGAGAAAAAGAACCAAGAGGATCTTTTCCTCATCGCCCAGCATAGCCACGCCATCCATGGTGTACAGTTATCTACGGCGGCTTTCGATCCGCAATCCAGTTCTCCTGGGCGCAAGCTCACAGCTTCTTCCCTAACGCAAGGGAGCATACTCCTCTCCTCCCTACACCTTAGGGCATGGAGATTGATGGACTAGCTTATCGTTTTCTCCTATCCTCAGGGAAACTATACATCACATTCAAGTACCAGGACCGTTATCCTGCTTCAGTTCCGGATATGCATCAATGGATGTAACATTACAGTAGGGACATTGCGACTCCTCGCCCAAGATCCTGTAAACACCATAACAGCGATCTTCCTCTAGATGAAAAGCCTATTTCATATTTCCTTGGTATCCAGATTCATGTAGGGCATATTGCACCTACATGTTTCTTTAAAAAAAAAAAAAAAAAAAAATACCACCAATACCGTGGAACATTTTTATGATTCTTGAACGGATAATGCCTTTCATCCTTTGCACCTCTGGACACTGGGTCACCTTCGATACCTCTCATGGAAGGTGTGTTTTTTCCTAGTCTCTTTGACTTCTGTAAGGCCACCAAGTGAGTTGCAAACATTGCTTCACTATCCTCTTTCTCTTCCGTTTCACCTAGGCAAGATGATCTTCCGCACTTGCCCGAGATTTCCACTAACGATAATGTCCTGTTTTTCTACATTAACCAGGCTGTCCTGTTGTCCACGTTCCACCCTAGACTTCTTGCACATGGTACTGAGACAAAGGTTACATACCTTTTGATTGTAAATGTACGATGGCATACTACAAAGGGCGCACTCTATCACCCAGTCGACCCTCAGCTCTTTCTTTTCTCAATCCAGATGACCATGGGCGTCCAGAGTCCTCAACACCTTCTTCACAAGGATATCTAATTATATCCATTTTTACCTATAATAGTAAGTTGCACACGCTATCTGTGACCCTAGGGACGCCTCATGTGCATACAACGGCGACCTCTATTGCCTCTCTCTCCATCAAGTGCCTCTTATGGACATCTGTGAAGCGGCGACATAGTTATTGCTACACACTTTCATATCCCACCAGTGTTTATACAGTCGTTGGATGATCCTTTTGCGACGGACTATCCTACAGAAGTGCACAGATCCAAACAAATGCAGCCTTCATAGGAACTGTCCGCCACTATTATCGTATTGAGCAAAAAAAAAAAAAAAAAATTGTAAATGACACACAAAAAGTGCTCAATATGTCAGCTGGGGACTCCCAAACAGCACAGCTAATTCAGCTGCTTATCTACATGAAAAGAGCAAGTTTGCTTACCGTAAACGGTGTTTTTCGTAGGTAGCAGATGAATTAGCCATGCTGACCCGCCTGCCTCCCCGGACAGTTCTAGCATGCTTACCTTGCTTTGATACTGACTGAGGAGCCTGAGGTAATCCTGTCAGGATACAGGAGGGAGGGAGCTCCTAGCTAAAAGATTTTACTAGACTTTGAGAGCTCCGCCACCTAGTGGCACGGAGGACGTACCCATACAGCATGGCTAATTCATCTTCTATCTATGGAAAACATTGTTTACGGTAAGCAAACTTGCTCTTACATTTACCCAGTCAATATTGGGGTAATTGAAATCTCCCATCGTTACTTCACTGCCAAATTGGTTTGCTTCCCTGATTTCTCTTAGCATTTCATCATCTGTCTGACCATTTTGTCCAGGTGGATGGTAGTATACTCCTATCACTATACTCTTACCCAACACACAAGGGATTTCTACCCATATAGATTCTACTGAGCATTTAGTCTCTTGTATGATCTTTATCCTGTTGGACTCTATACCCTCCCGGACATAAAGTGCCACACCCCCACCAAGTTGATCCTCCCTATCATTGCGATATAATTTGTACCCTGATATAGCACTGTCCCATTGGTTATCCTCCTTCCACCAAGTCTCTGTGATGCCAATTATGTCAATCTCATCATTTGCTGCTATATACTCTAACTCTCCCATCTTACTTCTTAGACTTCTGGCATTGGCATACAGACATTTCAAAGTGCGTCTTTGTTTGTATTAACAACCTGCTTTTCAGTTGACAGGGATAAATTGGAATTTTTTTAGCTCAGATGAGTTTTTAGTTACAGGCACTTGGACTACTTTTCTAATTATTGGAACCTCACTGTCGGGATGCCCTAATTCTAATGCATCATTAGTATCCTTTAAAGATACCTCTCTCCGAACCATGCGCTGCTGAGCGACTGTCGGCTTTCCCCTTTGTTCTAGTTTAAAAGCTACTCTATCTCCTTTTTAAAGGTTAGCGCCAGCAGTCTGGTTCCACCCTGGTTAAGGTGGAGCCCATCCCTTCGGAAGAGACTCCCCCTTCCCCAAAAGGTTCCCCAGTTCCTAACAAAACCGAATCCCTCTTCCTTGCACCATCGCTCATCCATGCATTGAGACTCCGGAGCTCTGCCTGCCTCTGGTGACCTGCACGTGGAACAGGGAGCATTTCAGAGAATGCTACCCTGGAGGTTCTGGATTTAAGCTTTCTACCTAAGAGCCTAAATTTGGCTTCCAGAACCTCCCTCCTACATTTTCCTATGTCGTTGGTGCCCACATGTACCATGACAGTCAGCTCCTCCCCAGCACTGTCTATAATCCTGTCTAGGTGACGCTGGCAAGGACCAGGCCCTTCTTAGAGCAGAGCTCAGCACTTTGGACTGATCAAGAAAGATGCAAAACTGAAGTATCTGAAGGTTGCTGCCAAATAAGAGAAGACTGTATTTTGACTCTGTTTTTGGATTTGCTATAAAGTGCACTGAATGATGCTTCCAATGGAGCAGGAATGCAGTATATAAGCTCAGGATTAGGGCAGATATTCTGGACAGAGTCTGGATTGGCAGTTCTATAACAGTTTTTCGTTCCAGTTCCTCTTCCTTCAGGCAGGTTGGTCCACACAGGTGCATTATTGACTCCTACCAGTAGATGGAGATAACTGACTCGCTGATATTGCCCTCATATAGTATTGCACCAACATCAGCCCGCCAGTATTCTCCGTCTGCAGCAGATGGTGGACCTGGGCCTGTCAGGAGATGGGACAAGTTGGCTAGCAGGCTCCTGTGCTGATAGCTAACTAACTAGCTCCTTCCCTCAGTCGAGAAGGCACTTCTAGTGGTACTTCTGAAACTTTAGGACCTCTTGGTGGTGAAGGCAGTTAGCTTTCTCCCTCTGCAGTCATTGACCTTGCTTTCGGCTGAGGTAAGAGCCTTGGGCTCAGGTTTGCTTACTCTGTCTTGCATAGGTTCCCTTCCTGCAAGCTGTGTTTTTTCTCCCTGACCGATGGGCCAATACAGTAAAAACCGCGGGAGAGCTGGCGCTCCGAGGCGAGCACCCACTCTCCCGATGCGCGCCCAGGCCACTCTCCGATTGAGTATTTAAATGAGGACCCACGGTAAAAGGAGGCGCTAAGGACACTAGTGCGTCCCTAGCGCCTCCTTTTTCACAGAAGCGATGGCTGTCAGCGGGTTTGACAGCCGACGCTCAATTTTACTGGCATCTGTTCTCGAACCCGCTGACAGCCATGGGTTCAGAAAATGGATGCTGGCTAAATTGAGTGTCCGTCTTCCAACCCGCGGGCAGATTTAAAATTTTTTTTACTTTATGTATTTATTTAAAAACTTTTCTATACCGTCGCTAAGTTATATACCATCGCAACGGTTTACAAATAGGCACATAGACTAAGGTAAGTAAATGTAGGATATCGTACAGTCTAACAGGTGCCAATAAAGTTTGGTTACAATTTCATAAATAAAATCATTACTTGAGTAATGTTGGTCAAGTCCAGGTATATTATTGAGTTACTATCGCTTTGAAATATTACTTCTTAAATGTAGGATTGAGTAAATTCATTCTCATCTGCATTACCCTGTACTTTCATTATCTACCCTCCAACTCTTTAGTGAAGGCTTTTTTAAAGACCATGTTTTTAGATTTTTCTTAAAAGTTTTGAGATTATTCTGTAATCTGAGTTCGGGGGGCATCGTGTTCCATAGATTGGGCCCAGCCAATGATAAAGCCCTTTCTCTCACTTGGGTTAATTTTGCTGACTTTACTGAAGGGGGCCTCCGACTTAATATCGCTATGATATTAAGTTGGAGGGTGTACAGAAAAGCAGTTTTTTTTTCTGCTTTTCTGTACACCCTCCCTGTGCCAGACAAAATTAAGTTCTGCATTTGGGCAGGAGTTAATTTCTGAAAGTAAAATGTGTGGCTTGGCTGCACATTTTATTTTCTGTATCGCGCGGGAATGACTAATAGGCCTAAATTAACATGCATTTGCATGTTGCGGGCGCTATTAGTTTCGGGGGGGGTTGGCAGCGCTTTTTGGACGCGCTATTACCCCTTACTGTATAAAGGGTAAAAATAGCACGTCGAAAACGCACGGCCAAACCGGGGCTAAAGGTGCGCTCGGCCGAGTGCACCATACTGAATCGGCCCGTGAGTCTGAGGCAGTGTTGGGTGGCTGAGTTTTGGACGAGGAGGAAGGCAAAAAGCAGGGAAAAAAAAGATAGCGGCGCTTATCAGTGGCCGCTCACTTGGGAGTTTAGGGCTTAGAAAGGCAGCCTCCCGGGCCGCTGACGTCGGCGCGACTCATCGAACGGAGTTTCCACTGAGCTGGTAGTGTGTGTGGTGGGCTGAACGGGCAGACGGCTGCTACTGTGAGCCAGAATTAAGATTGTCTGCCACTTCAGGACTGGTACGCGCAGGACGAGGCCGCCCTCTTGCGTGACTCTAAGGTTCTGTGATTTCCAGACCATAAGAGGTGAACTCCATATTCTCTCCCTTTTCGACAATTTCACCTGTCTAGAAGTTCGGGAACTCAAAATTCTTGTCCCAGAGAAGAGCTGGTAAGAATGGAGAGTCCGTTTCTCGCTGTGAAGCTTTGGGGTTTGCCTTCTGGTGCGAGAGGTGGGCGGACTCCTGTCGCTTCTGCCCAATAGACACTGGATGTAGTGAGCAGAGGCTATGCCCTGGAGTTTCTCAGATCACCTACGGATGCTTTTCTGGTTCCCTCGACAATTTTACAAAAAAAAAAAAAAGTAAATAAAAACAGAGGATTCCTGGTGTCCAATCATAGACCAAAGGGGACTCGATGAGAGTGGTGCTGTGTTTCTGTTTTGGGGTTGGGGTTTTTAACGTGTGCCCCACTCCAGGCTGGTCAGTGGATTTGGCAGTTCATAAAGAGGATTTTCTCATGTCCCTCGATGAAAAGGAAGTCTACCGGCATATCCTCATCGGGGAAGTGGCATTTTGTGGTGCTAGGTCGGCATTATCAGTTTCAGGCCTTGCCGTTCGGATTGTCTGTGGCCTCAGAACATTATCCAAGGTAATGGTGGTGGTGGTGGTAGGTGCCCTGCGTAAAACAGGCATCCATATCTGGAAGATTGGTCAGCGGGGGTAATCCAGATAGTTTCCCACAGGGTGTTCCAGGTTTGGTAAGTCTGGCCTCAGTGCAATTATAACCAGCACAAACTCTGGAGTATCTGGGAGCCTGCTTCAATACGGCAAGGTGTTTCTTCCAGAGCAATGTAACCAGATGTGTTGGGGACAAATATGAGCCATGTGGACTCTCACATCACACGAGAGAGGTCTCCTCGAGGTATCTTCTGCCAGAGACTTTGCCTTCTCAGTTGCTGCTCCCACCCTGTGCAATTCCATTCCTGTATCACTAAGACTTATGGAGCCTTTCTGATCAAGCAGGCGTTCAGCTAACTTTACCCCTTTAATATCTGGACTATGTTGATGGTACGACTTTTCCTGTCTTATTGTTCATTTATTTTGTGTTTGCTTCATATTTATCACGTATGTTGTTTTTGTTAATCACTTAGAGCATATGCATTAAGCAGTCAAGAAATTTTAATAAACTAAACTAGTAAACTAATACATAAACAGTATGGGATTGTCACCACACATTGGGATCTGTGGTGGTGCTCTTGGAAGTAGTTTCATGGGCAAGGGTGCGTATGTGTTCACTTCAGAGGACGTTGCCGCCTTGGTGGAGTCAGTGGCTTCCAGAATACATGGTGTGGTTATCTCTTCCATAGGAGGTGAAGCAGATGTTGCTATAGTGAATGCAGAGGGATCATCTCTTCAAGGGAGAAAATTTAGAGATGCCTGAATGGCTTGTGGTTACTATGGTTTCGGGTCTGCCAAGAAGATGGGGTGATCCATCATTTGCCTGGAGGTTCGTGCAGTTAGGTTGTGAACGCCACAGCAGTTGCCTATATCGATTATCAAGGAGGCACACGAAGTCCATACATTTCACTGGAAGTGGATGAGCTACTGCCATGGGTGAAACAGCATCAGCAGACACTATTAGCTTCTCATATCACAGGAGCCAATTATCTCCGCCGTCACACCTTAGATCCAACAGAGAGGGAACTGGTGTACGAGGCCTGTCAACTTATTGTCTCTCTGGGAGTCTGTTCTTCGATCTGGTGGTGAACCCCTGCAGCGAGGAGGTACAAAGGGATTCCCACTCAATTGGACTCGATGTCCTAGGTCTAACGTAGCTGCAGGACAAGCTACTTTGAGTTTCCTCATGGCCAATGATCAGGTTGCTGCAGAGTATTGCGTGGCATCCTGGTTTAGTTCTTCTAGTGATCCCGGACTGGCCAAGAAGACAGTGGTATATGGACCTTCAGTGGTTGAGGGTAGGCAGGCCAATCCGATTGTCTATGCTCAGGAATCTTCTCGTTAGGGGCCGATCCTACTCAAATCTGGATGGTTTTCTCTTGCCGTTTGGTCTGCTGAAGCCCATTTTTGACTTGGCAGTGGTGAGAACTTTGATCATGAGAATTTTCTATTGTTAGCTTGGAATGGATAGGTCACCCCTCCAGGGCGGCGGTGCCATTAATCTTGATCTTCAATACGCTTTGGATTGTTTTTAGAGGACGAGGGCGAGTCCAATTTAGTTTGCTGTTTGTGATAGCAATATGTTCTGCAAGGAGAATTCATAGTTGCAGGCTCTTGATGATTGACTAGGATAGAGCGATACCTAGAGGTATTATAAATTCAACTGAACCAGTCCATGTTTCTCTTTTTTCATAAGTCATATTTTATTAGAGATTTCATTACAAATAAATAAAATAAGAACTTAACAATTTAGATGATAAAGGAAAAGAATTTTCTTCAAACAATATGTAATACATCTAAATCAGTCCATGTTAAATGGAAGGAATACTTAAACATAAATAAGCAAGAATAATAATCCATAGCCTATTGTTTTCTATTTTTTGCTGAGATGACTAATAAAATTTAAATTAAAAAAAAAAAAATCCAAAAGTGCATTCTATATTCATTTTACCCTAAACCTTCTATCAGCAGTCTTATCACTAAAAAGTCTCATAAACACAAATCTCACCCCTTGAAAGGTAATAAGACATTTACATTATCTCAGTCCATTTTTCTAAATCATTGACCGGGTCTGGGTGATGAGCAAACGTTTTGTGACTTGCGTCCCTTGGATGTCAGGAGGCGTCTGTTGTGGTTTTTTTAGGTGACCGACCCGTCGTACGGTTGCGGAAATCGGATCTTCTCATAGCCCTTCATGGGGGAGTTGAGAAGGAGAAGCGGTTAGAAAGTCATGACTGTGGCTTCTGTGGCAGTGGAGAGCCTCTGCTCGTTCTACGAGAGCGCAGGTGGTGTTTGGGGAGGATCGGCAGCCGTTACCTGCAGAGATTCGTAGAATGGCAACGCCCATCTAAGGAGTAGCTTTGGTACTGGACTGGTCTGCCTGGATGAAGAGGAAGGTGTGAAATTCCTTCTGGCTAGGACAGGCAGGCAGGCCAGTGCACGCTCCCGCCCCGGGCTGCCCGTGTTGCACTATTGCTTGGTCAGTTTTCAGGGACATTATCAACAAGTGAAAACCGAAGACTGTTCAGATAGGACCAGCTGAAGGTGGATCCCGGTAAGTGAGCGTTTTCTTCTGTTCTTGCATTTCCTTACTGAGCCTGGTACTCTCTGGTCTCCTGGAAGTGAAGGAAAAATAAAATAAACAAACTGAGGAGTTGGTCTGGGGCTGAGGAGTTATGGTTAAAATGTGAATTAGTTGTTCCTGGCAGGCTGATGTCGGTGCAGTACTAAATGAGGGTGAGCTCAGCGAGTAAGTGCATAACCCACCTGCCTGGACAAAGAAGAAAAGAAATATGATTTTCACCTTTCTCTGCATCCTCTTTCCAGGCACAAGGATTACAAGGTGACGTCTCCGGCCCTGAGAGCTGTCGGAAACATTGTGACCGGGGATGACGTTCAAACCCAGGTAGAGAGATAGGGGGGATCTGGCCAGGGTAAAGAGGGAGGGGAGTCGGTCCTGCCATTGAGATGTGGGTGAGGTGATGCAGCAGGGCTGCTCTTCCTACCTATGGAAACAGGACACTTGCAAAAAGATTTACAGAAACGGAGGGATTGCAACACTTAAAACCACCTGGATAGCAGATGTAATGTGTCCCAAAGAAGTCATTTGTATCGTCCACTTTGTGTGCTAAAGCGCTGACGTCCGCCCGTCCCAGTGCTAAAGCCTATGATGCAGTGCAGTTCCCCGTGCGCCGCTGATGAGTCTGGGAGGAAACTCCTCGTCTTCAGCAGAGCAGCACAGTCTGCACCAGGGGAACACAAACGAGGCGCCTAAGCACAGATGTTTGAGTTTTTTTAAATACCGATTGCACTAAAGACATCACTTGAGCATCCAAAACATTTTTGGGGGCTGATGATTAAAAACCCTGGCTATGGGATTTATTTTTTTCAATCCTGGTATGCCTGAAAGATTTACATAAATGAACAATCTTCGAGCATACGTCTTATTAATTTAATTTTGGTTACTCTTTCGTTGAATCTAGTTATTTATAATCTGTTTGTTACACCTTTTGGGCTTTTTGCAGAATAACATTCAAAAAGTCTCTAGAACCAGTATTAACAAATCTTCAGTTGTGCTCCTCCTCTCTCTCTTTCAGGTGATCCTGAATTGCTCTGCTCTTCCTTGCCTGCTGCACTTATTGAGCACTCCCAAGGAGTCGATCCGGAAAGAAGCATGCTGGACAATCTCCAACATCACGGCAGGAAACACCGCCCAGATACAGGTGCCCCTGCTGGCTGGGAGGAGCGAGGGAGACGGACGGGCACCCTGCCCGCGTGCCCTGCTAAAACTGTGCTCCTGTTTCCTCAGGCGGTCATAGATGCAAACATTTTCCCGGTACTGATAGAGATTTTACAGAAGGCAGAATTCCGCACAAGGAAAGAAGCAGCTTGGGCTGTTACAAATGCCACATCAGGAGGAACCGCCGAGCAGATCAGGTACCACGTCTGGGCTGCCTTAGCGTGATGGGCAGCCGGCAGCCCAGCTTAATACTAACTGGAGTCCTTCCTTTACAGGTACCTGGTGAACCTGGGCTGCATTAAGCCTCTGTGTGACCTGCTGACTGTCATGGACTCCAAGATTGTTCACGTGGCCCTGAATGGGCTGGAGAATATTCTGCGGCTGGGGGAGCATGAGGCAAAGCAGACTGGGGCTGGTGTCAACCCATACTGTGCACTAATTGAGGAGGCTTATGGTAAGAACAGAGGCCTAGGAAGTGGTCCATGCTGGTAGCCACAGTCCTTTTCTTCCTCCATGGGACTGATTCTTCCTTGGCATCATTTGCCTGGTAGTAGATGAGGAAAGGGGACTTTAAACTTTGTTGTATACATGAAAATTGTGGTGTATTTCTTGGGACAAACCTGTCCCTTGCAACAGAAGAGGACGACATGGTAAGCCCCCAGTGTTAGTCCTGGGCAACTTAGGTTCCCAGTCCAACCTAAAAATAGAGCAAGGACAAATGGACCACCCAGTCTGCCCAGCAAGCTTTTTATGGCAGTAGCTGCCAGTCCGTGTAGGTTACCCCCAAGCCTAACGATTGTATACACGTCCCTTCCACACTATACTTCTGCCGCACACGCTTCCTACCATTACATGCTTCCAACTGCACGCTAATAGTCTCAGAATAGCCTTTGGATCTAAAGCGCGGCACTTGGCATGTTACTTCTATTTGCAGTTTGTCCTTTCTATTGGATTGACTCTGGGAATTGTACCCCTTCTGGATTTTGTGCTGATACTGCTGAAGAGAATATTTGTGACGCGTTCCAAGAAGTGCCCAAAAAGGCTCTTTTTTAAAAATTTGTTTGACATGTTTCCATTCCCTTCCGACAGGTCTGGATAAAATCGAGTTCCTGCAGAGCCATGAGAATCAGGAGATCTACCAGAAGGCCTTTGACTTGATCGAGCATTACTTTGGCGTGGAAGAGGACGGGACTCAGCTGGCCCCGCACGTGAACGAATCCCAGCAGCAGTTTCTCTTCCAGCAGTCTGAGGCTCCCATGGAGGGCTTCCAGCTCTAGTGCACGCAGCATCTCACTCTCTGCCTCCAGACACAACGGGCGCTGGGACCCTGGCAGTCGCTCTGGCTCACTTTTGTTGAGGTTTTGCATTGCCTCTAAGTAGAGTGAAATGTTGATAGTAAGTCAAAGCTGGCTGTTCTCCTGAACCCTGAGCCTTCGTCCTGTTCAATCAGGGTTTTGTGTGAAAAGGCTGCCTGAGCCCGCCTCTGCTTTTCAGAAGGCCGACGGCTGCACCGAATCCTCTAAAACGGAATCAGACGTCGCAAGCTGGAGATGCGCCGGGGGAGCGCTGTTCAAGCTTTGCTTTTCTCCCACAAGTCTGAAATGTTCAGCTCCTTTTTTTTTCTTTTTGTTGAAAAACTGGTGTTTGCGAGTATTTAAAAGCAAATACACTTTAAAGAAATTGAACCCAAAGCCACCCTTTCATGGCTGAGATTTTGAGGGCTCATTCTTGGAACTGTTTTTCTGGGGCTAATGGTACGTTGACCACCCACGGAGCGGGAGATTTTGTGTGAAGAAGGAAGCCGAGCGCCAGTCACTCAGACATAGCTCACCTTTTGTAGCTGCTTTCGGTGCTGACAGCCTGGCGGTGTTTACTTCAATTGCATTGAGCAGACATTTCTTGGTTTCCCCTTCAGGAATGTGTACACATCTGGGGAGGTTTAGCTTTCTGTGAAGTGGCTTTATCCAGCCATCGTACATCATCGATTCCTCCTCTGTCCATTCTGAGCGCTGTGTATCTTTTTCTGTTCTGGGACCTGTACAGTAGCTCCTCGGGAGCATAGCCAAGGGTTTGCTGTTACGGCACTGAAATGCACTTCTGGCATTAGGAGAAAAGGCATCCTCTTACAGAGAACTTACCTGGGACTAACGGGAGCCGCACACAGCGCCTTGACCTGGATTGGGGGAGAAATTGGTCATGCAGTAAAGCAAACACTAAATCCTCACAGGGCCTGGCCTGGGCTCTGAAAATGGATGGGGAAGAGAAGCTCCATTTACCAGTGTTTGTGAAAAGTGTCCTGGGGTGGTGCCCGTCTAACTGGGCCACAGGGACTTTGTTAGCATTTACTCAGCTGGATTAAAGAGCAAATAACTTGCATTAAACCAAAATGAGTTTGAATGGAACTGTCTTGTTGTTTTCCACACTTCCATGCTGCTTTTTTCTCTCAGGGAAGCCTTTTCCACAGCCTGCCCTCAGTGGAAAGTTTTGCTCTTCTCCCAGGGTGAGGGAAGTAAGGGTCTCCTTTTGGAGGGAGCGTTGGCTTAAGGTGGCTTGCAACAGCTGCTGTAGGTAGAGAAATATTGAGTTTTTCTAAGTCCAAAGCTAATGAAGAGTTATTGGCAGCTCCTAGAGTGAAGTTGGGCTCATGAATTTTGCTGTATTGCATTTGAATCTAGGAGCAGATACTTGACTGACTTACAAAAATGTATATATGCCGTCTTCATTGCCAAAATATTGTTCAAGGTGGATTACAGCAATAAAAAACAATAATCATTAAACATAAAACAATTAGCACATCATTTAAAAGCATTCACAAACAGGCTTTCAAACTTTCTAAACTTCTTATAATTCAGAATCTGCACAAGTCGAAAGGAATAGGGGGCGCTGTCAACTTTTAAACACGTCTCTTTTCTTCCCGTGGTGGTTAATAGCTGCCGAGTCACAGACGGGACGCGTCTCTTTTCTTCCCGTAGTGGTTAGGAGCTGCCGATTCACAGACGGGACGTGTCTCTTTCCTTCCCGTAGTGGTTAGGAGCTGCCGAGTCACAGACGGGACGCGTCTCTTTTCTTCCCGTAGTGGTTAGGAGCTGCTGATTCACAGACGGGACGCGTCTCTTTTCTTCCCGTAGTGGTTAGGAGCTGCTGATTCACAGACGGGACGCGTCTCTTTTCTTCCCGTAGTGGTTAGGAGCTGCCGAGTCACAGACGGGACGCGTCTCTTTTCTTCCCGTGGTGGTTAGGAGCTGCCGAGTCACAGACGGGACGCGTCTCTTTTCTTCCCGTGGTGGTTAGGAGCTGCCGAGTCACAGACGGGACGCGTCTCTTTTCTTCCCGTGGTGGTTAGGAGCTGCCGAGTCACAGACGGGACGCGTCTCTTTTCTTCCCGTGGTGGTTAGGAGCTGCCGAGTCACAGACGGGACGCGTCTCTTTCCTTCCCGTGGTGGTTAGGAGCTGCCGAGTCACAGACGGGACGCGTCTCTTTCCTTCCCGTAGTGGTTAGGAGCTGCCGAGTCACAGACGGGAATTGCACCAATGTTTTCAGATAGGACAGTTACTGTATACAAAGTAAATATTTTAAAGAGGATCTGGGATTCAGTCGGTAACCAAAGTAGCAGCATGAAAAAGGGTGAAATAGGTGCAGCCAGGAATCGCCCGAGCAGCTGCATTCATTCAAGGCTGTAAACCCCCAGCTGACACTAAGGAAGCCCAACATTGAGGGCATTACAGTAACCTAAATAGGACAGCACAAATGCCTGCATCACAGACCTAAAATCAGCAGCATCAACTACAGGTTTTAATTTATTTAACTCCTTTAATCTGAAAAAACCCTCTTCTGACTACAGATTATAGCTGTGAATGCACAGTGACTCCATGTCGAAATGAAACGGTCTCTGATCCTCCAGTTCTGTGTGTGTTTCACATTGTCCAAAAGACCATTTTTAAACATGCATTTACCACAGCAGTTGTCCATTTTCCTAGCGTGTGGAGGGTTGGACTCAGGACCCGTGGGTTATGCTCCCCTGCCAGCAGATGGAGATGGAACAAGCTGACGTCGCAGTATATATAACCCTGCAGTGACACCAGCCTGACAGAATTCCCCGTGCATCTCCCTGTGGGAATTGCTTCAGATTTTGGAAGGAGAATTTTAAATTGAATAAAGAAAAGCCCTGCTCTCCTGCAATGATACCAAGTTGAGAATTCCTGAGGCGATTTCTGTGGTCCCTCAGAGGTCTGCCTTGGTCCGGTAGCTGGGTTTCCCAGCTTGGCCTTGGCTGCTAGTTCAGCTGAAAGGGAGCGGGTGCAGGAGGCAGAGAGCAGCAGTGCCCGATGCCCCCGCAGCCAGAGACCATCTCTGTACTCAGCCGGTAAGTGCTGAGCTCAGGTAAGGTTTAACAAAAAAACAAGAGAGAAGTTTTACCTTTGAAACAGAGACAGAAGGGTTTCAGGACTTCTCCGGTCTATATGCTCGGCATGCCATCCTGACGTTGGTTCCCGTTTCTTTTGGGCTTGGGGAACTGGGCAACCTGGTGGGTTGAGCAGACTAGGCCCTGCAGTTGGGGTTTGTGCTTGCTTGCCATGTGGTAGGCTGCTATAATAATAAATAAGGGCTTATTTAAAGAGCGACCATCATAAAGTGCTTAAGGCTTTCCAAACCGGATCTGCCCGGTTTAGCACTGGACTTTGCAATCATCGGTCACTCTGTGCGTGTGGAGAATGCTGATATTTATGCAAATGCTTGTAGAACGAGCTATCTCCACCGTATTGGCGAGCCTCTTGATGAATCGGTGTCCTACATTGCAATGTTTCGGAGTCTTTCTAAATCTCCTTCTTCAGGGAAAAGATTCGCAGATGTGGACAAATATCATTTATCTGTGAAAAATAGACATTCATTAGAGTTGCCCTAACACACATTTTTAGGAAAACATTGACGGAAGGCACTTACATGGTCAGATCCTGCGTGTTGAGCGCTGTAAAGCAAATTTGTTCAGCGCTAAACCAAAACAAGTGAGAATCCATGTCTGGGCTGACTAAAAGTGCATCCTGAGACACCGGGACATATTGATCAGCAAGGATCAACAAAGGCCTACAAACTACATTGTACAGAAAGACAACAAATAATTTGTTTTGAAAGCCATCACCCATGCCGGTTCAAAGAGGGTTTAGCAGTTGGCCATTTTTTTCGAATTCGTCATTTGTGTTCAGACAAAAAAGATTTTTTTGATCAAACATCTTTTTTGAAAACAAGATTCTCAGAAAGAGGATATCCAGATCACACCATCAATCATGCATTGAAAACAGCTACTACAATACAAAACCAAATCTTCAGAAACTAATTTGATTTGTGTACTTCAACACAGTCTTAACCCAAAGAATCAGAAAAGTCATCTTAGATAGTTGGCATGTATTAAGCCCCTATCAAATATTTAAAGATCCCCTTGTTTGCCTACTCCAGAGGCACCAACATCAAACAGCATGTAGTCAGAGCAGCATTGACGGAACTGCCTGCCAGCACCACCTTCGGCCAGTCTACATGTGGGAAATGTTTTTTGTTCACAAGCATACACAGGTACCCAATGCCATGATCCATGTAGCGGCATCAAAATGTTTAATAAACGTGATGTTAACTGTGACACAGATTATGTAGTTTACACATTACAGTGTCCATGTCCAAAAATCTACGTGGGCCGTACGAAATGTAAAATTCGGGTCCGGCTCATTGAACATAGGCGCCGCATTAATAACAATGATCTTAAAGCTCCCACAGTACAGCATTGCGTTGCAAAAGGACATCGTTTTGAAGACTTCAAATGGATGATTCTTGAACACGTTCCGTTCAACCCGCGTGGAGGAGATTGATTATGCACACTTAATTATAAAGAGAACCAGTGGATTTACTGTCTGCAAACTTTAGAACCCAAAGGATTAAATGAAAAACTCAAATGGTTCACATTAATCTAACTTCAAGATTTCACGTCATTTCTGGCTGTCAATCCCGGTTTTGGCAGTACTTTTTCCCTTTAAAAATGGTGTCCAAACCAAGCGTTTGCCTGTCAGTATTGCGGCACCTTAAAGCGACAGGTAGCTCACAGCACCTCGAAGTTCATCGCAAGTAAACAGAGGTTTTGCTATCTCTACCCTGAACACAGACTCATGGTTCAGTTTATAAGATTGATTCTCACTTGTTTTTGTTTAGCGCTGAACAAATTTGCTTTACAGCACTCAACACGCAGGATCTGACTATGTAAGTGCCTTGCGTCAATGTTTTCCCAAAAATGTGTGTTAGGGCAACTTCAATGAATGTCTATTTTTCACAGATAAATGATATTTGTCCACATCTGTGAATCTTTTCCCTGATGAAGGAGATTTAGAAAGACTCTGAAACATTGCAATGTAGGACACTGATCCAATCAAGAGGCTCGCCAATACGGTGGAGATAGCTCCTTCTACAAGCTTTTGCATAAATAGCTGCTATTATCAGCATTCTCCACACGCACAGAGTGACCGATGATTGCAAAGTCCAGTGCTAAACCGGGCAGATCCGGTTTGGAAAGCCTTAAGCACTTTATGATGGTCGCTCTTTAAATAAGCCCTTATTTATTATTATAGCAGGACTTTCAATGTATTGGCTATTGTACGAGTCCTGCTATTGGGGGGATTTTGTGGGGGTTTTGAGTGGTAGGCAGCGTTTTAGCGCAGTCCTTGCGTGTTTTGCTGCCCTCTACAGGCCATCACTAGGCAGTGCATCGGCTCTGCGCACGCATTGTGTGCTCAGTTTTGGATGCGCCTTTTGTGTGCACAACTTCTGCACTGTTTCAATTGCTCTGCTTGGCGCACAAGTTGTGCGTGTGCCTTGCTGTGCTTACCTCTACGCTGCTTAATTTTTGTGCGCAAGCCATTCAGACGCCTGTTTACTGCCACAATGGCACCTGTAAGCAAGAAACCTAAGCCTCTTCCTATTGTGTTGCCTGTCATATTAGGGCCTCTCAGCCTGACCTGGCTTCTAATCTGTGTCAGCGCTGCTCAGATGCTCAGGGAGCGTTGTCTTCCTCGGATTTTGCTAAGCCTGGCTCCTCCCATTCTGATGAAGGGTTGGTCACGTCCTTGACTGGGGGGACGCCAGACCTTGGTTCTCCCTTGACCGGCTCCTCCACAGGCGAGGGCAGTTCTGTGGGACCAGCTCCAGTTCCTTCTGGGCTTGGACCCAGCTGCTTTTTTGGGGGGGGAATTTTTTTCAAGGCTTACAAGCCTCTTCTTCAGGAATAGTCCTCTGCTTCCCCCATTCCTGTCCGGTCGGACCCTCAGCCCATGGCTCCTCACTCTTCCAAGTCCTATGCTTAAGTGCCAGGGCTCACCTCTGCTCCCTGCTGGCGTTCCCAATAGGAACCCAGATGGCACTGATGATGAGGCAGATCCTGATTCCCTGGAAGATCTCCGGGCCTGAAACCGTATCAAACCAGAGATGAACTGCTGGCCCCAATTTCCCAGACTTTGAAAGGGCTGGGTGTTCCTGGTGCAGATGCTATGTCAGAGCCGAAGAAGAATCCCATTTTGGTTTCCTTACATAAAGCCTCGTTTTTCCCTGGTGATGAATGCCATCCAGGAATTGATCGATCATGAATGGGATGCCCCAGAGGCAAATTTTAAAGGGGATCAGATATTGGAAGGCCTGTACTTCCTGGATCTGTCTGTGTGAGTGTGTTTGCATCTTCCCTTGTCTCTAAGCTAATGATGAGCCCCATGGAGGGAGAAGCAGCCTTGAAGTGTGTCCATGAGAGGCAGAGGCAATGAATTTACAGATTGCCTCCTGTTGCGTCCTAGAGGCGAGATCTTGTCTGCTTCTCTCTCAGGAGGTTGAATATTCTGGATGGAATTCCAGAGCGGTTATGGAGCCTCCTGTTGCCTTTTCAGCAGATGCAGGCTGCGATTTGGTGTGTACCTCAGCCAGGGGCGTGGCTTCAGTGATACTGGCCAGGCTTCAACTCTGGTTGCAAAATTGGTCAGCTGCCGCAGCCTCCAAAGCTACTCTTACAAAGATGCCCTTTAAAGACTCACTCTGATTTGGGACTGAGTTGGAAAAACTGGCCAGTAAGTGGGGCGAATCGCCGCTTCCTTGGTTGCTGGAGGATAAGAACCAGCTGCAGCGCCCCTTTTGCATGAGGAGTCGTCTCCGGGGTTCCATGTGATTTTTGTCCCTACAGAGGACCTTTCAGAGGACTCAGGCTTTCGCTAGGTCTCTGTCCTTTCATCCCAGCCAGCCCAAGAGAGGAGCGGGCTCGGGTGGTGGACCTTCCCAATGAAGGTTTGCTGAGACACCTTTGGAAACAAGAGAGGGGTATCCCACTATCTCTTATCAGAGGTGAGACGAGATCACATCGGACCAGTGGGTCCTGGAGGTGATACAAGAAGGATATGCACTGGAATTTTTTTTAGTGTTCCTTGTGATGTGTTCATGATGTCTCCTTGCCACTCCCTGCAGAAGAAGCAGGCAGTGGAATCTATGCTGCAAAGGCTCTGAAGGCTGTGGTTCCTGTGCCCACGTCTCCAGAAAGTATGGGGTAATAGTCCATTTATTGTATTGTGCCCAGGAAGGAGGTTCCTGGATTGGCCACTGTTGGAAACAGGATGCTGGGCTTGATGGACCCTTGGTCTGACCCAGTATGGCATTTTCTTATGCCATTGTGGATCTCAAAAGGGTCAACCATCATTTGAAGGTGACTCGTTTTCATGTGGAAACCTTACTCTCTTTGATAATGGCAGTGCAGTCAGAATTTCTAACCTCCCTGGATCTGTCTGAGGCCTACCTTCATATTCCCATCTGTTTGGAACACTGTTTTCTATATTTTGGGGTGTTGGGGCACAATTATAAATTTCAGGTGCAGCCCTTTAGTCTAGCCACCACCCCCAGAATGTTTTCCAAGTTTATGGTGGTAGTAGCTGCGGCCTTGAGAAGAGAAGGGATCTTGGTGCACCCATGCTTGGATGACTGGCTGATTTGAGCCAAGTCTCAGGAAGAGAGCCGCCTGGTGACATACAAGGTGATCTCCTTGTTGCAGGAGCTTGGTTGGGTGGTGAACCTGGCCAAGAGCAGTCTTCAGCCATCCCAGTCGTTGGGATGGTTGAGTATCTAGGGCTTTGATTTGACATGGGACAGGACAAGGTTTTCCTGCCAGAAGTTTGAATTCAGAAATTGATGTCTCAGGTGCGTCAGTTGGTGAACATTATATACCCGACTGTGTGGTCCTATCTACAGGTGCTCAGTTTGGTGGCAATCCTGGAAGTGATGATGTGGGTGAGGGCACATATGCGTCCTCTTCAGCACTTGCTACTGTCTGTTTGGAACCCGCAGTCTCAGGACTATTTGATTTGGCTCCACTTGCCAATGAAAGTCTGCTCTTGCCTCCAGTGGTTGTTGCAGGAGGCTCATCTGAGAGAGTTTCCTTGTCCTCCCTGACCTGGTTGGTACTTACAAAAGATGCGAGTCTCCAGCGTTAGGGAGCTCACTGTCAGCAGCTGATGGCCCAAGGGCATTGGAATGCCGAGGAGTCCCGCTGGAACATCAATCACCTGGAAACCTGGGCGGTCTGGTTGTCATGCTTGCAGTTCAGCCTCAGGATGCAGGATTAAGTGGTCCGTGTGAGGTCGGACAGTGCAACAATGGCCTACATCAATTGCCAGGGAGAAGCCAAGTTCCACCAAGTGTTGCAGGAAACAGACCAACTTATGCAATGGGTAGAAGGTCATCTACAGGTTATCTCGGCCTCTCACTGCAGGAAAATCAACATAAGAGCAGACTTTCTCAGCAGAGAGAGCCTGGACCCAGGAGAATGGGTGTTGTACGCCGAGGCGTTTCAGCTGAGTGTGGATCATTGCTGGGGCCTTCTCTTCCTAGACCTGCTGGCGACTTCTCGTAATGCCAGTCTCAGGAAAGATCGGTGGTGCCTGGGCAGAGATGCTCTCGTACGGGTCAGGCTTTATGCCTTTTTTTCTGTGGCCATTGCTGGGTAGGATGATTTGCAAAATCGAAGCCCACAGAGGGCTAGTACTCCTGCTGGTGCCGGATTGGCCCAGGCATCCGTGGCAAGCAGATTTGCAAAGACTCCTGGTGGAGACACCTCTTTGGCTTCTGCTGCGCCAGGATCTGTTACAGCAGGGTCCAGTTCTTAATGAGGATCACACTCTGTTCTGGCTTGAGGCTTGGCCCTTGAGAGGGCATAAGAACATAAGAAAATGCCATACTGGGTCAGACCAAGGGTCCATCAAGCCCAGCATCCTGTTTCCAACAGTGGCCAATCCAGGCCATAAGAACCTGGCAAGTACCCAAAAACTAAGTCTATTCCATGTAACCATTGCTAATGGCAGTGGCTATTAAAGCGTGGGAATTCTTCTGCTGTGATTTCCACTTGCTCCGCGCTTGGATGTTTTCCACTTCCTTAGCCTATGTGAGGGTTTGGAGAGTAGTTAAGGCCTTGTGGGAGGAGCGTGCTGTTCTTCCTTGTTAAGATCCCTCTCATTCTGGATTTTTTGCAGGATGGGTTGAATAAAGGATTGGCCCTTAATTCCTTGAAAGTGCAGGCTGTGGCTCTTGCCTGTTTCAGAGGCCCGATGAATGGTGGTTCCTTATCGTCTCATCCTGATGTGGCCTGCTTTTTGAAGAGAGTGAAGTATCTTAGGCCTCCCTTGAGCTCCTTTGTGGAGTCTTAATTTGGGGCTGGAGTTGGGGCGGGCCCCTGCATTCTGACCGCTGTGTAGCCTTTCCGTATGGTTATTGACATAGAGGCACCAGGACTACTCTCTTCGATGTTCTACGTGTCAAATTTCCAAGCTGCAGGCCTGCTCTTGTTGGGAGTCTTTCCTTTGGATGACTCCAGGGCTGTTACACCTGCGCACTGTTTCATCCTTCTTGCCCAACGTGGTCTAGGAATTTCATGTGAATGGATCCATTTCCTTGTCAGGGATGTGGAGGAGTATTACCTGCTGTGTGCCTTGGATGGCAAGAGACTGGTGTGGTACCTGGAGGTTTCTTAGCCTTTTCGGAAGATGGATCGCCTGTTTGGCCTCCATGGTGGAAATAAAGGTGCTCTAGCTTCGCAGCTACACTAGCTCACCGGATTAAGTAGGTGGTCACGGCCACATCTGTGGATGCTGAAAAGCCCTTGCCTATGCAGGTTTGGGCTCAGACAGTGTCATGGGTAGAGGTTAGATTGTCTCCCGTCAATATCGGCTGTGCCGCGGTGGTCCTTACCCACTTTTTCCAAGTTTTATTATCTGATGTGCAGGCCTGGGAAGATGCAGCCTTTGCATGTTTGGTGTTGACTGGACCACAGCCAGCCTCCTATGCTGTTGGGGACTAGCTTTGGAACATCCCACTGGTGTGGAGTCCCTCTGTCTACACGCTAGGAAATGGAGAAATTACTTACCTGATAATTTTGTTTTCCTTAGTGTAGATAGATGGACTTGTGCAGCAGCCGAGGGCGGGAAGCTAAGTGTGTCAATCCTCCTGTGGGGCTCTGGGTCGCCAAGGCTTACTGGTAACTTTTCATCCAGGCCCTAGCTTCGGCTACCTAGAACCTTACCTGAGGACAGTGTTATGGTTGGTTGAGTATAGGTATGGTTATCTGTTTTTAATCATGTTTATTGCTAGTCTGGCCACAGTTGCTTTTGAAGAGAATACTGGCAGACTGGGGTCACTGCAGGAGTATATAGACTGTGATGTCTGCTTGCTCCATCTGCTGGCAGGGGACCATAATCCACTCCACCTGAGTCCTATCTGTCTACGCGCTAGCAAAATGAAATTCTCAGGTCAGTAATTTCTCCATTGTACACTATTTTCCCAGCTATCAAGAACTGAACCCAGTAAGGGCAAATCATCTGCATAAGAGTGAAATGCAACCCTGATGTTTTACACAACTCCACCTCTCTCTATCTACCCCAAGTTGCTTTAAGAGGAGGGTGGTTGATGTGTTATGGATGTTTCTATTCTGCTTTTCAAGCCCTTCAAATTCCATGCAGCTACTGCCCCTATGTCCCTGGCCGCAGAGGGCTCCTAAGGTTGTGAGGAGCAGCAGCAGAATTGCTCTTGCAGGCTTAAGTGGATGCTTTAGGTTGCTAGTCTTAGTGCTGCTGTTATTTCTCAGCTCCCAAAGCTCTTGCTAGAGGTTTTACTCCCTTCTTATTTATTTATTAGTTGCTTTTATATACTAAAGTCCGTAGGAAACATCATCATTGGTTTACAATGTAATAAAATATAAAACACAATTAAAAGGTAAGCATAAACAATGCTTTTAAAATATGGTCCTTTAATTTTAAGTAATGTGCATCTTTGAGTACTTTACTCTTTCTTCTTATGACTACTTGCTGCCTCTTTATTATTTTATATGCAGCAGACTAATGCCTGGTGCTGGGTGTTTGGCTGAGTGTGTGCTACAAGGCAGGACTCCTGCAGGCACTGCAGCAAGGGCGTGTGAGTCCAGCTTTTGTTATTCAACATTTCATAGTCTGCTTCCCCCCCCCCCCCCCCAATGGATTACAACAACTGTAAATAAGCCCCCTCGCCTTAGCGCTAGAGGTAGAAGGGGATTCAGAGCAGGGGTAGCACTAATGCACGGGTGCGTCAGCTGTGGCCTCTGTTCAGGGTAGGAGGGTAAAAGAGCCGGCGCTGGATGGACCCAGATCAGTTCAGCCTCCTATGGATGGAGACAGAGTTTCACTGACAGCGCTGCAGCACCAGAGGTGCCACCTGCAGCGCCCTTGGGGGGGTCCCTGGATCGCCGTGGGGGGTGCAGCGGGGGGTCCTGGATCGCTGAACGGGGGAGGGTGCAGCGGGGGGTCCTGGATCGCGGGGGGAGGGGGTGCAGCGGGGGGCCCTGGATCGCGGAGGGAGGGTGCAGCGGGGGGTCCTGGATCGCGGGGGGAGGGGGTGCGGGGAGTTCCTGGATCGCGGAGGGAGGGTGCAGCGGGGGGTCCTGGATCGCGGGGGGAGAGGGTGCGGGAGTTTCCTGGATCGCGGGGGAGGGGTGCAGCGGAGGGTCCTGGATCGCGGAGGGATGGGTGCAGCGGGGGGTCCTGGATCGCGGGGGGAGGGGGTGCGGGGAGTTCCTGGATCGCGGAGGGAGGTGCAGCGGGGGGTCCTGGATCGCGGGGGGAGGGGTGGTGCGGGGAGTTCCTGGGATCGCGGGGGGGAGAGGGTGCAGCGGGGGGTCCTGGTCGCGGGGGGAGGGGGTGGCAGCGGGGGGTCCTGGATCGCGGGGGGGGGGGGGTGCGGGGAGTTCCTGGCTCGCGGAGGGAGGTCCTGGATCGCGGAGGGAGGGTGCAGCGGGGGGTCCTGGATCGCGGGGGGAGGGGGTGCGGGGAGTTCCTGGATCGCCGTGGGGGGGTGCAGCGGGGGGTCCTGGGATCGCGGGGGAGGGGGTGCGGGGAGTTCCTGGATCGCCGTGGGGGGGTGCAGCGGGGGGTCCTGGATCGCGGGGGGAGGGGGTGCGGGGGGTCCTGGATCGCGGGGGGAGGGGGTCGGAAACGGCGGCGCCCCCCCCCCGGTTAAAGCGAGCCTCTTCGTAGCGCGCCCCGATCAATGGCGCCCTTTCTGGAGGCGGCCGGCGGCGCGGATCTTCGGTAGCAGGAGAGGAAGGGGCGGGCCCGGCTGCCGCCGGAAGCGGAAAGGCCGCGGTGTCTCCTGGAGCCGGGTGACGGTACCGATAGCGGCTGCCGCCCCCTGTGAACGTGACTTTCTTTCTTTCTTTCTTTCTTTCAGGGCCCGGCCATGGAGGAGAAGAGGAAGAGGAGAAGCCCCAGGGGGTCCCTGGCCCCACGCAAGCTGCCCCTCCCGGCGCCCACCGCCACCTTCGGCTTAGCCCATCCACCGTCCCCGAAGCAGAGGACCAAGTTCAGAAGGTCAGGCCCAGGAAGCTGCTGTGCCGGCAGCCTTCACCACATCCTCGGGTTCCCGGCGCCCCGGTGCAAAGGAACCGTCTGGGAGGTCTCCTGTGCAGAGAGCTGGGGGTGGGGAGGCTGGCGTCCCTCATGATAGTGGCGTCCCTCACGATAGTGGCGTCCCTCACGATAGTGGCCATCCCTCACGATAGTGGCGTCCCTCATGATATAGTGGCCATCCCTCACGATAGTGGCGTCCCTCACGATAGTGGCGTCCCTCGCGATAGTGGCGTCCCTCGTCCCTCACGATAGTGGTGTCCCTCACCATAGTGGCGTCCCTCGCCATAGTGGCGTCCCTCGACCCTCATGATAGTGGCCATCCCTCACGATAGTGGCCATCCCTCACGATAGTGGCATCCCTCATCATAGTGGCGTCCCTCATCATAGTGGCCGTCCCTCATCATAGTGGCGTCCCTCATCATAGTGGCGTCCCTCATCATAGTGGCGTCCCTCATCATAGTGGCGTCCCTCATGATATAGTGGCCATCCCTCACGATAGTGGCAGTTTTGTGCTTTTTTTCCCCACAGAGTGAACAAGGAGAAAGTGAAGACAGCACCCGCTGCTGGAAGTGTGGGGCCCTTAGCCACTCCTCTGCAACACTCCTTCCTGACCGATGTGTCTGATGTGTGTGACATGGAGAGTGGCCTCCTGAATCTTCTCAGTGACTTCCACTCAGGAAAGCTGCAGGCCTTTGGTAGGGGGCCAGCATGGCTAGCAGGGTTTATAGCACTCGGCCACAGTCGGTGAGGTGCCACCTTGTAATTGGATCAGTGGCCCATGGTTACAAGAGTGCACAAAGGCATCCTGGTGCGTGCGCCCTAGCCCGGCAGTGGTCAGATATAAAAGAGGAGGAAAAGCCCCCTGGGTAGCTGAGAATGAAGGACCATGGAGTCTGATCCCCCATCCCTGCTTTCAGCTGAGCTTCAGCTCAGTCCAAGCAGCAAAAAGAAACTGCTGCCCCCACTTCCCCCCCAGGAAAAGATTTAAATCAAAGCCTTAGGATCTTTGTCTTCAGTTTTTATTTTATTTTTCTCTTCGGAATTCATGTTTATTACAGGAGCAAGAGACATTGGTGGAAAAACGGACTCGTCCTGGTAACTATCAGTTTTGCTCTTGTAATAAACCCTGAGGAATGTGAACAGGAAGGTCCCTGAATGTAAGGAGGAGCAGGAGGGCGCGCTCTTTTCCTCAGCACATGCTCTGCTCGTGCAGGAGAGACGTGCTGTAAGGTTATGAAATCAACGAAATGGAGCTTTTACTTCTCACCAAATTTCCTTGCAACCAATAAACATGGTCTCACGTTTTTTATTTTTGTTAACCTTTATTTTTTGGAGCTTAAAAAATGGATTGTTGTAATAAACAGAAGAAACTCAGTAGATTTGTAACCCATCTCATTGCCACAGGGAAGGCTTGTTCCTCTCTAGTGACTGCTCGTCATGTAACCCTGCAGCACCACCCCAGCACCCACCCAGGATACCCCTGTTGTCACTCAGAGGGGCCTGCACCTGTTCACATGCTTCTAAACTGGTACCCTCCCACCTGCCTCTGCGCAAGCTCTCTGCCCACAAACCCTGGTGGTTTCTAGAGACAGTGAGACCCCTCGCAACTAAGGGTCACACAGGTCCTAGAAGTAACACCCACAGACCAAATAAACACAATACCAGGATCATTAGTCAGTCCAAGACAGGCAGAGCTAACTAATAAGTTTATTAAGAAAAAGGAGGATCAGTGAACGGATAAAAGACTTAAACTGCAAACAAACAGGTAAAACGGGGATTATAACTCAAAAGTTAATTGAACACTATTCACTACCTAGTTGGTGCCTGGGGAGTTCAGGAAAAGGCTGAACAGGGCCTCAGTGCAGAGATCTGTTCCCCTTTGCACTCCCAGCCGAGAGTGGAGAATTCCAGAACTCTCAGGGCAAGTTCTCTGTCCACAGGGCCAATCAGGGCGCACAGTATTAACAGCTTTCTGGCCAATGGCACTGCAGGGTGTTTCAGTGTCACATGCACTCAGGGCTGCTAGGATGTGTATGCTGATCAAGCCACCTTCAGTCAAGGCATCCAAAGCCTCTGCCAGAGCTACAGTGCAGAGGTCAAACACCACCAGCAGGCCAGCACACAGGAAATGAGCTCTTTGGGGGAAAGTGTCACGGGGCAGAAAAATAAACTAGAAAGCATGCAAACTGATCCTCTTTTCTTGTCCCTTATAGAGAAAGCTTGTCTCTCTCGTGACTGGTTGCTGTTTCTTGCCCATATAGGGAAGGCGTGTTCCTTTGAGCAGTTGGAGCATGTGCGGGAGATGCAGGAGAAACTGGCTCGTTTACACTTTAGCCTTGATGTCTGTGTGGAAGATCAGAGTGAGGATCAGAAGATCAGCGTGGCTGACCGGAACCTGGAGCAGCTCTTGAGCAATGTGAGTGAGCTGCTGTGAGCCCCTCAGCAGAATGGAAACGGCCACCTGAGAAGTTGTGAGATTGGTGGGTGCTGCCAGAATCCATCGCCACTGGCATGTTTTCTGGCTGATCATTTTCCCAAACACCTTCTTAATAAAGAGATTAGTTGGAGAAAACTGGATCTGCCTTTTTGGATAGGGATGACATCTAAAATGCAGATTGAAAGAAAAGGAAGCTGTCAGTTTTGTTAGTCATCTCTGAGAGCCCTGAGCTCAGCTGCTGCTGAGGAGGGGGACTGAGAATCAGCAGGGCAGGCATGGCTTCTGTGCACAAAATGTAATAAGGCATGAAGGCTTGGAAGTGTGCGACTTTGACATGGCAAACACACATGGAGACAGAAGTGCCAGAGTGACAGTAGCAGATTTAGGGGATTTTCCCTGGGTGTACCCAGATCAGACTCCTGGGTTTTGCCTTCCTTCCTTCCAGCAGATGGAGACAGAGAAATTTTCAGAACCACCGGCACATAACCAGACATAGCACCTGCAACCCCTCAATATTTCTCTGTCTCCAGCAGATGGAGGAGATGCAAAACCTGCAGTTCTGAATGTCTTAAAAAAACAAAAGCAAACAAAACAAGACGTAGGAAAGGATTTCCCTCCTAGGAGGTTGGCAGGACCTTGGTGATCCAAGACTGCTCCCGTTTCCCATGCCAGAGCTGGTGCTCCAATTCCTTCACCTTCTGGAGTTTGGGGGGAGAAAGACCTTTCCAAGGCTGTCTTTTTTTTTTTTTTTTTTTCCTATTTGTGTGCTTAGTAATTGTAAAGTTTGTTCAAACAAATCAAACAGAGGGTTTTTGTTTTCCTTTCAGGTTTTGGACAGTGCTCGCCCTCGCCTTGCTACGGCCTTTTCCCCGGTGCCGGAGGTGCAGGGAGGCAGCTCGGGGGTATTTTCTCCATTTGTTTTTTCCTTTGCGGCTCCCGGAGGTCTTTTTTCTCCTTTCCCCGTGCGGCTGTCCTCCGCGTGGTTCACGCACAGCCAACATGCCGAAGGAGCACCGATGCTCCATGTGTGGCCGCGAGTCCTGTGGATCCCTAAAAGGCTAGAGGATGGGAATAAATAAAGTTAAATCTAAGAGAAACATGGGGGTAACCTGCACGGAGCGGCAGTCACTGCCCTTAACAGAAACATGGGGGTAACCTGCACGGAGCGGCAGTCACTGCCCTTAACAGAAACATGGGGGTAACCTGCACGGAGCGGCAGTTACTGCCCTTAACAGAAACATGGGGGTAACCTGCACGGAGCGGCAGTTACTGCCCTTAACAGAAACATGGGGGTAACCTGCACGGAGCGGCAGTCACTACCCTTAACAGAAACATGGGGGTAACCTGCACGGAGCGGCAGTTACTGCCCTTAACAGAAACATGGGGGTAACCTGCATGGAGCGGCAGTTACTACCCTTAAGAGAAACGGGGGTAACCTGCACGGAGCGGCAGTTACTACCCTTAATAGAAACTTGGGGGTGACCTGCACGGAGCGGCAGTTACTGCCCTTAACAGAAACATGGGGTAACCTGCACGGAGCGGCAGTTACTGCCCTTAACAGAAACATGGGGGTCACCTGCACGGAGCGGCAGTTACTACCTTGGGAAGCTTGCTGGGCAGACTAGATGGACCATTTTGGTCTTTTTCTGCCGTCATTACTATGTTACTGCAGGACTCTCGCTGCTCCCGGTGTGCCTCTGCTGGAGAAGGCATGTCGGATTGGGCAGCGGCAGTTTCATCACTCCAACGCCAGTCTGGGGAGCTGAAAGGCAGTGCGGGATGAGTCCAACAATCCGTTCGCACTGAGCACGGGATTGGCGGCCATTTTGGAAACTGTGGCCGCAAAGTCTCAGCCTGCAGTAGAGGGAGGGGTACTCCCTCCGGCAGGTTCTCCTCCTGTTTTAAGCCCTGAGGAGACCTGGAGAGCCCGCAGAGGGCAATTGGAGAAGGATTCAGATCCTTTCAGGGAGGATTCTGATTGTCTTTCCCCTTTTTGCCAGAATTTTTGCTTTTAATGCACAAAGCTTTTCTGGCCTGCCAGGCCGTGGGGTGACCATCTCAAGCGTAAGGCGGCTGAGCTCTCCTCAGCAGCCACCAGAGTTCGGAGGATCCATGGCCTCTGTCGGGAGCTCCAGAGGAGGGGTCCTCGGAGGATGGATCGCCGGGAGATGTCACCCTGGATGCGGAGCCAGATTGTGGCCTGCAGGGTCTATCTGAGGATGTGGCAAAAGTTCCTACTGTGGATGGGGATGATCCCAAGGTACTCTGGCTGTTTCAGAGAGATGAGTTAGGTCCCCTGATTGCGGCTATCCTGACGG
This sequence comes from Rhinatrema bivittatum, assembly GCF_901001135.1. Lineage (NCBI taxonomy): Eukaryota > Metazoa > Chordata > Amphibia > Gymnophiona > Rhinatrematidae > Rhinatrema > Rhinatrema bivittatum. Next base: position 100,375,326 of record NC_042625.1, read on the forward strand.
AGTTGGCACCTTGAGAGGACTCCGACCATGAGGATGTGGACCCCCAGTCATGGTGGGCTTACGGGGTCTGGCTAAGACTTAAGAACATAAGAAATTGCCATGCTGGGTCAGACCAAGGGTCCATCAAGCCCAGCATCCTGTTTCCAACAGAGGCCAAAACCAGGCCACAAGAACCTGGCAAGTACCCAAACACTAAGAAGATCCCATGCTACTGATGCAATTAATAGCAGTGGCTTTTCCCTAACTAAACTTGATTAATAGCCATTAATGGACTTCTCCTCCAAGAAGTTATCCAAACCTTTTTTGAACCCAGCTACACTAACTGCACTAACCACATCCTCTGGCAACAAATTCCAGAACTTTGTGCGTTGAGTGAAAAAGAATTTTCTCCGATTAGTCTTAAATGTGCTACTTGCTAGCTTCATGGAATGCCCCCTAGTCCTTCTATTATTCGAAAGTGAAAATAACCGAGTCACATCTACTCATTCAAGACCTCTCATGATCTTAAACACCTCTATCATATCCCCCCTCAGCCGTCTCTTCTCCAAGCTGAACAGCCCTAACCTCTTCAGCCTCTCCTCATAGGGGATCTGTTCCATCCCCTTTATCATTTTGGTTGCCCTTCTCTGTACCTTCTCCATCGCAACTATATCTTTTTTGAGATGCGGCGACAAGAATTGTACACAGTATTCAAGGTGCGGTCTCACCATGGAGTGATACAGAGGCATTATGACATTTTCCGTTCTATTAACCATTCCCTTCCTAATAATTCCTAACATTGTTTGCTTTTTTGACTGCTGCAGCACACTGAGCTGATGATTTCAATGTATTATCCACTATGATGCCTAGATCTCTTTCCTGGGTGGTAGCTCCTAATATGGAACCTAACCGTGTAACTACAGCAAGGGTTATTTTTCCCTATATGCAACACCTTGCACTTGTTCACATTAAATTTCATCTGCCATTTGGATGCCCAATCTTCAAGTCTTACAAGGTCCTCCTGCAATGTATCACAATCTGCTTGTGATTTAACTATTCATAATAATTTTGTATCATCCGCAAATTTGATAACCTCACTCGTCGTATTCCTTTCCAGATCATTTATAAATATATTGAAAAATAAGGGTCCCAATACAGATCCCTAAGGCACCACTGTCCACTCCCTTCCACTGAGAAAATTGCCCATTTAATCCTACTCTCTGTTTCCTGTCTTTTAACCAGTTTGTAATCCACGAAAGGACATCGCCTCCTTTCCCATGACTTTTTAGTTTACGTAGAAGCCTCTCATGAGGGACTTTGTCAAACGCCTTCTGAAAATCCAAATACACTACATCTACCGTCTTTATCCACATGTTTATTAAGCCCTTCCAGTTTCACAAGTCATTGCAGCAATTGATGGTCAGGAAGTGGGATACTCCGGAGACTGGCCTTAAGGTGAGCTGGGCTATGGACAAGCTGTGCCCCTTGTCTAAAGAAACTCTGGAGCTTCTGCAGGTGCCGAAGGTGGATGCGTCCAGCTCTGCAGTTACCAAGAAAACGACCATACCCGTGGTCGGGGCTGTGGCCCTCAAGAATTTAACATAAGAACATAAGAATTGCCATACTGGGTCAGACCAAAAGTCCATCAAGCCCAGCATCCTGTTTCCAACAGTGGCCAAACCAGGCCACAAGAACCTGGCAAGTACCCAAACATTAAATGAATAGATCCCAAGCTACTATTGCTTATTAATTACCGTAATAGCAGTTTATGGATTTAACCTCCAGGAACTTATTCAAATCTTTTTTAAACCCAGTTACACTAACTGCTGAAACCACATCCCCTGGCAATAAATTCTAGAGCTTTACTATGCGTTGAGTGAAAAATAACTTTCTTTGATTTGTTTTAAATGTGCCCCATGCTAACTTCATGGAGTGCCCCCTAGTCTTTCTATAATCTGAAAGAGTAAATAACCGATTCACATCTACCCATTCTAGATCTCTCATGATCTTAAAGACCTCTATCATATCCCCCCTCAGCCGTCTCTTCTCCAAGCTGAACAGCCCTAACCTCTTTAGCCTTTCCTCATAGGGGAGCTGCTCCATCCCCTTTATCATTTTGGTCGCCCTTCTCTGCACCTTCTCCAGTGCAGCTATATCCTTTCTGAGATGCGGTGAGCAGAACAAAAAGCTGGAAGTGCACCTCGAGGATTTTTGAGGTCTCGGCTTTAGGCATCTGGGCCGATGTCTGCAGTAGTTTTATGCTTCGTGCAGCCTCTGAGGCTCAGCACGCAGAGCATCTCAAGACAACGGTTGCTTATGGCGCCGATGCCCTCTATGACCTTATTCGTAGCTCTGGTTGTGGAATTGGTCGGCTAATGTCTTCTCTAAGGCGCGTTCAAGGGCAAGTTCCTTTTCGGGGAGGATCTAGAGCAGATAACAAAACTCTTGGGTGAAAACAAAGTTCACAAATTGCCAGAAGATAAGCCCAAGGGGTCAAGAGAGTCTCAGCGTTTTCGGCAGAGCAGAGCTCTGGTTACGGGTCAGAGGCAGGCTTCAGGGAGGTCACAGGCCTGTAAAGCAGGCAGGGAGTTCTCCAGCCAGGGTTCTAGCGACAGCAAATCTTCCCAATGAAGCGAGGCTGGCCCACTCTTGTGTCTCATGCATTTTTTACGAGGAGTTGGCCAAAATAACGTCAGACCAGTGGGTTTTAGAAGTGAAATGCAAATGTTACGCTTTAGAGTTTGCTCAAAAGTCTTTTTCTTCGGTCCCCCTGTGGCCCGGCAGGCAAGGAATTGGTGCGACAAACTCTCGAGCGTCTGCATCTGTAAGGGCCATAGTTCCTGTCCCTCCACACGAATGAGGGAAGGGCCATTATTCCATCTATTTTGTGGTTCCCAAAAAGGAGGACACTTTTCATCCAATTCTGGATCTCAAAAAGGTGAACATGGCTCTCAAAGTGTCACATTTTCCGATGGAACTTTGCGGTCCGTCACTGCAGCAGTTCAGGCAGGAATTCCTGGCGACCTTGGATCTGACGGAGACCTACCTGCATATCAGGATCCGGTGCAACAAAGATTTCTCAGGTTCATGATCCTGGGGGAGCATTTTCAATTTTGTGCCCTTTGTTCGGCTTAGTGACAGCTCCATGGACTTTCACCAAGGTGATGGTAGTGGTGGCGGTGGCCCTCAGAAGAGAGAGAGTTCTGGTGCACCTGGTACCTGGACGATTGGCTGATTCGAGCAAAGTCACAGGACCTATGCAGTCAGGCGGTGGAGATGGTGATGCACCGTTTGCAATCCCTAGGTTGAGTAGTGAACCTTTCCGCTGTGGCCTCTGGTGGGCAGGTTACTCAGAAAGATAGAGGTCCAGCCAGGAAGAGTGATCTTGGTAGCTCCAGAGTGGCCGCAACGGCCTTGGTTTGCAGATCTGATCACCAATTTATGTGCCGATGGTTCTGAAAATTTCTGTCTCCATCTGCTGGAAGAGAGGCAAAACCCAGGAGTCTGGTAAGAACCAATTTTCCTTTGCTGAGCCTTTGCAGCCTGAAAGAAGTGGCTCTGCACACATCCAGAGCTCCTCAGCGTGTGGAGTGTGCAAATCTTTCAGGTATCTCATCTCGCAGGTAAATGAGCTCTCTGCTTTGGAAGGGTGATAAAATGGAAGAAGGGAGTCTGGCCAGTTCACATTTCTTGATCTTGGATTTCATAGACACTTAATTACTTCCTTAACTGATTCTGGATTGTGGTTTTTTTTTTTCAGCTGGAAGAGCTAAGTACTTCAATGTATCCTTTGGTGTATATTTACATTTCATTGGTGAGATCATCTGATCCAAACAAGAACTACTTACTCCCACCTCATCCTCATCCTCTGACATCAGATCCCACCTCCTCCCTCCTCAGATCCCAGCTTATCCTCTGACATCACATCCTCTTCCTGTGACATCACCTCCCACCTCCTCAGACCCCCACCTCATCCTGTGATATCACCTCCCAGCTCCTCAGACCCCACCTCCTCCCTCCTCAGATTCCATCTCATCCCTACATCACCTCCCACCTCCTCAGACCCCACCTCATCCTGTGATATCACCTCCCACCTCTTCAGACCCCACCTCATCCTGTGATATCACCTCCCACCTCCTCAGACCCCCACCTCATCCCTCCTCAGATCCCAGCTTATCCTCTGACATCACCTCCCACCTCCTCAGACCCCACCTCATCCTGTGATATCACTTTCCACCTCCTCCCACCTCATCCTGTGACATCACCTCCTACCTCATCCCTCCTCAGATCCCAGCTTATCCTCTGACATCACCTCCCACCTCCTCAGACCCCACCTCATCCTGTGATATCACCTCCCACCTCTTCAGACCCCACCTCATCCTGTGATATCACCTCCCACCTCCTCAGACCCCCACCTCCTCCCTCCTCAGATCCCAGCTTATCCTCTGACATCACCTCCACCTCCTCAGACCCCACCTCATCCTGTGACATCACCTCCCACCTCCTCAGACCCCACCTCATCCCTACATCACCTCCCACCTCCTCAGACCCCACCTCATCCTGTGATATCACCTCCCACCTCCTCAGACCCCAACTCATCCTGTGATATCACCTCCCACCTCATCCCTCCTCAGATCCCAGCTTATCCTCTGACATCACCTCCCACCTCCTCAGACCCCCACCTCATCCTGTGATATCACCTCCCACCTCTTCAGACCCCACCTCATCCTGTGATATCACCTCCCACCTCCTCAGACCCCCACCTCCTCCCTCCTCAGATCCCAGCTTATCCTCTGACATCACCTCCACCTCCTCAGACCCCACCTCATCCTGTGACATCACCTCCCACCTCCTCAGACCCCACCTCATCCCTACATCACCTCCCACCTCCTCAGACCCCACCTCATCCTGTGATATCACCTCCCACCTCCTCAGACCCCAACTCATCCTGTGATATCACCTCCCACCTCATCCCTCCTCAGATCCCAGCTTATCCTCTGATATCACTCCCACCTCCTCAGACCCCACCTCATCCTGTGACATCACCTCCCACCTCATCCTGTGACATCACCTCCCACCTCCTCAGATCCCACCTCATCCCTACATCACCTCCCACCTCCTCAGATCCCACCTCATCCTGTGACATCACCTCATCCCTCCTCAGATCCCACCTCATCCTGTGAAATCACCTCCCACCTCCTCAGACCCCACCTCATCCTGTGACATCACCTCCCACCTCCTCAGACCCCACCTCATCCTGTGACATCACCTCCCACCTCATCCTGTGACATCACCTCCCACCTCCTCAGACCCCACCTCATCCTGTGACATCACCTCATCCCTCCTCAGATCCCACCTCATCCTGTGAAATCACCTCCCACCTCCTCAGATCCCACCTCATCCTGTGACATCACCTCCCACCTCCTCAGATCCCACCTCATCCCTACATCACCTCCCACCTCCTCAGATCCCACCTCATCCTGTGACATCACCTCATCCCTCCTCAGATCCCACCTCATCCTGTGAAATCACCTCCCACCTCCTCAGATCCCACCTCATCCTGTGACATCACCTCCCACCTCCTCAGATCCCACCTCATCCCTACATCACCCTCCCACCTCCTCAGATCCCACCTCATCCCTACATCTCCTCCCACCTCCTCAGACCCCACCTCATCCTGTGACATCACCTCCCACCTCCTCAGATCCCACCTCATCACTACATCACCTCCCACCTCCTCAGACCCCACCTCATCCTGTGACATCACCTCCCACCTCCTCAGATCCCACCTCCTCACTACATCACCTCCCACCTCCTCAGACCCCACCTCATCCTGTGATATCACCTCCCACCTCCTCAGACCCCAACTCATCCTGTGATATCACCTCCCACCTCATCCCTCCTCAGATCCCAGCTTATCCTCTGATATCACTCCCACCTCCTCAGACCCCACCTCATCCTGTGACATCACCTCCCACCTCATCCTGTGACATCACCTCCCACCTCCTCAGATCCCACCTCATCCCTACATCACCTCCCACCTCCTCAGATCCCACCTCATCCTGTGACATCACCTCATCCCTCCTCAGATCCCACCTCATCCTGTGAAATCACCTCCCACCTCCTCAGACCCCACCTCATCCTGTGACATCACCTCCCACCTCCTCAGACCCCACCTCATCCTGTGACATCACCTCCCACCTCATCCTGTGACATCACCTCCCACCTCCTCAGACCCCACCTCATCCTGTGACATCACCTCATCCCTCCTCAGATCCCACCTCATCCTGTGAAATCACCTCCCACCTCCTCAGATCCCACCTCATCCTGTGACATCACCTCCCACCTCCTCAGATCCCACCTCATCCCTACATCACCTCCCACCTCCTCAGATCCCACCTCATCCTGTGACATCACCTCATCCCTCCTCAGATCCCACCTCATCCTGTGAAATCACCTCCCACCTCCTCAGATCCCACCTCATCCTGTGACATCACCTCCCACCTCCTCAGATCCCACCTCATCCCTACATCACCTCCCACCTCCTCAGATCCCACCTCATCCCTACATCTCCTCCCACCTCCTCAGACCCCACCTCATCCTGTGACATCACCTCCCACCTCCTCAGATCCCACCTCATCACTACATCACCTCCCACCTCCTCAGACCCCACCTCATCCTGTGACATCACCTCCCACCTCCTCAGATCCCACCTCCTCACTACATCACCTCCCACCTCCTCAGATCCCACCTCATCCTGTGACATCACCTCCCACCTCCTCAGATCTCACCTCATCCCTACATCACCTCCCACCTCCTCAGACCCCCACCTCATCCTGTGACATCACCTCATCCCTCCTCAGATCCCAGCTTATCCTCTGACATTGCCTCCCACCTCTTCAGATCCGAATTGTGCCACCATGTGCTTCCAAATTATTGTACAATTTAGACTCCAATTTCAAAACTCAGATTCTGCTTTTCCTTATCATGTCATTCAGACAAAAACTGCACTTAGCAGAGAACCAAGACCATCAGAATTCAGCCCCTGCATAAGGTCAAAGCACAAGGGGAGATAGCAAAAAGGGGTTACTTACATACTACACCTGCCATAGAAATGTGAGAGATGAAGCACCAAGTCCAGATGGGCATATTCTTCAATGAACAATTCCTGCTCAGATGTCTTCTTAGGGACTTTGTAGTGGTGAGGGGTATTACCCAACCAGCTGGGACCTGCCCTGTGAAGATGTGAGAGGCACCTACCTACCACCTTCAGCCCAGGACAAATCCAACAGTTTCAGAAAGGTCAAGACAGAGCTCAGTTCTGAGCAGTAGAGCAGAGTGGAGCTTTCACAAGACAGAAGTTGGCCTGTGTATTTGGTGGCCATAAGATATGCCATACTGGGTCAGACCAAGGGTCCATCCTGTTTCCAAGAGTGGCCAATCCAGGCCACAAGTACCTGGGCAAGTACCCAAACATTAAAATGATCTCATGTTTCTAATGCTGGCAACAAGCAGTGACTATTCTCCGTTGATTGATAGCAGTTTATGGACTTCTTCTCCAAACCTTTTTTAAACACTAACTGCACTAACCACATCCTCTGGCAACAAAATCCAGAGCGTAACTGCATTGAGTGAAAAAGAATTTTATGATTGCCCCTAGTTCTTGTATTATACGAAAGAGTAAATAACTGATTCACATTAACCTGTTCAAGTCCTTTCATGATTTTATAGACCTTTATCATATCTCCCCTCAACTGACTATTCAGCCCTAGCCTCTTTAGCTCTGGCTGGTCTCAGGCGGGGAGGGTATTTCAATGGAGTGGATAGGAAAATTGTTGATTATTTTGTCATAGATTACACAACACACTTATTTATAAGTATAGAAGTTTTACTTATAAGTATGAGAATAAGCAATAAAAATATACAAGATTAGAGTTTGCATTAAGGAATATACACAAAAAATACTTCCCCTCACAGTTCCCAATGTGAGGCTGATATATCTGAGTCTGATGGGAAATAGGCTACGAGGACTGAATGTCCAAAATAATCATTTTAGTTGAAATCTGTTTATTCAAAAGAACACAAAATTGTACATCGTAGGCTTAAGACACATGATACATATTACACTCTGCTACATACCACATGCACATGTAACTTGTATCAACAATCTTGCCTATTAAGTCAAAGCAAACCCCCAGACCCTCCCCCTACTCCAAAGCCCCTTTAATTCCCCCCTAGCCAAGAGCACTAGAACATGTATTGTCCAACATAAACTAACAATCAATGTTCACTGTACGTACCCAGATCAGTCCAGACTCCTGGGTTTTGCCTCCTCTCCAGCAGATGGAGTCAGACGTTTTGACCGACTCTGCCCCATACCCTCAGGTGCCACCTACAGTCCATCAGTATTTCCCTGTCTCCAGCAGATGGTGGAGGTGCAAAATCCTAGTCTGTGGTTACTTTAAAAAAAAAAAAAAAAAGGAAATTGGTTAAATTTGTAATTAGGGTTTCGTTTCCCTTTCAAAAAAAAAAAAAAAGGTAAAAGTTGTAAGAGTAGGTGAGGAATCCTTTCAGCCTCCCAGAGGGTTGGCAGGTCCTGAGGGGACCGAGGCCACTGGAGCTGCGAGTTGAGGACCCTATTGTCAGCTGCGCACAGTGCTAGGGGTGATACCGGGGAGCCCAGCTCACTTGCCCCAGGAGGACCAGGACCCGTAGGGGCTTGCCGGTCAGGTTGTATACAAAAAAAAGAATAAAAGGTTTGTTAGTTGGTTTCGTGCCAGACTCTCCGTTCTTCCCAACGTGTTTCATGGCTCACTGCCTCTCCCTTTATATTTTTGTTGTTGCCGGTCTCCGCCGAGTTTCCTGCAGTGCCGCGTGGGGCAGCCTGTCGTGCGTACGGGGACATGCGCGGGTCTTGCGTGAAGGTCTTTGTTTGGCCTGCCTCCCCAGGGGGGAGGAGGGCAGGGGCGGCGTTTTGAAGGCCCGCAAGGAGTCTGTGAAGCTAGGGCGGCCGCGGCTCCATTCTGCGGGAATGGACGCCATGTTGAATTGTGGTGGCGGGGGCCGAAGCAAGGGAGGGGATTTCTCCTCCTCCATTATCCCCGCAGCAGACAGCCCCCAAGGGGGGGCAGGCCCGGGGGGGCCTCTGCCTCCTCCTTCTTCTCATCTGATTTCATTATGCTTCCACATAAGGCCTTTAAGGCCAGAAAAGCAGCTAAACAGCATCATGGAGGAAGCTCCTTTTTGGGTCAAAATTTGACCAGTTCACCAGCTCCTAAGAGACCCAGACCTCCAGTGGGGGATGGAGTATGAAGGGTGAAGCGCCCCCTTCGGACTGTGTCGTCCCGCTAGGTGGGAGATTCCTTCTCAGAGGCTTCTAAGCCAGAGGATCAGGAGCTGAGGTCCAAGCCTCCGCAGGGGGTAGACCAGGAGGGCGAACAGGAGCATGCTCTGACCGTGGGTCCCATGTAGTTGAGGGGGATGACCCCAAGATAGTCCATCTCTTTCAGAAGGATGAGCTAGGCCCCCTTATTCCTGCGGTTCTGGAGGAGCTGGGCATTGACGCTCCTCAGGAGGATTCCCAGATGGGGACCATTGATCCAGTTCTGGTGGGGCTTCATGGTCTGACCACGTCTTTTCCCTTTCATCTTTCAGTCACTGACTTGTTGTTTCGGGAATGAGACACCCCTGACTTGGGGTTGAAAGTCAGGCAATGGACAAGCTGTACCCTTTGCCAGAGGAAGCTCTGGATCTCCTCCCGGTTCCTAAAGTGGATGCGGCGGTGTCAGCGGTCACTAAAAAGACCACCATCCTGGTGACAGGCGCGACAGCCCTCAAAGATCTCCAGGATCGTAAGCTAGAAGTTCAGCTCAAGAAAATGTTTGAGGTTTTGGCACTGGGCATGCGTGCGGCTATGTGCAGCAGTTTCTTTTTGAGGGCTGGGCTGCGCTGGGTGCAGCAATTGCAAGGGAGCACATCTCTTTCGGAGGAAGAGGCTGTTCAAGCAGGGCGGCTCAAGGCTGTGGTTGCTTACAGTGTAGATGCCCTGTATGATCTGCTGAGAACCTCGGCTAGATCTATGGTTTCAGCTGTCTTGGCTCGTAGGCTACTCTGGTTGAACTGGTCTGCGGATGTCTCTTCCAAAGCTCAGGTGGGTTCACTGCCTTTTAAAGGCAAGCTTTTGTTCGGAAAGGACTTAGAAGATATGATTTAATCCTTGGGGGAGAACAAGGTTCTTCGGCTGCCGGAGGATAGGCCCAAGTCGAGGGGTTCCTTTCCTCCTCAAATCTGTTTCCGGGGAAATCGGAGGTTTCAAACTCCCCTGGTCGTCAGGCTCCTCGTTTAGGCAAGGTTCCGGCAGGCAGCAGTCCTGGACCCAGTCCTTTTGGGGGCATTGTTTTGGTAGAACCAGGACCCCCCAACCTGCAGGAGGAGATAAATCCTCGCAATGAAGCGAAGCTGGTCCATTCCTCGGTTCCGGTTGTAGGCGGCAGACTCTCTCTGTTCTACGAGGAATGGACCAAGTTGACTTCAGACCAGTGAGTTCTAAATGTGATAAGACACGGTTACGCTTTAGATTTTGCTCATCGCCTTTGACAACACTTTCTAGTCTCCCCATGCTCATACGAAGAGACCCTGAGTACAGTCGTGGCTTCGGTGCACAAGGGAGAGTTCCTAGCGTCACTGGATCTGACAGAAGCGTATTTGCACATCGGGATCCGAGCCAACCATCAGAAGTTCTTGAGGTTTTCCGTTCTGGGAGACCATTCCAGTTCTGTGTTCTGCCATTCGGACTTGCCACAGCACCCAGGACTTTTACCAAGGTAATGATTGTGGTGGCAGCACAACTCTGGAAGGAAGGATTCTTTGTTCATCCATACCTGGACGATTGCCTGATTCGGGCGAAGTCGGAGTCTCTCTGTCGCTCTGCGCTGCACCGAGTCCTTCATCTGTTGCAGTTGCTAGGTTGGGTGGTCAACCTAGACAAGAGCCACCTAGTTCCCTCCCAGTCCTTGGAGTTCCTGGGGGCCCTGTTCGACACGCGACTGGGGAGAGTTTTCCTGACCGAGGAGCGAATCATCAAGCTACAGGGACAAGTTTGAGCATTGTTGTGCAAGTGTCCTCCCAGGGTCTGGGATTATTTGCAAGTCCTCGGCTCGATGGCTTCTACCTTGGAGTTAGTTCCGTGGGCCTTTGCTCATATGAGACCTCTTCAGTCAGCATTGCTTTCTTGTTGGAACCCAGTGTCTGAACAATTTCACCTTTCACTTCCTCTTACAGACTCTACACATTCCAGTCTCGATTGGTGGCTCCTCTTGGACAATTTGCGCCACGGGGTGGCCCTAGAAGTTCCCACCTGGACAGTGGTCACCATAGACGCCAGACTCTCCGGCTGGGGAGCGGTTTGTCAGGAGAGGTCAGTGCAGGGACAATGGTCAGTGGAAGAATCCCAGTGGTCGATCAATCGTTTGGAGACCAGAGATTAGCATTACAGGCTCTACTACCGCTTCTGCAGGGGAAGTCGGTCAGGGTTCTGTCCGACAATGCAACTGCGGTGGCTTACATCAATAGCCAAGGAGGAACCAAAATCCAGCCGGTGGCGATTGAAGCACAGCTGTTGATAAACTGAGCGAAGCAACATCTTGTCAGCATTACATCCTCTCACATCACCGGGGTCGACAATGTTGAAGCAGATTGTCTCAGTCGCAACAGTCTTGATCCCGGGGAGTGGAAGCTCTCTGAAGAGGCATTCCATCTCATATGCGACAAGTGGTCCAGACCAAGCGTGGATCTGATGGCAACGTTTCAGAATGCCAAAGCCCCTCGCTTCTTCAGTCGACACCAGGAGCCAGGGGTGGAAGGAGTGGATGCCTTGGTTCTCACCTGGCGGAAGAATGTCCTGCTGTATGTGTTTCCGCCTTGGCCTCTGATCAGCAAGGTGCTGCGGCGCATAGAGGCTCACCCAACAGAGGTGATCTTGGTTGCTCCGGAATGGCAGAGACGTCCATGGTTTGCGGATCTAATCAACCTAACACTGGACAGACCCCTGAGGTTTCGGGACCTCCCGAATCTTCTACATCAGGGGCCCGTTTGTTTGGAAGAGGCAGATCACTTTTGTCTAGCAGCATGGCTTTTGAGAGGCAACAACTAAAGAGCAAAGGCTGTTCAGACGTAGTGGTGGCTACCCTTTTGCGGTCAAGGAAAACCTCTACTTTTCTGGCTTATGTCAGGGTTTGGCGAATTTTTGAGTCTTGGAGTGTGGAACACAAGGTGGACCCTTCTCAGGTGTTGGTGTCTGATATCTTGTCCTTCTTACAGGCCGGCCTGGCTAAAGGCTTATCATGCAGCTCTCTAAGGTAGCGACCCTCAGTTGTTTCTGTGGTAAGATTCGTGGTGTAGCCTTAGCAGCACATCCGAACGTGGTGCGTTTTCTCTGAGGGGCAAAACATGTGTGTCCTTCAGTCAAGAATCCTTGTCCTTCGTGGAGCCTAAATTTGGTTCTCAAAGCTCTGAGTGCTGTGCCATTTGAGCCTCTGAAGAGGGCGACACTCGAAGATCTTACATTAAAGGTGGTTTTTCTCTTGGCTATTTCCTCAGCTCGCCGGGTGTCAGAGCTTCAGGCGTTATGCTGCAGGGAGCCCTTTTTAAGGATTACGGATGCGGGAGTCTCTTTGCAGATGGTTCCTAAGGTTTCCTTCCATTTGAATCAGTCGGTGGAGCACCCATCCTTTCCGAGATTGGACTGCTCTGATCCCCAATCTACAGATCTGAGGAAGCTTGATGTGCGCAGGGTGCTGTTGCGTTATTTGGAGATTACAAATAGCTTCCGCATGTCGGACCATCTTTTCATGCTGTGGAGGGCACAAGGCGTCTAGGGCTACGATTGCCCACTGGTTGAAAGAGGCTATTGGTTCAACGTACCTTCTTCATGGCCGGCCACTTCCGGTCGGTCTTTGAGCACATTCTACCTGTTCGCAGGCAACCTCGTGGGCGGAGTGTCAGCAAGTTTCGCCATAAGAGATATGTAGGGCAGCTACTTGGAAGTCTTTACACACCTTTGCTAGGCATTACCGGTTGGATGTCCAGGCCCCAGGCTCTGGTGGTTTTGGTGAAGATGTGATCCAAGCAGGACTCTCAGGGTCCCACCCCATCTAGGAGAGCTCTGGTACATCCCAGGAGTCTAGACTGATGCGGGTACGTACAGGGAAAGGAAAATTGGTTCTTAACTGCTAATTTTCATTCCTGTAGTACCACGGATCAGTCCAGAGTCCCGCCCATTTCAGCGCTGAGATGACGGAGAGTTCGTTCGTGCAGTTCTTTTGATCTAATTCAGTAGATTGTTTTCAGGTATGGTGGGTTCTGCTCACCAGTAGCGTTTGTGGGTAGAATCTTGGCGCTACAGGGCAGGGGTAAATTTCAAGTTAGTTTGTATTTGGTTTTAAATATTCTGCTTTGATACAGTGTAATACTGACAGACTGTAGGTGGCACCTCAGGGTATAGGGCAGAGTCAGTCAAAACTTCTCTGTCTCCATCTGCTGGTGGGGAGGCAAAACCCAGGAGTCTGGACTGATCAGTGGTACTACAGGAATGAAAATTAGCAGGTAAGAACCAATTTTCCTTCATTCAATATTTGGCTTCTTGGTCTGTGTGGTAATGACTGTATATATGGCATCCAGCCATCCATTGTCCATTTTTTAAGCAGAAACGAAGAAGATTGTTTACATGAAATCAGTTCCATTGTTAATAAATTGTGTATACTATTATGCCACTGGTTCAATGAAGGCGTATCTGAGAGTCTCCAGACCTGAAGAATAGCTGTGACAGCTAAAATGAAAACTTTATAAATCCAAAGTTTTTGTTTTGCATTCCCCAGAAAAGAGCAAATATAGGAAAATTGGTTCTTATCTGCTAATTTTCATTCCTGTAGTACCACGGCTCAGTCCAGACTGATGGGGTTTGCCTCCCTTCCAGCAGATGGAGACAGAAAAACTTTGAGAGCACCCCCTCTTAGTCCGGTCTGCCACCTGCATCTCCTCAGTATTGAGACTACCAAAGCAGAAACATTTCAAGCCAAGAACAAGAAAGAAATAACTCCCATAACTATATACATCATGGGATTGTGTGAAGGATACAGAGAAACCTGTACCCATAATTAGTCTGTAGCGACAGTATAGAAAAAAGAAGACGAGTGGACTCTCACGTAGAACATTGTCCACCCCCAATGGGTGGGCGTCTGAACTGATCTGTGGTACTACAGGAATGAAAATTAACAGGTAAGAACCAATTTTCATTTCCCTGTACGTACCCGATCAGTCCAGACTGATGGGATGTACCAAAGCTTATTTATTATATTTTAATTTGTTTGATGTCAGTTGTTTTTCCTGTTTGTTGTCAGTTGCTCCCAAATGTATTAAGTTGTTATATCTGTAAACCGGAATGAAGGCAGCCAGCTAAATTCCGGTATATAAAAACTTTTAAATAAATAAATAAATAAATAAAGCTTCCCTATCTGGGGTGGGACCTTGAGAGTCCTGCTCGAATGACACTGCTCCCAAAACTGTTGACGTCTGGTACCTGGACGTCCAAATGGTAATGCCTGGCAAAAGTGAGTAAAGACTTCCAGGTTGCCGCCCTGCAAATTTCTTGCAGCAAAATTGGCACTCTGAACAGGAAGCAGCTTGCGACTGGAGGGAATGAGCCCTCAAACTGTCCGGGACAGGCCGACCACGACAAATATAAACCGAAGCAATAGCGTCTTTCAACCAACGAGCTATGGTTGCCTTTGACGCTTTGTGACCCTTCTTAGCGCCGCTCCAGAGAACAAAGAGATGGTCGGAGACTCGAAAAGCATTAGTAACCTTGAGATAATGTAAGAGGACCTTCCTGACATCTAGGCGCCTCATTTCTCTAGCATGAGGCACGTCTAGCTCAATATTGGGAAAAGCCGGAAGTTCAACCGACTGATTTAAATGGAAAGCTGTGACACCCTTAGGAAGAAATGAGGGAACAGTCCTGAGTGTGACCCCTGAATCAGAAATTCGTTAAAAAGGTTCCCTACAAGAGAGAGCTTGAAGCTCAGACACCCTTCTAGCTGAGCAGATAGCCACCAAAAACACCGCCTTCAGAGTTAAATCTTTTAAGGTGGCCTTCCTTAAGGGGTTCAGAAGGAGCTTCACCCAAGACCCTTAGGACTAAATTAAGGCTCCAGGACAGACAGACCGGATGAACTGGGGGATTCAAATGTTTCGCCTCGTGGAGAAAATGCACCACATCCAGATGTGCCGTCTCATGAAGCTTGCCTCTCAGGCCAAGACCGCAAACTGCACATGAAGGGAATTAAACAACCACCCCTTGCTGAGTCCTTTCTGCAAGAAAGATAGACCTAGGCCACTGAGGACTGTTGAGGAAGGATTTCCTGCTCACGATACCAAGATTCGAAGACCTTCCAGACCCAAATGTAAGTTAAGGAAGTAGAGGTTTTCCGGGCTCGAAGCAGGGTGGTATTAACATCCTCTGGATATCCCTTCTTTCTTAACTGAATATTTTCAAAAGCTAGGCTACTAGTCAAAAGCAATCAGCCTGATCGAAAAATATAGGACCTTGACGAAGTAGGTGCAGAAATGACTGAGCCACAAGTATACATCCAGAGTGAGGTTGATCAGGTCTGCAAACCAGGGTCTTCAAGGCCACTCTGGAGCCACGAGAATCACCCTCCCCAGATGAATCTCTATTTTTTGTAGAACCTTGCACACCAGAGGCCATGGAGGGAACACATAAAGGAGAACTTCGTGTGGCCAGGGGAGTACCAGGGCGTCGACCCCTTCTGCTCTGTGTTCTCCTCTGTGACTGAAGGAACGTGGAGCCTTGGCATTCAATCGAGTCACCATCAAATCTAGACGAGGAGCACCCCATCTGCGTGAGATGAGGGACATTGCTTCCAGGGACAGCTCCCATTCGCTGGGATCTAGATTTTGGCGGCTCAGAAAATCTGTTTGCACACTGTCGGTCCCCGCTATATGAGATGCCACCAGCAAGTCCAGATGTTGTTCCGCCCAGGTCATCAGCAGCTCCGCGTCCACTGCTAGCTGACGACTTCTGGTTCCTCCCTGGCAGTTGATAAAGGCTACTGTCGTTGCATTGTCTTAGAGAACCCGCACCGCCCGGTTGCATACAAGCGGAAGAAAACTCTCTAAGGCTAGGCAGACTGCCCTTGTCTCTAAGCAATTGATGGACCACTGTGTCTCTTCTGTCGACCACTGGCCCTGGACAGATTGTGATTGGCACACCACTCCCCAACCAGGGAGGCTGGCATCCGTGGTCACTGTTACCCACTGGGGCACCTCGAGGGCCACCCTGCATCTCAAGTGTCTTCGGACAAGCCACCAACCAAGACTGGTCCTCTCAGACTCTGTGAGTGGTAAAACCATCTGGAAGTCCTCCGACATTGGATAGCAACTCTTTCTGAAGGGCCTCATATGAGCAAATGCCCATGGGACCAACTTCAGGGTAGATGCCATGGATCCAAGGACCTGCAAGTAATCCCACATCCTGGGCATTGAAGCTGTCAAAAGATGCTGAACCTGAGACTGTAATTTGTGGATGCGTTCCTCCATAAGGAAGACTTTGCCCACGCGGGTATTGAAGCGTGCTCCTAAGAAATCCAGAACCTGAGAGGGACAAAGATGGCCTGGTTGACTACCCAAACCAGAGACTGTAGGTGGAGCAAGATTTTGTCCACTGCCTGCTTGCAGAGAGCCTCTGACTTCGTCCAAATGAGCCAGTCATCCAGATATGGATGAATGAGCACTCCCTCCCTCCAAAAAGTTGCTGCTGCCACCACCACCACCATCACCTTGTTGAACGTGCACGGAGCCGTAGCCGGGCCGAAGGGGAGGGCACAGAACTGAAAATGCTGACAGAGTATCATGAAGCGGAGAAACCTCTGATGGTCCTTGCTGATCGCAATGTGCAGGTACACTTCCATCAGATCCAGAGAGGCCAGGAACTCCCCACTGCAGACGGCCGCAATAACCAAACGCAGGGTCTCCATCAGAAAATGCGGTACCCGCAGAGCTTTGTTCACCTTCTTCAGTCCCAGAATCAGCTGGAAGGATCCTTCCTTTTTGGGCATGATGAAATAAATGGAATAACGTCTGGTTCCCCGCTCCGCCTGCGGCACCGGCACAATGGCCCCCAGGCTTGCAACCTCTGAATGGTCTGTCGAACCACTTGAGATTTCAAGGGGGAGCCACAGGGAGAAGTCAGGAACAAGTCTCGCAGAGGTCAAGCAAACTCTAAAGCGTAACCATGTTCAATGACACATAGAGCTCCAAAAAAAGGGACAGCCATACGCCAAACACTGGAATGGAGGAATGGGTTGGCCTTATCTCATTGGGAAGACTTGGATCTGAGAGACACCTGGGCAGACCCATCATGGCTCGGCCTGCGACCACGAAAGGACTGGGAACTCCCCGAGGTTTGTCTCTGTCCTGAAACAGGTGTCCTACTCTGGAGGAAGTGTTGCTGGCACCAGAAACGAGAGTGAGTTGGAAGAAAACTCCTGGAGCCTTTGGGCTTATCTTCCAGCAGCTTGTGAACTTTATTGTCCCCCAAGAATCAGCTGCTCCAGGTCCTCCCCGAAAAGCAGCTTGCTCTTGAAAGATAGCACGCTAAGGTGGGCCTTTGAAGAAACATCAGCTGCCTAGTTACGTAACTACAAGAGCCTCCTCACTGAGGCCATGGTCCTAGAAGAGGTACGAAGAAGATCGTACAAGGCGTCCACTCCATATGCTACCGTTGCTTCCAGATGTTCGGCTTGGGCCGCCTCATGAGGTGGTAGGTCCCTGGCACTCAGGAGCTGCTGTACCTACCTTAGGCTCGCTCGAAGCTACTGCAAACGGTAGCTGGAATGCTGAGGCCAACACTTCGAAAATCCTTTTGAGATGCACTTTGAGCTTTCTATCCTGTAGGTCCTTCAGGGCCGGTGCACTTTGTGATCGCTGACACCGAAGCGTCCACTTTAGGCACCTTCAAGAATTATAGAACCTCCTCTGGTAAGGAATAAAGCTTGTCTATGGCACGGCCCACTCTGAGTCCTATTTCTGGAGTATCCCACGCCAAAGCTCATCAGCTGCTGGACCATCGGATGAAGAAGGAAGGTCTTGGCCGGGGCCCCGCAACCCTGCTAGGACCAGATCCGTGTCCAGGGTCGGGTTCTCCTGGAGGACTGGCACGCCCAGCTCTGCCAGGACATGGGGTATCAGAGGCTCCAATTCGTCCCTCAGAAACAAGCGCACAACTTTGGGGTCATCTCCTTTCAAGGATGCATGCTCCTCTGGTTCGTCATCCGGTTCCATCCCACTAACGACAGGTGTCGAGGATGAGTCCTGACCCAGGACTCCCAAGAGATCTGGGTCTGCCAGGGGATGTTCCCTAACGTCGCCCCGAGGCGAGGCCCCTGACCCGTCGAATCCTGATGGCTCCCTGTTCATCTGAATGTTTAGGAACCTTCCTGGGTGGCTCTTCGCCCAGCCTGGGCTTACCAGACTTGCCCGGGCGAAGCTGACTAGGCCTTGTGCATTAAAAGCACAAAGTCAGTGGTGAAACCGATTGGGCCCCTCCAATATCCCTCCAGGGGATTGGTCTCATCCTCCGACGTGTCATGGAGGGAATCCTGAGAATTCTCCAGGCTCGTGGCAATCCGTGACAAGTCGGGCGGGAGATCCCCTCCCCCACAGCCCTTGCTTTCAAGGCCACGAAGGATTTAAAAATGGCCGTTAGTCCCGCGCTAAGCAGGAACGGATCAGCTGCAAGCTCCAAAGCAACAGGCCTTTTTCCCGCACCATGGGGCTTCCCCATTACAGTCCCCACCGCTCCAGAGGAACCCTCCCCTCTGGGGAGGCACCTTGAACAGATGCTGGCTCAGGAGAGCCTCAAGGACGACTCCCCGCAGACTAAGTAACTCAGATAGCGCGGCATAGTCAACGGGAGGAGCGGGGGGCGCCGAAAGCACAAGGCAGCAAAGAAGAGACTTGAGAACCAAAAACACGGGCAAGATTGCACCGCCTTGCCCCAATTGCGCACTGCAATGAGGCCACGGGAAAAAACAAAAAGGCTGCAGTACCTCCAGATCCTTTTTTTTTTTTTTTTTTTTAACGTTACCAGGGTAGGCTGCTCCAGATCCAACAGGAGGGGGGAGGGACCAGATCACCGGTGATCATCCCTGGTGCCCAAGAAAGGAAAGCTAATAGGGCCACCATCCCACGCTCCGACTATGCCTGCTGCCAACCCCCTGGGAGGCTTCAAGTCCTGCTTGCCGTGTCTGAACTACAATAGCACAGCTGAAAAGCTGACACTGCAGTCCTGGATTTTCTTTCTTGTCTGGCTTTTCTTAGTATATATATATATTTTTTTTTGGAATCGAAGTTAATCAGAACCGCAGGTTTTGCACCACTTCCATCTGCTGGAGAATGAGAAATACTGAGGAGATGCAGGTTGCAGACCGGACTAAGAGGGGGTGCTCTCAAAGTTTTTCTCTGTCTCCATCTGCTGGAAGGGAGGCAAAACCCATGAGTCTGGACTGATCCGGGTACGTACAGGGAAACCAAATAATGCTGTGTTTGAGGAAGGAAAGGAATCTGAAGGTCTAGAATGTGACCAGTGAACTGAAAAACTTTCGTCCACTACAATTGGATTCGATCACATCCTCAAAGTGCATGTCCAAGATGAGCAGTTTCCTGAGTACATTTTAAAACCAAATCATCAGCAGCAAAATTGGCTCGGCAAGCTTGATATTTAGAAATATGGAGGCTATGCAAAATTTTGTATCATGTTTCTTGCATTTGTACATTGTAAGAGATAGTACGAACAGCAGCAAAAGACGTGACGTATTTTGATAGTGGGAATTGGATCTGCAATTCCTGTTGCCACTTAGACCAGACCTTGTCCAGGAACTAACTGTGGAACTTAAGAGCCATAACCGTATAAAAAAAAGGTTATTGAGTGTAGCCTAGGCTCATCCACATCAAACCATTCCTGAAATTGTGGAAATCCTCAACATTGAGAATCTGTATATAATGGTGAATTTGATAGGTTAAACTGCACCCACAGCTCTGGGAAGGACAGAATGGCTCCATCATTTTTAACCAACCCTTCGAATCCCAAGACTGAAAATGGGAAGGGCCCAATCCCGGAGGGAAGCCCACATTTCCTCGTATGGGCAAAAAGGAAGAAGAGCAGGAGCGAAGAAGGAAGCGGGTTAGAAACAAGGGGGCAACAAAAATTGCGGATTGTGGGCATCTGAGAGAAACAGGCGCGGTCACTTGTGCTTCCAAGGCAGTCTCTGAAAAGTAATTTGTATTTAATAACCAGTCCGCAATATGCCTTCAATGTAGGTCTGGTAGGCCAAATCCACCTCTTTCCCGGAGTTTTGTCAAAGGCCCCCATCCCCCTCCCCCTCCCCTAGAAATCGGCTATAAAACTGTGCAACCTTGTAAGAGCAGGGCCAGAGAGTGAAACAGGTACAACTCCCAGCACATCTGTCCATCTGGGAAGAACAGTCATTTAAGCAAAGAAAAGGGGAAAGGCAGCCAGAGACCTCTCCGTTTGCTTGAGTAATTTAGAATAAAACATAGATAGGTCTCTGGGGAGCCAGACACCCAAGTATTTGATTTGGCTCCCAGCCCAAGTAAAAGGGAATCGATCCCCCCAAGAGCCAATGGCCATAGCTTCCGACTTATCCAAGTTTAATTTAAAACCCGCAAGAGGACCATAAATCGCAATTTCCTGTAAGGCATTCTGTAGGGACCCAATGGGATCAGTAAATCCTCCACAAGCGCTGTAAGTTTACAGGAGGTCCTGAATCCCTGCCAAGGACGACAGGTTTCCCAGCAAGGGATCCAAGGAAAGTACAAATAGCAGCGGCAAGAGAGGGCATCCCTGGCAAGTCCCTCTTTAGAAAATTCTCCATTTACCAAGATGGCTGCCTTCGGGTTTGAGTAAAGCAACTGACCATGAAACCCATATGCTCAGAGAGCTTCAAAAAGAAACAGCCAATTCACCCTATCAAATGCCTTTTCTGCATCAACGCTGACTAATAGGAAATTTAGATGCTTCTTAAGAGAGAGGTCTATGGAGGCCAAGACCTAACATTTACCATTGCTTGTCTGCCCCTGACAAATCCCACCTGCTCAGCCAGAATCAACTTAGGTAAAAAAAAAAAAGGATAATTGATCCAGCATGATCTTCGCCATTAACTTAATATCGCAGTTTAGGAGTGAAATTGGCCTATAGGAACTTAAGAATGGAATCTCGACCTGCTTTCAGAATAAAAACTATGGTAGCCAGATTAGCATTCCAGGTCATAGAACTGGGGTCAGAAAGTTTCAAAAATGTTCCTAAAGGCCGGGAGAGATCCTCAGATAGGATCTTATAAAACTCATTGGGCAAGCCATCAGGGCCGGGAGACTTGCAGAAAGGGGAGGATTGATTGCCATAGATATTTCCCAGAAAGAAATTGGAACATTTAATTGCTGGAGACCCTCCTTCGATACTTGAGATAAAGCAGCTTTAGCCAAGTAGGCTTGTATAGAGGTGACCTCGCACAGTTCAGAGCTGTATAAATCTTGGTAATACTTATTAAAAATATCCCCAATGTCCCTCGCCGAGTCTTTCATCTGTCCATCTGTCCTGCCTGGTTTTTCAATGCAACAATATAGGTCTTACCCTCCCAGGACCTGATGAAGTTAACCAGTAGCGGTATCCTCCAATAAGGGCAAGCAGAAAAGGGTGATGGGCAAAAAGGCGCTACGAAAAAAGGGCCCGCCCCAAAAAGGCTCGTCTTAATAGAGGCAAGGATTGATAAGGGTGCGCCCATCACCCTTTACTGCTTGCCACCATTCCTGACACCCCCTCCCCCTGCACCCCCCACTCGGCGATCCAGGTCACCCCCCCGCACCCTCCACTCGGCCCTCCTGGATTGCCGAGTGGGGGGTGCTGCGGAGCCACTAGAGGGAGGTCCGCAGCGCTACCTCAACAGCAGACCTAGTGGAGGACAGCAGTTAAAGTAACACCACAAAGCTCCCTCTAGTGGCTCCATGGCACTCACCCCCCCCTCCCCCACTCGGCCCTCCTGGATCACCGAGTGGGGGAATGCAGGGGGGTGTCCTGGATCACCGGGTAGATGGGTGCGCCCTTATCTATTCTGGCCTCTATTAAGGCGAGCCTTTTTTGGCGCGTCCTATTTTCGCGGCACCTTTTTGCTTGCCCTTATTGCAGTAAAGCTGCTGGCTGGACCTGCTTTCGCTCTGCTCACTTCCTCATTGTTTCTGGGTTCCACTCTTACAGCAAGAGACAATGAAAGACCCATCCGGTACCAATCTGAACAGTTTAAAGACGGAGATAATTACCCTCACACAAGGAAACTTTAGGACTTTTTTCTTGCTGTTAACAAAAGTCACAGAGCACAAACACTTGCCCATCACTGGCACCATAGTCGGACTCGCATGACGAAAGGACAAGCCATTGTTTGTAACCTTAAAAGTAACGGCTACCTGGGCACCAGTCCTTTAGTGCATGAACAGAAGACAAGCAGCCACTGCTGCACTGCTCACACAGGATCCCACTGCAGCCCCACTAAGGGGGAAAGGGAACAGGGCTCCCACTGCTGTGCTCTGAGAGGCAAAGTTTCATCCAAACAAACAGAGATGTGCAGGACTAGGGCTTCCTG
This sequence comes from Rhinatrema bivittatum, assembly GCF_901001135.1. Lineage (NCBI taxonomy): Eukaryota > Metazoa > Chordata > Amphibia > Gymnophiona > Rhinatrematidae > Rhinatrema > Rhinatrema bivittatum. The sequence goes on from NC_042625.1 coordinate 100,398,032, forward strand.
ACTGTAAATCCCTTCTTGTTGTAAAGTAATGGCATTGTCAGCCTCAAGAGTGAAGCACAGGAAGCAGCGGCAGCCTGTCCCACTCATACCTTCACACACCCACTTTTATTCACTTTGCACAGCAGTGTGTACAGAAAAACAGCCAAGCAAATACAGCCGAGAAATACAAATCGATAAAAAAAACATTCTGCCTACTACCAAGGAAAGGTGCAGTTGGTGGATGCCTCCATCCACCTTTTTATAGATTGTGACTACATAAAAACAATTGCCCAAGAAGACAAACTGGAAGGCTAATAAAGCAGGTGGGAGCTGCCTTTGTACTGAATGAAATGATGTTTCTGGCACAAAAGCAGCCATGGTGGCCACTGTCCGCTCTCAGGTGTTACTGCACGGCAGCCTCAAGCTGCTCCTCGGGCGCACTCTCGGGCGCTGGAGGTCCCTCCTCAGCCCAGCTGTCCTGTGGAGCCTGGGGGCTGGCAGTGCTCAGATTCTGCACTCGCTTAGTCAGGTCATTGCGTTCTGTCTGCAGTGCTCGACACAGCTTCTCCAGTCGCTGGATCTTCACCTGCAGCCCTTCCTGTTCCTTGTCCCGAAAGGTTTTCTGCACAGAGAAAGGAAATTCTAGCAGAAAGCAAAGAGGAAGGATTGCTCAATCAAGGCCTTTGCTAACCATTTCATGTATGGTAATAGAAGAAACATGCCTTTCAGCACAATTACAGAGAACATAAGAGCATAAAGAGATCAAGGACTGGAAGATCCAAAACACTTAAACCAAGTCAGAACTTGTAATCATACACTAAAAGCAGGGGTCAGCGAGGCTCACCTCTTCAGCCATCTCCAAAAGGGCCTTGTTACTGCTCTCCCATCTTGACCGGTACATGCTGCTCTCTTTCTCCAGCTTCTTGATCTTTTTTGTCATCTGTGAGTCCAAAAATAGTGAGATTCAGACATGATAGCTCAATGGCAATGCGCATTACCTGCCCTGCTCCTGACTACTACAGAGGCAGTGTTCCTAGCCCCCAAGATGAGTATTCATTGCACAATAGGGAGCCCTGCTGCAATGGTTGGGCTGGAGGGAGTGGGGAGAAAGGAGAATCTAGGGAGTTACAGCTGCACCAGACAGAGCTCCTCTCTCACAACACAATTTAGCAGCACTACAGAAAGTCCTCAGCTTAAACAGCACGGCTCCCTCCCACTTCGTCCCTGCAGCTGCTGTGTTGTCACAGGTCCTCCGTCCATCAATGACTTCCGAGGTAACACCAAGGCAGCCTGGGCACCGCCAGCTTAATTAACACAACTCGAGAACAAATTGCTTCCTGTCCTCTAGTTACCTTCTCCATTTCTTGTTTGAAGGTGGTAAAAACTTCGTTACTTTTGGAAAGGGTGTTCTGAAACTCTTCAAATTTTTCCGTGTAGAGAGCCAACTAGAGATAGAGAGAAAGAAGAGGAATGCATAACCGCAGCTTGCAGCAGACGAGGCCTAGCAGCCAGCGCGGGGGGCAGCCTCGGCTTACCTGCTGCTTCAGGTGGGTCTCTCGCTGCTTCATGAGTTCACACATTCGCTGCGACTCGACTGCTTCCTTCAGCAACTGCAACAAAGAGCAGAGGGCTTAGGTCCACATTCCCCATCTCTCCGGAGAAGTGAGGGGGAAAGTCGTTCCAAGACAGGGGACTTACAAAGTCCTTTTCTCGCTGGTGTCTCTCCTCAGACTCCTTCAGCATCTCCTGTGCTTGCTGAAGTTTGGCATCCACCAGTTGCTGCTGCAGATCTTTGTGCTTAAACACTTTATCGATGTGCTAGAAAGTGAGAAACCTTACTTCAGTTTTCAGCAATACATTTCCCTAAGCCAGCCCCGGCTTTGCATCTCCTGGCATCTTACCTCCTCTCGCAGCTCATACTGCTCAATGAGTTTCTTCAGCCTTTCCGCCAGCTCCAGGTTCTCCTGGCGCAGCTTGGCATTCCTCTCATTGTGCTGCTCCATCTGCACCTGGATGTCATTCAGTGTTACCTGGAAATGTGAGGTCACCTCCTTACGTTTCTCCTCTTCCTCACGGGCCCGCTGGACACCTTCCTCCTACATCAGACAGGGCAGGGTGTGACACAGAACAGCAGGGCAAGGTACTACAGACAAGCAGCAGCAAACCCACAAAGCTTTGGTACATTTCCAACACCTCAATATTTTAACTAATCTGCTGTACGTTCTTGGAGACATTTGAAAGAGGTTTACTAGCCAAGTGCATGTGTATCTTGCTCTTCAACCCCTGGAGCTTGCCTTGAGTGTGCGGTTATGTCTCTGCAGCTCACGACACAGGCTCTCCAGCTTGCTGCGGGCGAGGATGGCTTTGCTGTGCTCACTTCTCAACTGGTCCTTCTCCACAATCAACTGGCTCTGCTTCTTCTGCAGAATTTGCATCTGTTTCTGGGAGGCCCTATGTTCCTCATGCTAGTGAGGGGATAGAAAGCAGTCCGTCAAGAAAAGAAGAGACTAAAAGAGGCTGCAAGGTGTCAACAGCAGTTAAAAGCAGCAAAATTAATTAAATGCATTAGACTCAGGCAAAGGGGCTAAGTGTACCAGCTGAAGGAAGGAAACCAGCTCGGGTTCAAAGCTTAGAGGCGGCAGTATGACTGCTTGCTGGCTTAAACCAGCTCGGGTTCAAAGCTTAGAGGCGGCAGTATGACTGCTTGCTGGCTTAAACCAGCTCGGGTTCAAAGCTTAGAGGCGGCAGTATGACTGCTTGCTGGCTTAAACCAGCTCGGGTTCAAAGCTTAGAGACGGCAGTATGACTGCTTGCTGGCTTAAACCAGCTCGGGTTCAAAGCTTAGAGGCGGCAGTATGACTGCTTGCTGGCTTAAACCAGCTCGGGTTCAAAGCTTAGAGGCGGCAGTATGACTGCTTGCTGGCTTAAACCAGCTCGGGTTCAAAGCTTAGAGGCTGCAGTATGACTGCTTGCTGGCTTAAACCAGCTCGGGTTCAAAGCTTAGAGGCGGCAGTATGACTGCTTGCTGGCTTAAACCAGCTCGGGTTCAAAGCTTAGAGGCGGCAGTATGACTGCTTGCTGGCTTATCTCCACGATGTGTTCTACAGCTGCATGCAGGAGATGGGCAGAGAAGTAAAAGCCTTCTGTGAAATTGGGGAAAAGGAGCTGCCTTCACTGAAGGGAGTGCACTCTCTTCCTCTGTGTTGGCAACCATTATTCCAAGTATCTGCCCTGCTAGATGCAGTTCTGCTGATGTGAGGTAAACAAGGAGAGGAAGACTGCACTTACCAATTCAGCGTATTTTTTGCACAATGCAGCCAGTTTCTCTTCTGGGGTGCTCAAGGTATTCAGGGTTTGCATTAACAGTGTGATCTCTTTTCCTGAAAAACAAAAGACACCTTATTCCAATCGCAGCAGCAGTACAAACAAGGAGAAAGCAGCTCTCCATAAGTAACCTATAGCACTTAATACCCTACACCAGCTTTAAAAATGAGCTGATGGACAACTGCTGCATCACAAGGATAAAAAACCCAGAAACACCACAGGCAATGGGGTTCAAAATGCAGGAAATAAAATGCAACGTTGAATCTTTATGGATAGACATTCCAGGAGAAAGGGGAATAAAATAGTAGTGGTGACGTGTTACCGTCCACCTGGCCAGAATGAATAAACAGACAATGACATGCTAAAAGAAATTAGGGAAGCTAACAAAATCAGCAGCACAGCAATAATGGGAGATTTCATTTACTCCAGTACTGACGGAGTGAATGCTGGCTCAGGAAATAAATGCCTGCTTCATGGAGCAGCTGGTATAAGAGGGAAAGCTGATTTAGACCCAGTCCTTAGAGGAACACAGGATTTGATGCGAGAGGTAACAGTGTTGGAGCCACTTGGCAACAGTGATTACAACATGATCACATTTGCTTAATAAATGGAGGGGAGCAAAAAGGAAAATTGGTTCTTACCTGCTAATTTTCGTTCCCGCAGTACCACAGATCAGTCCAGACTCCTGCGTTTTGCCTCCCTTCCAGCAGATGGAGACAGAGAAAGTTTTACTGACACTGCTACTTAACCACTTGTGCCACCTGAAGTTCCTCAGTATTTAACTATACCCACGCAAAAAACAGGCAACCAGAACATCTTTCCAAAACCTTAAAAAAGTTTCTTCCCTTTTTTTTTTTTAAAACAAGTCTGAATTCAATATTATAAGAACAGAATGAGCGAACGACTCTCCCCCTTTACAGATCAGGTGGGTTCTGGACTGATCTGTGGTAATACAGGAACGAAAATTAGCAGGTAAGAACCAATTTTCCTTTTCCCTGTACGTACCCAGATCAGTCCAGACTCCTGGGATGTAACCAAAGCTTCCCTAACTGGGGTGGGACCTGGAGAGTCCAGCTTGCAGAACAGTTTGACCAAAAGATGGGGAATCTGTATCCCCCACATCCAGCCGATAGTGCCTTGCAAAAGTATATAGCGTCTTCCACGTTGCTGCTCTGCAAATCTCCTGCGGAGAAACTAGTTGCGCCTCCACCCACGAGGCTGCCTGAGAATGAGCAGAATGAGCACGCAAGCCCTCAGGAACCGGCCGGCCCTTAGTAATATAAGTGGATCCAACGCACGATAGTAGCCTTAGATGCCTTCAAACCACTCCACAGAACAAAGAGATGATCCGACCTTCTGAAGTCATTAGTCACCTTGAGATTTCTCAATAGTGCTCTCCTGACATCCAAGAACTTGAGTTCCCTCATGAGAGGGGCGGAAACATCCATCTTAGGAAAAGCGGGAAGCTCCACTGACTGAATCATGTGAAACGCGGAAACCACCTTAGGCAAAAAAGAAGGTACTGTCTGCAATGACACCCACGAACCCGAAATCTGAAGGAACAGATCACGGCAAGACAAAGCCTGCAACTCAGAAATTCTCATAGCTGAGCATATGGCCACCAGAAAAACAACCTTAAAAGTTAAGTCCTTAAGAGTAGCTCTTCTGAGCAGTTCAAAATGAGCCTCACACAAACCTCTGAGGACCAGATTAAGATTCCAGGATGAACAAAACTTTTGTACCAGTGGGTGTAAGAGTTCTTTGTCCCCCAAAGGAAGCAAACCACATCTGGAAGAGCCAATAAAGTAGTGCCCTCTATTTTGCCTTGAAGACAACCCAGAGCTGCCACCTGGACTCTAAACAAGCTCAGAGACAACCCTTTGACCAAACCTTCTTGCAGAAAAGACAAAATGTCAGAGACTGAAGATTTGAGAAGCCCGAACCATATTAGAGCAAAAACCTTCCATACCCGAACGGACGAAAGATTAGTACATCTTCTCTTGGCCTATAATAATGTAGCAATGACCACCTCAGGATAACTATTATGTCTCAAACACCGCCTCTCAAAAGCCATGCCGCTAGACAAAAGCACTCAAAATTGAGACCCAAAGGTGGGAAGCAAGAGAAAATCAATATAGAAAATATAAGACTTATATTTTCTCTATAAATTAATGGTCCACCTTCATACGATACCAAATGAAAGGTTATCGTGCTGATAAGCTCTGTTAGTTCTTCAGAGCTTTACAAATCATTAGCTGGCCGGGTATTGTGCTGTATGATATACTGTTGCAGTCCAGGCAGGTGAATAATTTAATCCGGTACTCGAAGTACTTATCTTAGAATCCACTTGAAATGAGGGTTCTTGCTGACCTAGACAAAAGCAAGCAGCTTGGTCTGAAAATATAGGTTCCTGACAAAGCAGACCCTCTAGGCGGCCTAGGCGAATCGGACCATCGACTGCCAAGTTGATTAGATCCATGAACCACGGGCAAAATGGCCACTCCGGAGCCACCAACAGCACTTCACCCTGATGCCTCTCTATCCGACACAACACCTTGCCCACGAGTGGCCAAGGAGGAAAGACAAAGTGGGAGTGGAGGAGTAGCCTAGTGGTTACAACAGCAGGCTATGGACCAGGGTTCAAGTCCCACTGTTGCTCCTTGTGATCTTGGGCAAGTCACTTTACCCTCCATTGCCTCAGGTACAAACTCAGATTATAAAACTGGTTGACGGACAGAAGACAATGTGTGATGATAAATGGAACTTACTCTGAAGAGAGAGCGGTGTTAAGCGGAGTGCCGCAAGGATCGATGTTGGGGCCGGTCCTGTTCAATATCTTTGTGAGCGACATTGCGGACGGGATAGAAGGTAAGGTTTGTCTTTTTGCGGATGATACTAAGATCTGCAACAGAGTGGACACGCCGGAAGGAGTGGAGAGAATGAGACGGGATTTAAGAAAGCTAGAAGAGTGGTCGAAGATATGGCAGCTGAGATTCAATGCCAAGAAGTGCAGAGTCATGCATATGGGATGTGGAAATCCAAAAGAACTGTATCTGATGGGGGGTGAAGGGCTGATGTGCACGGAGCAGGAGAGAGACCTTGGGGTGATAGTGTCTAACGATCTAAAGTCAGTGAAACAATGTGACAAGGCGATAGCTAAAGCCAGAAGAATGCTGGGCTGCATAGAGAGAGGAATATCCAGTAAGAGAAAAGAAGCGATGATCCCCTTGTACAGGGCCTTGGTGAGGCCTCACCTGGAGTACTGTGTTCAGTTCTGGAGACCATAACTCCAAAGGGACAGAGACAGGATGGAGGCGGTCCAGAGAAGGATGACCAAAAAGGTGGATGGTCTTCATAAAATGACTTATGAGGAGAGATTGAAGAACCTAAATATGTACACCCTGGAGAACAGCTGGAGCAGGGGTGATATGATACAGACTTTTAGATACTTGAAAGGTTTTAATGATCCATGGTCAACAACAAACCTTTTACGTTGGAAAAAAATCAGTAGAACTAGGGGTCACAATTTGAAGCTCCAGGGAGGAAGACTCAGAATCAATGTCAGGAAGTATTTCTTCACGGAGAGGGTGGTGGATGCCTGGAATGCCCTTCCGGAGGAAGTGGTGAAGACTAAAACTGTGAAGAATTTCAAAGGGGCATGGGATAAACACTGTGGATCCATAAAGGCTTGAGGATGGGAATGAAGAGAAGAGCCATGGGGGTGGATTACTGGAGTGGAGGCTACTACTTGGTGATTACTACCTTGCTCAATAAGCCTTCGCACAGTTAATGCAACTCCAACACTGCTCTCTGCTTCAACGGCAAGGGGAAATTTGGAAAAGAGGATTTGCATTCAGATAACAACCAACAAGGACTGAACTTCACAATCTGGGTAAACAAATATGCGTGGGGGTAGCTTGCTTATTACGGCTGTTACTACCCTAAACCAATTAAGCCTGATACATCACTTTGAATGCATATACAGCATTGCTCTCTGCTTCAACAGCAGGAGGAAATGTGGAAAAGAGGATTTACATTCAGACAACATCCAACAAGGCAAAGATCTGTGCAGTCTGGGTAAACAAACATCGGGGTAACTTGCTTGATGCGGCGATTACTACCCTTAACCATTAAGCCTTATGCTCACCTTTGATGCAACTCCAACATTGCTCTCTGCATCAATGGCAGGAAACTTGAATCAAACAGTTACCAACAAGGGCCCTGAACTTGGTGGTTGATGAAACAGATAAGTATGGGAAAATAAGTGTGGGAGCTTGCTGGGCAGACTGGATGGGCCGATTGGTCTTTTTCTGCCGTCATTTTCTATTTTTCTATGTAAGCTCTCTGGGGACAGGGAAATACCTACAGTACCTGAATGTAATCCAGTTTGAAGTACTGATAAAAGTACGAAAAGCAGAATATAAAATCTAAATCTAAAATCTAAAGTAGAAAACACTGGGAGTCTGGACGAATGGGAATGTGCAGATACGCCTCCGTGAGATCCAGAGATGCCAGAAACTCTCCCTTGCGAACAGCCGCAATCACCGACCTTACGGTCTCCATATGGAAACGCGGTACCTTGAGTGCTGCATTTACCTTTTTCAAGTCGAGAATCGGGCGGAAAGTGCCTTCCTTCTTCAGAACCACAAAGTAAATGGAATACCTTCCCAAGCCTAGTTCCCCGCGAGGAACGGGAATCACTGCCCCAGTCTTAGCAGCTGGTCCAGGGTCTCTCGATGCGCCACTTGTTTTGCTATGGAGCTGCAAGGGGAAACCAGAAACAAATCTCGGACCAGATGAGCAAATTCTAAAGTGTAGCCATCTCTTACCACACTGAGAACCCACTGGTCCTGAAGAATTTTGGCCCACTCCACATAAAACAGTGCTAGGTGACCCCCTATACTAGGAACAATGGAGTGGACCAGCCTCATCTCATTGCGAGGACTAAACTCCAGCTCCGCTAGCACTGGCAACTCCTCTGATCAGCCTCCGGGCGCTTGAAAAGGGCTGACCCCAGGGCTGTCACCCCAAGGAAAACTGCTTTTGCAGACCCTGCACGGCCTTTGCTGGATGAGACTTCAGAACATCCTGAAAATGGGAACGAACCTGAAAAAATCTCTTGCCCTTAGGCTTATATACCAGCAACCTGAGAACCTTATCACCTAGAGACTGCATTCTAGGTCCTTTCCAAACCAGAGCCAGCCTTTAAAGGGCAGTGAACCTAGCTGAGACTTAGAAGATACATCTGCCGACCAGTTACGCAACCAAAGCAACGTTCTGGCCAAAACCGCAGACACCATAATCTGAGAGGACATCCGAACCAAATCATACATAGCATCCACCCTGTAAGCCACTGCCACCTTAAAACGCTCAGCCTGTCCGCCTCCTTGCCTGACTTCGGCAGACTTTCCTGCATCTGCTGTACCCAGCACAGGCAAGCATGCTGCATAAAACTAGTACAAATAGCAGCGCGCAAACTCAGGGCTGACACCTCAGATATCCTCTTGAGGTGTACCGCCAGTTTAGGATCCCAAACGTCTTTCAACGCCGTGGATCCTACCATCGGGATGGTAGCCTTTTTAGTAACCACTGAAACTGCAGCATCGACCTTAGGAAGTGCGAAAAGCCCCAGCGTCTGCTCAGGCAATGGTTAGAGTTTCGCCATGGCCCTTCCCACCTTTAAACCTGAGTCAGGAGTTTCCCACTCACTGTCAACCAACCTCTTCACCAACTTGTGATAAGCGAAGGCCATTGGAGGACTCCGCAGCCCATCCAGGACCAGATCTGCCCCCTCCAAATCAAACTCCTCCTGAGGAACTTTAACTCCCAGCACCTGAATAGCCTGAGGAATTAACAGAATGAGATCCTTTTTTCTAAAAAGACGAACTACCTTCTGGTCATCCCCCTCGAGGACCAAGATTCCCTCCGGGTCATTCCCCAGAGCCACACCTCCTGCTGCTGGATCTACTGGCAAGTCATTACCAGCAGGGTCTGCAGGGTCTCCTGTCCCCACTGGGGCATCCTCAGAGTCTTTCGAGTCATTGCCAGCTGGTCCTGAACCCAACTGAGGCCCCAAACATTTCTCCACATGGGAAGCGCACTTTCTACCCAAAGAACTCGGCTTCGGCCGTACAGCACATCCCTCCGACAACTGGAGCCGGGAATCCACGCTAGAACAATCTGCTTACTGCTTCGCCAAACAGGCCTCATGCAGCAGCAACACAAAGTCAGCCGAAAACAGCTTAGAAACCCCAGCCCCAGCAGGAGAGGGACCAGAGAAGGGCAGCATTTTTTTTTAAACTTTATTCAAACTTCCTCCAAGGCTGGGAAGAGAGGCTCAAGAACACAAAAACAGAATAAAATTACCCCGAGCCTGCAGCCGCCTGAGCAGCCTCGTGAAGGGGCAGGATCGGGACCACCAGAGTTACACCCCACGGGCGCAAAAATCAAGCGAACTAAAGGGTCAGCAACCCCCAACTCATCCACCTCAACCAGACAGGGAAGGACCCACCAGGATCCAATAACCCCCGGGAGGAAGGCTCAAAAATAAAAAAATTGCCAGACTGCAGAACTGCAGGTTTTTGCACTGTCTACCGTCTGCTGGAGACAGAGAAGTACTGAGGGACTGCAGGACGCACCTCGGGTAATATAGCAGTGTCTGTGAGACTCTCTGTCTCCATCTGCTGGCAGGGAGGCAAAACCCAGGAGTCTGGACTGATCTGGATACGTACAGAGAAAAGAAATGTACTGTGACAGCATTTAACTTTCAAAAAGGTAACTGATAAAATGAGGAACATGGTTAGGAAAAAACTTAAAGGAGCAGTTGCAAAAGTGAAGAATTTACATCAGGCATGGACATTGTTTAAAAATACCATCTTGGAAGTCCAGACCAGATACATTCCATGCATTAAAAAAGGTGGAAGAAAGTCTAAACATCTACAGGCATGGTTAAAAGGTGAGGTGAGAGAGGCCATAATAGCTAAAAGAGCATCTTTCAATAAATGGAAAAGAGATTCAAATGAAGAAAACAGGAAACACAAATTCAGATGCAAAGCATTGATAAGGAAGGCAAAGAGAGAATTTGAAAGAAGCTCACCATGGAAGCAAAATCTCATAATAAAAACTTTTTCAGGTACATTAGAGGTAAAAAGCCTATGAGGGAATCAGTTGGACCATTAGATGATCAAGGGGTAAAAGGAGCATTTAGGGATGTCAAAGCCATAGCAGAGACTAAATTAATTCTTTGCTTTGGTATTCACTGAGGAAGATGTAAGAGAGAAACCCATATCAGAAGTGATATTCAAAGGTGATGATTCAGAGGAACTGAAACAAATCTCCGTGAACCTGGAAGATGTACTAGGGTAAACTGGCAAATTCAAGAGTAGAAAATCACCTGGACCAGATGGTATACATCCCAGAGTGCTGAAAGAACTGAAAAAATGAAATTTCAGACCTACTTTTAGTAATTTGTAAACTATCATGAACATAGTCTTTGATACCTGAAGACTGGAGGGTTGCTGATGTAATGCCAATTTTCAAAAAGGGATCAAAGGGTGATCCAAGAAATTACAGACCAGTCAGTCTGATGTCTGTGCCAGACAAAATGGTAGAAACTATTATAAAGAACAAAATAGCTGAACATATCGATAAGCATAGTTTAATGGGACAAAGCCAACATGGATTTAGCCAAGGGAAGTCTTGCCTCACCAATATGCTACATTCTTTTTGAGGGCATAAATAAATATGTAGATAAAGGTATGCCGCTGATATAATGCATCTGGATTTCCAGAAAGCATTTGACAAAATCCTTCATGAGAGACTTAGGAAATTAAAATGTCATGGGAGAGGTGGCAGTGTCCTGTTGTGGACTGCCAACTGGTTAAAAGACAGAAAACAGAGAATAGAGCTACTGTATTTTTCGCTCCATAAGATGCACCTGATCATAAGACGCACCTAGGATTCAGAGGGGGAAAATTTAAAAAAAAAAAAAATTTGTGCTAAACCAGCTCTGTCCCCGGGCGTCTGGGCATCTTATGGAGCAAATTAGGGGAGTGCATAACATTTTTTTTTCTTCCCATTTTGTTTTCGGGTCTGGGGAGGGCCATTTCGGTCCATTCCCCAGATCAGAAAACTTGTGTCTTTCTAATTCTGTGGGGAACCCCCCCCCCCCCCCCCCCGCAAAAAAAAACAAAACCCATCCCAACAATTTAAATTAACAACCCCCACCCTCCTGACCCCCCCAAGACCTGCCAAATTAATTAAATACAACCCCCCACCATCCTGACCCCTCCCCAAGATCTTCCAAATTAATTTACTACAGCCCCCCATCCTCCTGACCCCCTCCCCCCCCCAAGACCTGCCAAAAGTCCCTAGTAGTACAACGGGGGGCCAGGAGCGGTCCGGGAGCGATCTCCTGGACTTGGGCCATCGGCTGCCAGCAATCAAAATGGCGCCGACGGCCCTTTGCCCTCACTATGTCACAGGGGCTACCGCTGCCATTGGTCGACCCCAGTGACATAGTAAGGGCAAAGGGCCGTCAGCACCATTTTGATTCCTGGCAGCCGACGGCCCAAGTCCAGATCGCTCCTGGACCACCAGGGACTTATGGCAGGTCTTGGGGGGTTCAGGAGGGTGGGGGGTTGTAGTAAATTAATTTGGAAGGTCTGGGGGGGGTCAGGAGGGGGTGGGGGTTTTGTTAGATTTTTAATTTTTTTTTATATTCGCTCCACAAGACGCACAGACATTTTCCCCCCACTTTTGGGGGGAAAAAAGTGCGTCTTATGGAGCGAAAAATACGGTAAATGGTAAATTTTCCCAATGGAAATAGGTGAATAGTGGGGAGCCCCAAGGATCGGTTCTGGGACCGATGCTTTTTAATATATTGATAAATGACTGGAAATGGGATCAAACTTGCCGATGACACAAAATTATTCAGTTTTTAAATCACGAAATGATTGTGAGAAATTGCAAGAGAACCTTGCAAAACTCGGAGACTGGGCATGCAAATGGAAATTTCTGAACATACCCAGATCAGTCCAGACAAGTGAGTTTTGCCTCCTTACCAGCAGATGGAGTCAGAGAAACAAAACTTTGAGGCACTGCTACATAACAGAGTGCCACCTGCAATCCCCTCAGTATTTCTCTGACTCCAGCAGATGGTTGAGGTGCACTCCTGCAGTCTGAAATTAAGAAAGAGAGAGAAATTGAAGCAAGAGAATTTCAAGGTTCCACATTAGAGGTCTCCATTCTGGAAAAGGATCTAGGCATCATCTTTGCAAATATGTTAATCTTCTGCTCAGTGTGCAGCAGAAGCCAAGAAAGCAAATAGAATGCTAGGGATTATTAGGAAAGAATGGAGAATAAAAAGGAAAATTGGTTCTTATCTGCTAATTTTCGTTCCTGTAGTACCACAGATCAGTCCAGACACCTGGGCTCATACATCCCTGCCAGCAGGTGGAGACAGAGAAAAAACTGGTCTGGCCCTGCTACACAAAGCCTAGTGCCACCTGCAGTTCCTCAGTACAGATCTGTCCCCAAGCAAAAAATTGCAACTCTCAATCCAAAGAATCAGTAGAAAAAAAAACAAACCCTGAAACTTCTTGTCAACGTGAAAAACTATGGTAACGAGATTGTTTGGTTGAGATGGAAGTGAGAAACCACTTTGGGGAGGAAGGACGGGACTGTGCATAACTGGATGGTTCCCGGGGTGAGTCTGAGGAACAGCTCCCGGCAGGACAGTGCTTGTAGCTCGGAGATACGACGGGCCGAACAGACTGCCACCAGGAAGACTGTATTCAATGTTAATAGTGAGAGCGACAGGACGCGAAGAGGTCTGAAGGAGGCTCCTGCTAAGAAACCTAGGACCAGGTTGAGGTTCCAAAGAGGCACCGGCCATTTTAGGGGTGGTTGGATCTGCTTGACTCCTTTCAGGAAGCGGGAGACATCAGAGTGAGAAGCTATGCTGCCGCTCTCGCTCTTGGGTCCGTAGCATGACAATGCGGCCTCCTGTACCTTTATGGAATTGAGAGACAATTCCTTCTGGAGTCCGTTCTGCAGGAATTCCAAAATCGCAGGAATTTTGACTGAGCGTGGAACGATGTTGCAATCCTCACACCAGGCTTCGAATACGTTCCAAATCCTTATGTATGTTAGGGATGTGGAAAACTTGTGTGCTCGGAGCAGGGTGTCAATTACTGCCCCCGAGTATCTGCTCTTCCTCAGGCGAGTCCTCTCAATGGCCAGACCGTAAGAGAGAATCGAGCTGGATCCTCATGGAGGATCGGTCCCTGTTGGAGCAGGTCTCTGTGTGGAGGTAGCGGGAGGGGGCTCCCTGTCAGCAGCCTTCGCATGTCTGCATACCACGGTCTTCTTGGCCAGTCCGGGGCCACTAGAAGTACTGGTCCCCTGTGGTGTTCTATCTTGTGGATGATTTCGCTCAATAGGGGCCACAGTGGGAAGGCGTATAATAGAGTATCCTGTGGCCAGATCTGTACCAGGGTATCGATTCCCTGGGACTGGGGTTCCCGACTGCGGCTGAAGAAGCTGGGCACTTGGGCGTTGGACCGGTTTTCCAGGAGGTCCATGGTTGGTGTTCTCCAACAGTTTACTATCAATTGGAATGCTGTGGTCGACAGCCTCCATTCTCCTGGGTCTAGACTTTCTCTGCTGAGGTAATCCGCAGCGACGTTGTCTTTCCCCGCGATGTGGACGGCCGAGATCTCTTGAAGGTTCACTTCCATCCATGACATTAGGGGTTCTATTTCCAGAGACACCTGTTGACTTCTGGTTCCTCCCTGATGGTTGATGTAGGCCACTGTTGTGGTGTTGTCCGACATTACTCTGACTGATTTGTCTGTGACCGAACCGTAGGCAGGCTAGTCTGACTCCCCGGGCTTCCAGGTGATTGATGTTCCACCCCGACTCTTCTTTGTTCCATTGCCCCTGGGCAGTTAGCTCCTGGCAGTGTGCTCCCCATCCTCGCAGGCTGGCGTCCGTGGTGAGCAGGATCCAGGTTGGTGAGGACAGTCTCACTCCCTGGTTCAGATGGCCTTCTTGTAGCCACCATCGTAGTTGGGTCCAAACTTTGTCCAGGAGCTGAAGACGTACGGTGTAGCTCTGGGACAGCGGATTCCATCGTGATAGTAGTGAGCGCTGTAGGGGTCTCAAGTGAGCTCTTGCCCATGGCACTACTTCCAGTGTGGATGCCATGAGGCCGAGGACTTGGAGATAGTCCCATGCCGTGGGGCGAAGCTCGCTCAACAGGGTTCGCAACTGGGTCATCAATTTTGATCTCCTCGTCAGTGTCAGGATGACCTTGTCTTATTTGGTGTCGAACCGGACTCCCAAGTATTCTAGAGATTGGGAGGGCTGCAGACAGCTCTTGTTTGTGTTGACCACCCACCCGAGGCTTTCCAGTAGAGTTTTGAATCTGTTGGTCGCCTGGTGGCTTTCCTCTGGGGATTTTGCCCTGATCAGCCAATCGTCTAGATAAGGGTGTATGAGGATTCCTTCCTTCCTCAGTGTTGCTGCCACTACTACCATGATCTTGGTGAACGTCCGAGGTGCTGTGGCTAACCCGAATGGTAGTGACCGGAACTGGTAGTGACTGTCCAGGATCGTGAAGCGTAGAAAACGCTGATGCTCTTGATGGATCGGAATGTGTAGGTAGGCTTCCTTCTTTCTTGGGAACGATAAAATAAATGGAATAATGTCCAGTATTTATTTGTTGTGTGGGCACCGGTGTTATAGCCTCTAAGGCTAGTAATCTGGTCAGTGTAGCTTCCACTGCCATCCTCCTGGAAGGGTCGTGGCAGGGGGATTCCACAAACTTGTCTGGAGGGAGGTGGTGGAAATCCAGGTAATATCCCTCTCGAATGATGGCTAGGACCCACTTGTCCGAAGTTATCTCGACCCATCTTTGGTAGAATAGGGCAAGTCTGCCCCCTATGGCTTCTTCCTTTGGACGGGTCGGCTGATTTTCATTGTGGAGTGCGGCTGGGGCCTGGGCCCAAGCTGGCTCCCTTTTTGTTGTGCTTGTTCCGAAAGGACTGGCTCCTGCCTGCGGGGCGAGACACTTGATATGTGCTTCTGTATGGGTTGAAGCACTGTGATCCTCTGCCCCTGGAAGTTCAGGGGAAGGGTCGCTGGTTTCTCTTATTCCTGTCCTCCGGTAGCCGCGGCAGTGGGGATTCGCCCCATTTGTTGGCTAGTTTCTCTAGTTCGCTTCCGAACAGGAGGGTTGTGACCAGGTCTGGAAGCTCATCCTTGGTGAAGAAGCGCCTCATGGTTCGGTGGGGCTCTGTCCCCGAAGGGAATTCCCCAGGACGAGCTTCCAGACCTGGTCACACATAGCTTGAAAGAGCTTGCTATCCCGGGCACAAGTGCCTCGGGGGAACCTAAGACGAATCCCCTACTAGAGGGACTCCGTCAGACCTCCTGTCATTTCCCACTATTACAAGCCATCCAGCAGCTAATTGACCTGGAATGGGATGCCCTGGAGACTACGTTCAAAAGGGGGCGTGCTCTGGCAGCCATGTACCCTCTGGACCCAGCTGCCAAAGATCTCCTGGTATGTCCGAAAGTGGATGCCATGGTCTGCGCAGTTTCGAAGCGCACTACTATCCCAGTGGAGGGAGGAGCAGCACTCAAGGATGCTCAAGACAGACGTCTGGAATCCATCCTCAAACAGTCTTTTGACGTCTCCGCTATGTCTCTACAGATCGCGGCCTGCTTTGCCATGGTGACACGCGCCTGCTTATCATAGACCAGGAACAACACTCCTGGGGAAGCTTTGGAACCAACAGTATCGTTCCTCACGGATGCCGCTTCTGATCTGGTGCGCACCGCAGCTAGAGGAGTGTCATCAGCCATGGCAGCCAGAAGACAACTCTGGCTCCGAAGCTGGTCGGCCGACGCATCTTCCAAAATGAGACTCACAAGGATGCCCTTCAAGGGAACCCTCCTGTTCGGAAGCGAACTAGAGAAACTAGCCAACAAATGGGGTGAATCCCCACTGCCGCGGCTACCGGAGGTGGGGCTTCTGGGCAGTGGAATCACTTTCCTGCACACAGAGGGTCCCAGGATGTTGAGGTCCTCTGGTGGAGGTTGTGGCCGTATTATCGGAGGCCCCGGTTCCATGTGGACAAAGGTATGCAGGCCTTTGAAGAATTCCACCCAGGAGATAGATGCTGGGTCTAAATTAAGAGGCGCTGTGTCCCTGGGGAGCCCCGTCTGAGGGAGGGTCCCGCTGGGAGATGCTAGGTCCGGCGTACTGTTCGAGAAGCTGGAACCCAGCACCGGCTGTGGAGGGCCATGGGCTGGATCCCCCAGGGCCTCCTCACACTGTAAACACAGGGCTGGGGCCTCCTCATGCTGTGCAGCTCTGATGTGGCATGCTGGGCAAAGGCCCTGAGTCTTGAGCTTCTTTTCCGGTGGTGCCATGGCTTGTGTGAGCAAAATACAGTTATGCGCATAGGATTGATATGCGCTCAGGGATATGTGTGCGCACAGATCGAAGTTATGTGCCCGGCACAGTAAGCGAGTGGCTATGCGTGTCGCTTGTGCGCACGGTACATGGGCGCACGACGTTGTGCACACAAGGTATTTGTGCACACGGCTCGGTACGGCGGACAGGGCGGCGAACAGATCAAAATGGTGACGGCGACCAGGCGAACACTATGGCGACTACCTCGGAGGGTCTCCACGTGGGAGGACCCTCGGATCTAGCCCTGCTAGGGCAGATCAATCCGGTGGCACTGGTCCCAGCTGGCGACCTTCAAGCTTTGGAGACTTTTAAATAGATTTCTACCTTACCTTGTCTCGGCACTTCCCAGTCTCATTCCAGGCGGTCTTTAGATGAGGGGAGAGGGAAAATACCTTCACCGCCACACTCGAAGTTGCACCCGCTGCCTCTCAGCCTCACCTGATGTCGGGGGCTAGGCTGACATCTCCAACTGCTATCAGGAGCACACTATACCCATTGGTCCTGAGTCCATCTGCTACATGCTAGGAAATTCTCCTTTCCCTGTAGGTACCTAGATCAGTCCAGATGCCTGGGATGTACCAAAGCGCCCTAAATGGTGTGGGAACTGGAGAGTCCCGCTCGCAAAACACTTTCGCCAAAAGAAGGAGACCCAGAAGCCCCCAAATCCAGATGATAGTGTCACGCAAAAGTATGTAAGGATTTCCAAGTTGCAGCTCTGCAAATCTCCTGAGGAGATACCAATTGCACCTCCGCCCAGGAGGTCGCCTGAGACGTGTAGAATGAGCACGTAAGCCCTCCAGAACCTGCCGCCCAGCAGTAATGTAAGTGGAACCAATAGCTTCCTTCAACCAGCACGCTATAGTAGCTTTGGAAGCTTTAGAATCTCGGCTCGCGCCGCTCCACAATACCAAAAGATGATTGGATCTCCTGAAATCATTAGTCACTTCAAGACAGCGCAAAAGAGCTCAGCGATCATCTAATCTCTTGAGTTCTCTCGCAATGGGAGCAGACGCCTCCCCCTCCGGAAAAGCAGGAAGCTCCACCGTCTGGTTCACATGAGACGCGGAAACGACCTTCGGTAAAAAGGAAGGCACCGTCCTCAACGAGACCCCTGAGTCTGAAATCTGGAGGAATGGATCCCGACAAGACAAAACTTGTAATTCCAAAATCTGCCTAGCGGAACAAATCGCTATCAGAAAAACCACTTTGAGAGTCAAATCCTTCAGCATTGCCCTCCGCAAAGGCTCGAACGGCACTGAACAAAGACCCCGTAGAACTAGATTCAGGTTCCAGGATGGACACACTTTCCGAACTGGAGGCCTCAAATTCTTTGTTCCTCTGAGAAACCTTATCACAACCGGATAAGCTGAAATAGCGGAATCACCAATTTTATCCCGCAGACAGCCCAAGGCTGCCACTTAAACTCTAAGGGAACTTGGAGATAGACCCTTAGCAAAACCTTCCTGCAGAAAAGACAAAATCTCGGGGATAGAGGACCGAAAGGCGTGAACCCCATGAGCAATACACCAGGATTCGAACACCAGCCAGACTCTAACGTAAGCCAGATTAGTAGATTGCCTCCTGGCCTGCAACAAAGTGGTGACGACCGACTCCAGATAACCTTTACTCCTTAACCTCCGCCTTTCAAAAGCCAAGCCGCTAGACAATAGTGATTGACCTGGTTGGAAAATATGGGACCCTGCCGATGAAGGCCCTTGAGATGTCCCAAACGAATCAGACCATCCACTGCCATATTGATGAGATCCGCAAACCACGGACACCGAGACCACACCCGCACAACCAGAATCACTTCCCCATGATGTCTCTCAATGCGACACAACACCCTGCCCACCAGAGGCCAAGGAGGGAACACGTAAAGCAGAACCCCCTGCAGCCAAGGCAGAACCAGCAAGTCGACGCCTTCGGCCCCAGGCTGTCTACTTCAACTGAAGAAGCATACCGCTTTGGCATTCTGACTAGTCACCATCAAATCTACTTTAGACCCCCAACGTCTCCGGATAAGCTGCATCGCGGTCTCCGCCAACTCCCACTCTCCTGGATCTAGGCGAGTGCGACTGAGAAAATCCGCTTCGACATTTTCAGTGCCGGCTATGTGAGACGCCACTATCCACTCTAGATGGATCTCCACCCAATGCATCAAGAGCTGAGCTTCCTGATCTACCGCCCGACTCCTGGTACCACCCTGCCGATTGATAAATGCCACTGCCGTCACATTGTCCGACAGGATCCGGACCGAGCAACCTTTCACTAGCGACAAGAGCTCCCTCAACGCAAGCCGCACTGCCCTGATCTCCAACTAGTTGATAGACCATGCAGACTCTTTCTTAGACTAAATGCCCTGGACAGAATGGCGCTGACAAACCGCCCCCCAGCCGGAAAGGCTGGCATCGGTCATCACCACTACCCAATCCGGAACCTTGAGGTCCATTCCACGGAGAAGACTGACCGACTGAAGCCACCAAGATAAAC
The DNA here is from genome assembly GCF_901001135.1 of Rhinatrema bivittatum. Lineage (NCBI taxonomy): Eukaryota > Metazoa > Chordata > Amphibia > Gymnophiona > Rhinatrematidae > Rhinatrema > Rhinatrema bivittatum. The sequence goes on from NC_042625.1 coordinate 100,417,308, forward strand.
TCTTCCTGGCCTCTCCCTCCAGGGGCAGGGGCAGGTAAAACTCCTCTGAGCTCGGCTTCCAATGCACCAAAAGCGCCCTCTGCAATGGCCTCATATGGAGAAAAGCCCAGGGAACCAACTCCAAGGTTGAAGTCATGGACCCTAAGACCTGCAAATAATCCCATACTCTGGGAATTCATAATTGCAACAACCACTGAACTCGGCTCTAAAGAGATAGCACCCTTTCTTCCGAAAGAAACACTTTGCCTAACCGGGTGTAAACCTCACTCCCAGTAGGACTGTGTCGGGGTCAAATGACTCTTGGCCACGTTCACAACCCAGCCGAGAGAGTGGAGAACATCACAAACCCTGCAAATCGAATGTCGACATAGATCTGCCAACTTTGCTCTGATCAACCAGTCGTCTAGATAAGGATGCACCAGGAGACCTATCTTCTGAAGTGCCGCCACTACCACCCCCATCACTTTGATGAAAATGCGTGGGGCTGTGGCCAGACCGAAAGGAAGTGCCCTGAACTGAAAACATTATCCCAGGATCATGAAGCGTAGAAAACGCTGGGACTCCAAGTGAATCAGAATGTGCAGATAGGCTTCTGTAAGATCCAGAGAAGCCAGGAACTTCCCCTTGCACACCGCCGCTATCACCAAATGCAAGGTTTCCATCCGGAAGTGGGGGACTTTGAGGGCAGTATTCACTCTCTTCAAATCGAGGATGGGCCGAAACATGCCCTCCTTCTTTGGAACCACAAAATAAATGGAGTAGCATCCCTTTTGGAGCTCCGCCGAGGGCACTGGAATGACCACCCCAAGTCCTGGAGGCAGCCTAAGGTCTCCCGTACCGCCTCCCGCTTGCGCCCCAGTCCGCAAGGTGAAATTAGAAATAGAACGGACCGAGCAAATTCTAACACGTAGCTGTCTCTTATTATACTGAGAACCCACTGATCCTGCGTGATGTTGGCCCACTCGTCGTAAAACTGCGTCAAGCGACCTCCTATAATAGGAATGATGGAGTGGACCAGCCTCGCTTCATAGTGAGGACTTGACTGGCTGCAGATCCTCCTGCAGCACCCCAAAATGGCCTATGGGCCCCCCCAAAAGGACTGCCCCCAAGTATGCCCTCTAAGGGAAAACGACCTCAGAGAAGCAAAGGGAGCCCTCATCGACCGAGATCTCCTGTCGGTACGGAGATGCGAACGGGTCTGAAAAAAACCTTTTCACCTTAGGTCTGTGCTCCGGGAACCATAGTGGCTTATTCTCCCCAAGCGACTGAATCAGATGCTCAAGGTCATCCCCAAACAACAGATGCCCCTTGAACAGCAAAGAGCCTAACTGCATCTTAGAGGAGACGTCCACTGACCAATTACACAACCACAACAACCGTCTGGCTGCATCAGCCGAAGCCATAGCTCTGGAGGACGTACGCACCAAATCATAGAGGGCATCTGCCCCAAACGCAACCGATGCCTCTATTCGCTCAACACTATCCGCTTGCTCCCCCGACTTCGGGAGCAGGTCCTGCAGGTGCTGCACCCAACGGAGATAAGCCCGCTGCATAAAGCTTGAGCAAATCGCCGCATGCAAACCCAGCGCACAGACCTCAAAGATCCGTTTGAGGTGAACCTCCAATTTGCGGTCTTGCATATCTTTCAATGCCGCAGAACCCACCACGGGAATGGTGGTCCACTTAGTCACTGCGGACACTGCCGCATCGACCTTAGGAAGGACAAAACACTCCAAGACCTCCTCTGGAGGGGGATAGAGCTTCCCCAAGGTCCTCCCCACCTTCAGCGAAGCATCAGGTGTCCCCCACTCTGCATCCACCAACTTCTTAGCCGCCTTATAGTACAGAAAGGAAGCTGGGGCACCTCTTACCCTGTCCAGGGCAGGATCCTCTTCCTCCAAATCCGGGTCACTTTGGGGCATTTTAACATCCAACACCTGAAAGGCTAAGGGCAGCAACACCTCCAATTCCTCTCTTTGGAACAGGCGGACCTCCTCAGTATCCTCGGACCCGAGACTAGGGACCCCTGGATCATCTCCCAGCAAAGTATCCCCAGACGTCGGTGCCCCCTGACCTGCCGGTACCCCTGAGTCCGGGTCCTCGGGAGCATCACTGGAGTTACCAAGGCCCCCTCTGACAGACCACCCTGGAGCAGGAGGTGTCTGAAACCTCCGAGCAGAAAGCAATGATGGCCTGACCCCGAAAGCGGGTCCTGAGCCCGGCAACGAACTTCCCAGAGACCGCTCAGCATTAAGGCCAACTCCACATCCAGGCTGTTTGCTGGCCAAAAAGGCCTCATGCAGTAATAAAACAAATTCTGGGGAAAAACACTTTATAACCCCATCACCCTCAGAGCTAGAGGCAGCACCAGGCCCACTCACGATTTCCTCCCACTCAAGGCCCCCCTCAACTGACCCCGAAGTCTGAACGGGCCAGAGACAAAGGAGGTGGACCATCCCCCACTCTCCCCGATGGCGTGGGAACTGCCACCGAAAAATCCAAGATGGCCACCGTTCCCGAACCCTCGGAGGAAGAATCAGTACCCCGGACAGCACTGTGGCCGAAAATAGCCCCCAAATCGCCGGAACAACGATGCTTCGCCAGTGGAGGAGCTCCGGAGGAGCCCTCCCCGCCCTCCGAACATGAAGCACAAAGACCGGCCCTGTTTAGATGCAATCGTGCCGAGCCACAGGCTCCACAAGCAGCACCTCAGGTCATGCTGAGGAAGGGAAATAAAAATACCGTCGAGAGCCAAAAAGAAAAAGTAAGGAAAAAAATCCCCAAAGGAAAAAGAAAGCTTCCCTCACCCTGGAGCTGATCTTACTGGGGGGAAGTCGCCATCAGAGCTGTGCTGCCGTCTGCCAGAAGAAAACAGCCTTTGAATTTTTTTTACTTTATGGAAAGATACACTGAGAGCTAAAACCCTGACGAAAAGAAACAGGTAGTCTCAGCCATAAGGGAACGAAAAACTCCCCGGAGAGCCTGCAGCCACTGGGCTGCCTCATGAGGGAGAGAACTGGACAACCAGATGTACATCCCACGGGCGCTCAGACGGGCTCACAAAAAGGAGAAACCCCCGGCCTATCTGCCTCTACCGGACAGGGTAAGACCAACCAGGAATCCAACGAAAAAACAAAAACCTCCGGGAGGCTCAAAAGAAAAGCATTAAAGACAAAAAACCCACAGAACTGCAGGTAGAGCACCTGTGCCATCTGCTAGAGACAGAGAAAATACTGAGGAACTGCAGGTGGCACTAGGCTTTATGTAGCAGGGTCAGCAAGTTTTTCTCTCTGTCTCCACCTGCTGGCAGGGATGTGTGAGCCCAGGCGTCTGGACTGATCCGGGTACGTACAGGGAAAGAGAACATACTGAGGAACTGCAGGTGGCACTAGGCTTTATGTAGCAGGGTCAGGCAAGTTTTTCTCTCTGTCTCCACCTGCTGGCAGGGATGTGTGAGCCCAGGCGTCTGGACTGATCCGGGTACGTACAGGGAAAGAGAACATACTGAGGAACTGCAGGTGGCACTAGGCTTTATGTAGCAGGGTCAGGCAAGTTTTTCTCTCAGTCTCCACCTGCTGGCAGGGATGTGTGAGCCCAGGCATCTGGACTGATCCGGGTACGTACAGGGAAAGAGAAAATACTGAGGAACTGCAGGTGGCACTAGGCTTTATGTAGCAGGGTCAGGCAAGTTTTTCTCTCTGTCTCCACCTGCTGGCAGGGATGTGTGAGCCCAGGCATCTGGACTGATCCGGGTACGTACAGGGAAAGAGAAAATACTGAGGAACTGCAGGTGGCACTAGGCTTTATGTAGCAGGGTCAGGCAAGTTTTTCTCTCTGTCTCCACCTGCTGGCAGGGATGTATGAGCCCAGGCGTCTGGACTGATCCGGGTACGTACAGGGAAAGAGAACATACTGAGGAACTGCAGGTGGCACTAGGCTTTATGTAGCAGGGTGAGCAAGTTTTTCTCTCTGTCTCCACCTGCTGGCAGGGATGTATGAGCCCAGGCGTCTGGACTGAACCGGGTACGTACAGGGAAAGAGAACATACTGAGGAACTGCAGGTGGCACTAGGCTTTATGTAGCAGGGTCAGGCAAGTTTTTCTCTCTGTCTCCACCTGCTGGCAGGGATGTGTGAGCCCAGGCATCTGGACTGAACCGGGTACGTACAGGGAAAGAGAACATACTGAGGAACTGCAGGTGGCACTAGGCTTTATGTAGCAGGGTGAGCAAGTTTTTCTCTCTGTCTCCACCTGCTGGCAGGGATGTATGAGCCCAGGCGTCTGGACTGAACCGGGTACGTACAGGGAAAGAGAACATACTGAGGAACTGCAGGTGGCACTAGGCTTTATGTAGCAGGGTCAGGCAAGTTTTTCTCTCTGTCTCCACCTGCTGGCAGGGATGTATGAGCCCAGGCGTCTGGACTGAACCGGGTACGTACAGGGAAAGAGAACATACTGAGGAACTGCAGGTGGCACTAGGCTTTATGTAGCAGGGTCAGGCAAGTTTTTCTCTCTGTCTCCACCTGCTGGCAGGGATGTATGAGCCCAGGCGTCTGGACTGATCTGGGTACGTACAGGGAAAGAGAAAATACTGAGGAACTGCAGGTGGCACTAGGCTTTATGTAGCAGGGTAAGCAAGTTTTTCTCTCTGTCTCCACCTGCTGGCAGGGATGTATGAGCCCAAGCGTCTGGACTGAACCGGGTACGTACAGGTATCAGAGAATATCGTGTAATGCCTCTGTATCGCTCCATGGTACAACCTCATCTTGAGTATTGTGTGCAATTCTGGTCACCGCATCTCAAAAGAGATATAGTGGAATAGAAAAGGTACAGACAAGGGCGACCAAGATGATAAAGGGGATGGAACAGCTCCCCTATGAGGAAAGACTAAAGAGGTTAGGACTCTTCAGCCTGGAGAAGAGACGGCTGAGGGGAGATATGATAGAGGTCTATAAAATAATGAGTGGAATGGAACGAGTAAATGGTTGTTTACCTTTTCAAAGAGTACAAAAACTATGGGACAGACATCGAAGTTGCCAGGTGATACATTTAAAACTAATTAAGAGAAAATATTTTTTACTCAATGAATAATTAAGCTCTGAAATTCGTTGCCAGAGTATATGGTGAAAGCTATTAGTGTAGCTGTGTTTAAAATCAGTGTGGACAAGTTCCTGGAAGAAAAATCCATAATCCATTATTAAGATGGAGCTGCAGAAATCCATTTTTTATCCCTGAAATAAGCAGCTGGAAATCTACCTACCCTTGGGATCCTGCCAGGTACTTGTGACCTGGATTGGCTACTGTTGGAAACAGGATGCTGGGCTTCATGGACTCTTGGTCTGATCCAGTTTGGCAAGCCTAATGTTAAACTAACTGGGTCCATGCCAGCAGGTTGGTGGTGTTCAGCAAGATACTAAGGAGAAAACAAGGGGCAGACATTTTTATTTACGCAGGTGCTTTTGTGAGATGTTTCTGTATTGTGTTTCAGCAGTGGCTATTTTCTCTCTGTTTTTTATGTTTTATGATGATTATGAATGATCTGTTATGGACACTGCCTAGAACCATGGCAGTAGGCAACTTATAAACGCCCTAAATAAACAGATAAAGCAAGACCAACTAATGACATCACAGGCCACAGCAGCTAGGCTAACAGCAGGTTTGGTGCCAACAAGTTGGTTCCAGCAAGGGCTGGTTGTTCAGGTAACAAACGCACTAGTTTTGGCATTTGTTGGTTATTACAAAGCTTGGTGGTAAGACAGGGGGTGGGGATCGGGAATATGTTGAATTAAGTAAGGGAACCTGTATGCTCATTTACCCAGGAAGGTAGAGAACCAGAGAGGAAGACCAGAAAGAGAGACATTAAACTATCAAACTTTTAGGGCTGGCAGCTGAGACAGATCCTTGGCAGTGTGAACAGGAGTAACTGTGCAGACTGGATGGGCCAATTGCTCTTTACTGCAGTCGTCCACTGTGTTACTTGGACAGATGTTGAATGGATTGTAAGGCAATCCTTTAGTTAAGTTTACTTTATTTACTTAAATGATTGCAATTTCTTACACTTGTAATTCAGTGTGATGTACCCTGTTCAACAAGATAAAACAACTAATTTATTTAAAAGATCACTTTCAAAAAGAGACTCAAAACTTGGTTATTCGAGCAAGCATTTAATTAATGCCAACTAATTACTCTGACCTTACTTCACCATTCGTCAGACTCTCCATTAGATTACCGATCAGATTATATAGTAGATTAACACTCCAACTCTACATTCCTTCATCACAAATAAATGATCCATAGTCCGTATATTATATTAATCTAATACACACCCAGAGCTATAGCCAAGCTTGCAAAAGAATCGTAGTATTATTATTATTTTATACGTTTGGTTTTATTACCCTGTTCTCTCTAATCCTAGTTTATTTCCCCTGTTTTAATGTAATCGCATTCTTACATGCTTGTTATTGTTATAATGTAAACCGAAATGATATGTAACTTTGCTACATGAATTGCGATATATAAAAATGTTAAATAAATAAATACATAAATAAAAGGTTACAATATATAAAATAAACATATTTAAATCAAATGTTAATAAAAAAATAACAGCAAAATAAAATAACTAATAATAGAAATAATTATTATATTGTAGATAATGAGGAAGAGGCTTCGGAGAGAAAAGATTTAATTAGAGGGATAACTTGAGAAACTGTCATCAATAAAAGGGTCTACAGGTCCTTCAAGGTTCCTTACCCAAACCCTTGGCTTTCTTCTTCTCTTGTGTGCGTTTCTGGTCCCTGTCAAATGCTCTGTCCTCTTCCACACTAGTCTCTCCCTTCAATTCATCCTTCTCCCCATTCATCTGTGTACATTCAGGCTCCTGCTCCCCATTTCTCGTGGACTCGTTCAAGCACTTCTCCGCATCGTCAGGTTCTGTGGACTCGCTCGCAGCTTCTTGACTGGCATCGATACAGTATGTATTCAAGATGTCTTCGAGTTGCCTGCTAAGTTCTTCTGACACATCGCAGGTTGAGGGTTGAGAACATGCTACATCTCCCTCTGTAAACAGAAAAAAAAAGACAGAAGAATGATAGCAGATCGGACCAGAAGGCTTTCCCCTCACTTCTCCACTGCTAGGGATCCTCCATGCTTACATAAGAACATGCCATGCTGGGTCAGACCAAGTGTCCATGAACCCAGCATCCTGTTTCCAACAGTGGCCAATCCAGGCCATAAGAACCTGGCAAGTACCCAAACACTAAGTCTATTCCATGTTACTATTGCTAGTAATAGCAGTGGCTATTTTCTAAGTCAACTTAATTAATAGCAGGTAATTGACTTCTCCTCCAAGAACGTATCCAATCCTTTTTTAAACTCAGCTATACTAACTGCACTAACCACATCCTCTAGCAACAAATTCCAGAGTTGAATTGTACATTGAGTGAAAAAGAACTTTCTCCGATTAGTTTTAAATGTGCCACATGCTAACTTCATGGAGTGCCCCCTAGTCTATTATTTGAAAGAGTAAATTACCGATTCACATCTACCCGTTCTAGACCTCTCATGATTTTAAACACCTCTATCATATCCCCCCCTCAGCCGTCTCTTCTCCAAGCTGAAAAGTCCTAACCTCTTTAGTCTTTCCTCATAGGGGAGCTGTTCCATTCCCCTTATCATTTTGGTTGCCCTTCTCTGTACCTTCTCCATCGCAACTATATATTTTTTGAGATGCGGTGACCAGAATTGCACAAAGTATTCAAGGTGCGGTCTCACCATGGAGCGATACAGAGGCATTATGACATTTTCCGTTTTATTCACCATTCCCTTTCTAATAATTCCCAACATTCTGTTTGCTTTTTTGACTGCTGCAGCACACTGCACCGATGATTTCAATGTGTTATCCACTATGACGCCTAGATCTCTTTCTTGGGTGGTAGCACCTAATATGGAACCTAACATTGTGTAACTATAGCATGGGTTATTTTTCCCTATATGCATCACCTTGCACTTATCCACATTAAATTTAATCTGCCATTTTGATGCCCAATTTTCCAGTCTCACAAGGTCTTCCTGCAATTTATCACAATCTGCTTGTGATTTAACTACTCTGAACAATTTTGTGTCATCTCAAATTTGATTATCTCACTCGTCGTATTTCTTTCCAGATCATTTATAAATATATTTAAAAGTAAGGGTCCCAATACAGATCCCTGAGGCACTCCACTGCCCACTTCCTTCCACTGAGAAAATTGACCATTTAATCCTACTCTCTGTTTCCTGTCTTTTAGCCAGTTTGCAATCCACGAAAGGACATTGCCACCTATCCCATAACTTTTTACTTTTCCTAGAAGTCTCTCATGAGGAACTTTGTCAAATGCCTTCTGAAAATCCAAGTACACTACATCTACCGGTTCACCTTTATCCACGTGTTTATTAACCGCTTCAAAAAAGTGAAGCAGATTTGTGAGGGAAAACTTGCCCTGGGTAAAGCCATGCTGACTTTGTTCCATTAAACCATGTCTTTCTATATGTTCTGTGATTTTGATGTTTAGAACACTTTCCACTATTTTTCTTGGCACTGAAGTTAGGCTAACTGGTCTGTAGTTACCCGGATCGCCCCTGGAGCCCTTTTTAAATATTGGGATTACATTAGCTATCCTCCAGCCTTCAGGTACAATGGATGATTTTAATGATAGGTTACACATTTTTACTAATAGGTCTGAAATTTCATTTTTGAGTTCCTTCAGAACTCTGGGGTGTATACCATCCGGTCCAGGTGATTTACTACTCTTACGTTTGTCAATCAGGTCTACCAGATCTTCTAGGTTCACCGTGATTTGATTCAGTCCATCTGAATCATTACCCATGAAAACCTTCTCCGGTACGGGTACCTCCTCAACATCCTCTTCAGTAAACACCGAAGCAAAGAAATCATTTAATCTTTCTGCGATGGCCTTATCTTCTCTAAGTGCCCCTTTAACCCCTCGATCATCTAACGGTCCAACTGACTCCCTCACAGGCTTTCTGCTTTGGATATATTTAAAAAAGTTTTTACTGTGAGTTTTTGCCTCTACGGCCAACTTCTTTTCAAATCCTCTTTTAGCCTGTCTTACCAATGTCTTACATTTAACTTGCCAATGTTTATGCATTATCCTATTTTCTTCTGTTGATCCTTCTTCCAATTTTTGAATGAAGATCTTTTGGCTAAAATAGCTTCTTTCAACTCCCCTTTTAACCATGCCAGTAATCGTTTTGCCTTCTTTCCACCTTTCTTAATGTGTGGAATACATCTGGACTGTGCTTCTAGGGTGGTATTTTTTAACAATGACCACGCCTCTTGCACACTTTTTACTTTTGTAGCTGCTCCTTTCAGTTTTTTTCTAACAATTTTTCTCATTTTATCAAAATTTCCCTTTTGAAAGTTTAGCACGAGCACCATGGATTTGCTTACTGCCCCCCTTCCAGTCATTCATTCAAATTTGATCATATTATGATCACTATTGCCAAGTGGCCCCACCACCATTACCTCTCTCACCAAATCCTGTGCTCCTCTGAGAATTAGATCTAAAATTGCTCCCTCCCTTGTCGGTTCCTGAACCAATTGCTCCATAAAACTGTCATTTATTCCATCCAGGAACTTTATATCTCTAGCATGATGATACATTTACCCAGGCTTTGTCCCCTCCTCTCCCCATCAGAAGGGATTTTCTGTGCTCATCTCAGTCCTTGTCAAATTCTCTTATTGATTTTACTTCCATCACTTCAAAGGGAAAAAATTTTAATCCACACATCGCAAGTTTCTCAGATCAAAGAAACATGGCCTACCAGTCTGTCCATCCACATCAACTGCTCAGCTCTCCCCTGTGCTTGTCCCATGCTTTCTTGAATTCAGATACGGTCCCTGTTTCTACCATGCACCCACCAGCCTCTCTGTAAAGAAATATTCCCTTGGATTGCTGTCACCCTCATCCCAGAAGAGCTTCGCCTCCTGTGCATAGGTATTTGAAGTGCCTCTATCATCATCTCCCGTCATTCTGTTTTGACCCGAGGAAGGGAGTGGTAGCTGCGGAAAGCTGGTCAAGGAATGTATTAAATCACCTTACAGATATCGTTTTTTATTGGCCTTTATTTCCGTACACAGTGGATACGTGAAACACGTGATAATGGATAAGTGACAGAGAAAGAGAAAGCCGGGCACACAGATCAGGGGCTGGAAGACGCAATGGCAGGGCTGGGGAGCTAGAGGGAAGCGCCTGCCCCGAAGAGGAGGTAGGTGTCACTGAGAAGGGAGGGTCTCTCTCCCCGCCGGGCTCCGAGCACGCAGCTCGTCTGCGGAGAGCTGGGGGCCCACGCGCGGCACGGGGGGGGGACCGACTGCCCCTAACCTCTCTCTCCGGCGCCCCGCTTCCTGCCGCCACTCACCTGCCATCTTGCAGCCGCCACCGTCAGCCATTGAAAACCTCTGCCCCTTCCCCCTGTCACTGCGCCGGATGCGCAGAGAACGCCAGCACTCACTTCCTTAGCAACGGGCCTGTGCCCTAGCCTGCACTTCCTTAGCAACCAGCGGGCTCCTGCCACGGTGTTTCCTTAGCGACAGGTGCTTCCGTCCTCGGGAGAGTCGCGCCGCGGTGCCTTGTGGGAGAGGCCTTCGCTTGACTTCCGGGCTGCTGCTGGCTGGCGGTTTGAAGATGGAAGCGGGAGGGGCGCTGCAGAGGAAGAGAGTGACGGCGCTGCAGGTCTGTTATAGCAATTCTCGTGTCCTCCTTCATGGACCTTCAGCCGATCTTTATGTTATCTGTTCTATATATAGTACATGGACAACATATGTAAAATTGTCATGGCAGTAAAGTTCGGGAATCTGATTCTGACCCCTCCCCCGCTTCACATCCCATCAGGTCCCCCTGGGATTCCATCTACCGGGGATACCCCACCTTCCTCCCATCATCACATCCCTCGCGATATAGCCCACATTCTTCCCGTCATATCGCCCCCAAAAGTACACACCAACCCCCCCCCTCTCCCGCCCATATCATACATTCCTCCCTCCTTCCCTAGTGATATGCTACATTCCTCCAGTCATATTTCCTGCAGAGTATCACACCAACCCCCCTTACATAAGAAATTGCCATGCTGGGTCAGTCCAAGGGTCCATCAAGCCCAGCATCCTGTTTCCAACAGAGGTCAAACCAGGTCACAAGAACCTGGCAAGTACCCAAACACTAAGAAGATCCCATGCTACATTCCTCTCATCTCCCCCCCCCCCCCCCCCCCCCCCCCCCCCCGGAAATACACACCATCCTCCTCCCCCTGTGATATCCCCCATTCCTCCCATCATATTGCCCCCACTTCCAATTGGGCTTCCAGTTCAAAGGAACAAGAGAAAACTGCTGATCTCATCCTCACGACCCTACCCCTCTTTAAAAAAAAATAAATGGTGCTTAAAGCTAGAATCATTTTCTTTTTTTCAGGAACACACAGGTCTTAGCTGTTCTCAATTCCTTGTTTTGGGTTTTTTTTTTCCTGAAGGCTCATATCAGGGGCTTCCTGGTGAGGAAGAAGCTGCAAAGCCTCTGTGCAGATTATGAGAGTACAGTGAAGGAGATAGAAGGAGACCTGTTTCTCCTGCAATGGGTGGGGAATCTCATTCCAAGGCCTCTGTTTTCAAGAGCAGTAAGTATGAGAACCTCTGCTTCCTAAGGAGAAGTCTCAGTGGCACCCCTTCATCTCACCTGAGTGCTGCTTTCTGTCTCAATAGTAAGGGATTTGCATTGCTGGAGTTTAGAGAGGAGAAGAACCAGTCTGGCATAATTCTGACCCTAAAAACTGTGAGCAGGTATTATAGAACAAAATTGGAATTGCACAGTTTTGCTGCAGCTTTCCCAGAGTTTAGATATTATCTCCCAGAGAGCAACACATTTGTCTTTGGCCAGAGCTCTTATAACAAAACTTTTGTTCTATCTTAATTCTTCTCTGTCTGATCTGACCTTCTAGAGAGCTTTTTAGGACTTGGAAGCTGGCACATTACAATAAAACCTAAAGCTTTAGCTGTGTTCTTTTAATGTAGTGACATGGTTTCTCCTGCAGAAGAGTAAAGTGAAGCTGTTGCCTGTTGAAGAGACTATCTCTAAGAGACTGGGCAAAACCCAGGGAGCGCTTTCTCCATCAGAGGCTGAGGAGCCAGAGAAAGATATCTCATTCCCAAGAGACACATACTCTGCAACCCCAGACCAGCCAAATGAGGCGAGGGTACTTCAGAGGGATTGTAGTGGGATGGAGCCCAACGCAACAACTTTCAGTAAAGGAGATGGAGACTGCCTGAATTCCAGCAGCACAAGCTCTTTGTGGGGCAGCGCTGATTTGGAAATGGGATGCACAGTACGGAAAAAAGGTAATAATAACCCATGACTTATTTTACCATAAGAAAAAAGTGTAAGTGGAGGCACCTGGTACAGTATAAAGTGTGTCCACAGTACAAATAGTTATTTATGGGCTTTTCTCAGCAGTTCTCTCCTACACTGCATGAAACAATGCTGTAACACTAACAGTCAGTGATATAGACAGCTTGTGCCTCACTTGTATCTGTGACAAAAATACTCATAGAAGACTTTGAGATTTCTAGAATCTACCACTACTGGGCAAGGCTTCAAGGGGGCAGTGTGTCTCTGTCATGGAGCGGAATATGATCCAGAGATCCCTGCTCTTTCACATAATTAACCCTGACTGTCTCTTTTTTTTGCCCCAGAGCTGCCATTCAGGAAAGACAAGGAGGAAATGCCCCTGCATGTGTCTGAGCTACGGCAGTACCACAACCATCTGGCCATGGAACTCCTTTGGTGCCAGCAGGCAATCTCTAGCAGGAAGAATGTAAGGAAATAGGACTACTCATGGCTGGAGGCTCAGTCTGCTTAGGTGCTTGCACTGCAGATAAGAACATAAGAATTGCCATACTGGGTCAGAACAAGGGTCCATCAAGCCCAAGTATCCTGTTTCCAACAGTGGCCAATCCAAGTCACCAGTAACTGGCACGTGCCCAAACATTAAATAGATCTCAAACTACTATTCCTTATTAATTAATAACAGTTTATGGATTTTTCGTCTAGGAACTTATCCAAACCTTTTTTAAATCCAGGTATGCTAACTGCCATAACCACATCCTCTGGCAGTGAATTCCAGAGCTTAACTATGCACTGAGTGAAAAAGTTTTCTTTGATTTGTTTTAAATGAGCTACTTGCTAACTTCATGGAGTGCTCCCTGTCCTTCTATTATCTGAGAGAGTAAATAACCAATTTACATTAACTTGTTCAAGTCCTTTCATCATTTTGTATACTTCTATCATATCCCCCTCTGTTGTCTTTTCTCCAAACTGAACAGCCTTAACGTTTTCTACTCTTGTTCGCCTACCCCTTTTTTCTGTTAATTATACTGCTCATGTTTTTACAGTTGTAAAGCACTGTTGCTAATTCTCAAGTTATCTGTAAACCGGTGTGATGTTACTAAACAAACATTGGTATAGAAAAACCTTTAAATAAATAAAATAACTTGTTTAGCCTTTCCTCATAGGGGAGCCATTCCATGCCCCTTATCATTTTGGTCGCCCTTCTCTGCACTTTCTCCAGTGCAGCTCTATCCTTTTTGAGATGCGGTGACCAGAATTGTACACAGTATGAATGATATTAGCCAGTAAACTACAGATTTTGATACCTGTTACACACAGTTTCTCTTTTCCCTTGACATGCATATAAGTGATATTTCTTGGAGTTTAGAACGCAGTCTTAAGATAGTCTCCAAATGGATTTATTTTGCACATATTATGACAGGAGTGAACTTTACTCATAAACCAGGGTAAGTCAGCTACAATTTCAATTTCTTAGCACATGATGGGAAGAGCCCACCTCCCCTTCACATTACCAGCCTTTGTTAGGATTGTATCCATTTTATTTAGGTGACTTGCAAATTGAATTCCTAGTACTTATTGGATATATTTCCTCCCATTCACCCTTGTTAGTAAGTCTCCTGCTATCTTTCCTCATTTTTTTTATAGACTCCCTTTATGAAATCCTATGTTACTGCAGTCATTTTATTTATCGTTCTCTCTCCAGTGATTTTCTCAAATTTGACTGCATTATAGTTTCTATTGGCTTAGCCGAACTACCTTATTGTGAATGTTTCTGTCTATAGATACACACATCTTGGACTGGTGCTTTGTAATGTATTTATAAATGATCTGGAAAGGGAAACAAGTGAGGTGATCAAATTTGCAGATGAAACTAAATTATTCAGAGTTCTTAAATCAAAGAGGATTGTGAGAAATTACAAGAAGACCTTGCAAAACTGGGAGACTGGGCATGGAAATGGCAATGAAATTTAATGTGGACAAGTGCAAAGTGATGCACTTAGGGAAGAATAATCCTTGCTGTGGTTACACGATGTTAGGTTCCACCCAGGAAGAAGATCTAGGCATCATAATGGATAATGCATTGAAATCATCGGCTCAGTGTGCTGCAGCAGTCAGAAAAGCAAACAAATGTTAGGAATTATTAGGAAGGGAATGGTTAATAGAACGGAAAATGTCATAATGCCTCTGTATCGCTCCATGGTGAGACCGCACCTTGAATACTGTGTACAATTCTGGTCACTGCATCTCAAAAAAGATATAGTTGCGATGGAGAAGGTACAGAGAAGGGCTACCAAAATGATAAGGGGAATGGAACAGCTCCCCTATGAGGAAAGGCTGAAGAGGTTAGGGCTGTTCAGCTTGGAGAAGAGATGGCTGAGGGAGATATGATGATTAAGCTCTGGACTTCATTGACAATTAGCATAGCTGGGTTTAAAAAAGACTTGAACAGGTTCCTGGAGGAGAAGTCCATTAACTGCTATTAATTAAATTGACGTAGAGAAGAGCCACTACTATTACTGGCATCAGTAGAATGGGATGTACTTGCAGCCTGGATTGGCCACTGTTGGAAACAGGATGGTGGGCTGGATGGACCCTCGGTCTGCACTTTCAGCAGTAAGATATGTATCAGTTTCCAGTTCTGAGCTACAGAATCTGCCTTAATCCATTTTTCTGGGTTTTTTCATCTCTGCTTTCTGTGAACAATCAGGCTACTTTTCTGTCTTGTAATTATCAGTCATCTTTAGATTTAAGTTCCTCTTAACTATTCCTGGGTTAAATTTTGATCTACATTTTTCTGTGTGGACTGAGCCACACTAGGTCTTCTCCTTTAAAGAGTTGTTAGGACAGTGCCCTGGCTGCAGGCTGAGGTTAATAAATGTGGGCTAATCAAATGAGGCTGAAATGTTTGGAAATATTCCTGGAGGAATGTAAACTTAGTCTGTTTAACCACATTTTGATTCTTTTGCAGTATTTGACTTTGAAGCAGAGCCTAGGGAGTCCGGAACAATAGAGTCTGACAGCAGCAGAGTGCGCTCTGAAGAAAGGAGCGCCTACACGTCCTCTTCTGGTCTAAGAAAGGTGTTCAGCAGGTGAAGCTTCTCAAAGATGTAACCCAGGCACAAGTCTCTCACTTCTACAGCATCTGATCATCCCTTGCAAATATTTAGAGCCAGAGTGACGGTCTGAGGCATTAACCCTGTTATTACTCCTGTCCCAATAGATTGTGATTGCCTGAGGATGTTGCATCCTTCTGACTAATAGTTCTCATTCCTGCAGCTGCTTCATTTTGGTTTTTTCTGCTTATTTTCAGTTTATTACCCAGGAGCATGGCTGCCAGTGCCTGGGATTAGCACCTCTGACTTTCTTTGAACGTGCAGAGTTTGCAGGGCCTTGTCGCCTTCGATTTCAGACTTCCTGTTTCTTTCCACAGAATGCCTCCAACTCTGCTGCTGCTGACCGGGTGGGGAACAGCAGCAAAATATTTCTACACATTTTCTCCGAGGCTGCCACCTTACATGCATATAAATAGCAGGAAACCATTTTATGAGCGGAGATCTGCTTACTGTTTGAAAATGTCATCAAATTATTCTACCATTTTATAAAGTTGTGTAAATAGGAATCTGCACAGTCCATGTTACCGATCCTGAAAATGTATTTATTAATGCAGAGAGAAATGAGGGTTTCTGTTTTACAAGATTGCTGGTCATACTGCATACAATTAAATCTAGTGCTTGAGCACAGGAAGCCCTCTGTCCTGTTTTTGGGGCTGCTACTGATCATGCAGCATTCCACTGCTTCCAGCCAGCTTCAAACATTAATAGTACTGTGACTCTGAGTCTTTAGGAAAGTTATCAGCTGAAAACCAAAGTCCTACTACAACTCGGACAGTGACCATGCAAGCTTCCTCCTACTCTGCTCTGGAAGGATCACCTCGGGGTGAGAAGGTAATTCAGTCCCCCTGCCTACTGAGAACAGCACTAAGGGTGCCAGTTAGTGTGAAAATGTGCTGCTGTGTTAGTGATGTGACCAGGAGTCTGCTGGGAGCTGGACTGAGAGTTGCCACTGTCATCGAGGTGCGACACAGCGAGAACCCCTATTCCCTGCTTCCAGCAGATGGTAGGATGACCTGATGGTGCAGTAGGATTTCTTGGAAAGCTGTTTTGGCCAGGCCACTGGTGCACTAGTCTATGCAAGCCTGTTAACAGGGGTCTCCAGTCCTAGAGGGCACTTGGTTGATTGTGAGGGGGAAGGCAGACACTGTCAGAAAAAAAGAATATTTTTCAGGAATTCTTTGATTTGTATACTTTGGGGCACCCTGAGAAAATCCTCCTGGATTTCCCCCTTGCCCATACACACCTCACCCCCTTCTGGTCTTCTCTCATTTATACTCTGTGCTGAATATTTAAAATAAAGACCAGGCAAGAGAGCAGCATCAAACGGGTGCTTATGCAGCTTCTTGGAGTGCTTTGTTTAATTTCCCATTCAGAAGACTTTTGGGGCTTCAGTCTCCTTCAGAGCTGAGCGGAGATGGGCAAGCCCAGGAGAAGCCAATGCTATGGGGCCTGCAGCTGCAGGCAGTGCACAGCAGCAGTGGTGTCACGGCAAGGGGGCTCCCTGGAGAATGTTCAGCGACCTCTTTGGGGGTGGGTTCAGATACTCCCCCAGACTTGGGACCGCATTCCAGGTCAAATGCAGGACCAGGGTGCTACAGGGGTTTGTCTAGTTAAGCTCAGTTAGTAAGAGAGGTTGCAGAGAAGAAAGGTGTCTGACACCTGCTGAAAATGCTGTTATGATCAGAGCGTCCTGGGAACTCTGGTTATTGCTCCTAAGGGCTATGCAGATGTTCATATTCAAAAGTGCTTCTGTGCTGAACCTATGAGAACTGTTAGTCAGGGTCAGCCAAGAAACTGGGAGTAGTAGGGCTCGGAAACAAATACCAAACAGTCCCAAGGTTTGAGAAGCAGATGTGCTGAACTGTGATAAGAACAATGGGATGGAGGGGGTTTCTCTCCTCTCCAACCCGTGTTAGAAAAGTCCTAGAAAAATGAGAGGAGCTGTAAGGATCTCAGCATCGTTGTTACAGACAAAATTCCTTGGGCCCATTTCAACTTTCATTAGGGACGTAAGATTTGCTATCTTTATATGTATCTTTTAATACTTTTCTAGTAGCTATTATTATTGTTAGCATTTGCTCTAGTGCTTGCTGTTATTTATCTTTTGTGTTGTTATCCTTTTCCTTAGCAAGTGCTCAGATAAACTTACCCTCAATACCTGGATGCTGGCATTTTTGTTTGTATATCGGAGAAGCCGCTCGCTTTCGCCCTCTTTCCTGAGAATTATCCCTGAGCTAGGCTTGTGGGAGTACAGGCAGGGCCCCTTGCTATATTTTGTGTGTATGTGTATATGTGTGTGTGTGTGTGTGCCCCTTGGTATATTTTGTGTGTATGTGTATATGTGTGTGTGTGTGTGTGCCCCTTGCTATATTTTGTGTGTATGTGTATATGTGTGTGTGTGTGTGTGCCCCTTGGTATATTTTGTGTGTATGTGTATATGTGTGTGTGTGTGTGTGCCCCTTGGTATATTTTGTGTGTATGTGTATATGTGTGTGTGTGTGTGTGCCCCTTGGTATATTTTGTGTGTATATGTGTGTGTGTGTGTGTGCCCCTTGGTATATTTTGCGTGTATGTGTATATGTGTGTGTGTGTGTGTGTGCCCCTTGGTATATTTTGTGTGTATGTGTATATGTGTGTGTGTGTGTGTGCCCCTTGGTATATTTTGTGTGTATGTGTATATGTGTGTGTGTGTGTGTGCCCCTTGGTATATTTTGTGTGTATGTGTATATGTGTGTATGTGTGTGTGTGCCCCTTGGTATATTTTGTGTGTATGTGTATATGTGTGTGTGTGTGTGTGTGTGCCCCTTGGTATAATATGTGTGTATGTGTATATATGTGTGTATGTGTATATGTGTGTGTGTGTGTGTGTGCCCCTTGGTATATTTTGTGTGTATGTGTATATATGTGTGTATGTGTATATGTGTGTGTGTATGTGTGTGTGTGCCCCTTGGTATATTTTGTGTGTATGTGTATATGTGTGTGTGTGTGTGTGTGTGCCCCTTGGTATAATATGTGTGTATGTGTGTATGTGTATATGTGTGTGTGTGTGTGTGTGCCCCTTGGTATATTTTGTGTGTGTGTACCCAGATCCTCCTAAGCTGCAGTTTTGGCGGTTGCTTCTACTCCCAACTAGCAGCAGGGGACTTTTTAATGGAGACCGTGATCCACCTTAGTCCTGGTGCATTGTTCACTATTTCCAGTCACCTTCGATCAGAATAGCATGGCTACAGAAGTCCCAGGCTTTCTGCACTATTCAAAAGCCTGATGAAAAGCCCAATTTTTCCTACTAAAGCTCGTATTGTGGCTCCTGTTCCACGCAAATGGTCTTAGAAGTTGAGGGAGATCCTCCAGACCTGGAGGTGGATCAAGTAGATGCTGAGGATCATTCTGATTCTGCGAGTGCTGTTTCTATGGAGAAAGGAAACGTTTTTTCTCATAAGGAAGATGACTGTCATTTGTCTCTTTTGCAGCCTTGATTACTGCCTCAGGATAGCAGAAGTTATGCTTGAGAGGGCTCCTGTGTGGAATTCTAATGTGAAGGGGCTATGTCCATCCATGAAGCCCTTACCTTTGCGTTCTGAGGTACAGGAGATGGTTTTGGCGGCGTAGAAAGCTTCTGAGTCAGGCCTCAAAGGTGTAAAAATTCTTGTGAAACTGTCTCTCTCTTCCTCCAGATCAGTTCAGTGCTTATTTTAGGTGCTACCTGTGGTTGTTACCCTTAAGGATCTTCAAGGGATTCTCTATCTTCCTCTCCTGAAGCATCTCTGTACTTTCATGGCTCTGGCAGTTCAGATATGCATTTGTGGCGGCTTTGTGGTCAGAGCGCTCTTCCACAGGATTCAACAGCTCCCAAAATGTGACTAGGATGGAGTCAACAGCTGCTTTGTGTTTCCTCTCCATACCCCAGATCAGTCCAGACAAGTGGTTTATGCATCCCTGCCAGCAGATGGAGGCAGAGAACAAAACCTTGAGGCACTGCCACATAACCCAGAGCGCCACCTGCAGTCTGATAGTTTAAAAAGAAAGAAAAAGGTTTTAGCTTAGGGTTAGTAAGAATTTATTTATTTTATTTATTTAAAAACTTTTCTATACCGTCGCTAAGTTATATACCATCGCAACAGTTTACAAATAGGCACATAGACTAAGGTAAGTAAATGTAGGATATCGTACATTCTAACAGGTGCCAATAAAGTTCGGTTACAATTTCATAAATAAAATCATTATTTGAGTAATGTTGGTCAAGTCCAGGTATATTATTGAGTTACTATCTCTTTGAGATATTACTTCTTAAATGTAGGATTGAGTAAATTCATTCTCATCTGCATTACCCTGTACTTTCATTCTCTACCCTCCACACTCTTTAGTGAAGGCTTTTTTAAAGAGCAATGTTTTAAAATTTTTCTTAAGTTTTGAGATTATTCTGTAATCTGAGTTCGGGGGGCATCGTGTTCCATAGTATGGGCCCAGCCAGTGATAAAGCCCTTTCTCTCACTTGGGTTAGTTTTGCTGACTTTACTGAAGGGATTGTTAGTAGTGCTTTGTTTGCTGAGCGGAGGTTTCTTTGTGGAACGTGTACTCATAAGGCTGTCTTTAGCCAGTCTGCTTCTTTATCATATATTAGTTTGTGTATGGTGCATAAGACTTTGTATTTTATCCTGTATTCGATGGGTAACCAATGTAAGTCTGCTAGAGTTTCGGTTATATGGTCCCTCCTCTTTTTTTCCCATCAGTATTCTGGCTGCAGTATTTTGAAGTATCTGGAGTGGTCTTATCGATGTGCTTGGGAGTCCTAGTAAGAGTGCATTGCAGTAGTCAGTGCTGGAAAAGATAAGTGTTTGCAATACTGTTCTGAAGTGGGCAGAAGAATTGAAGATGGAGCTCCCAGAGGTGTTAGGGTCCTTCGTGGGCCAATCCTCTAGTTGAGCAGGGTAACTAGGGGGTTGGAAATCCCTGGCTAAGCTCGACCCTTGTTTTCCAGAGGGAGGGAAAGCCAGGTGTCCTGGGGCTCTCTCACCCAGGCTGGGTGCTCCAGGAAGCTGCACAGTATACCTTTCGATTTGTTCTAGGAAGTTCTTTAAGAGGGGAGGGGTAATTTGGGGGGGGGAGTAGTTTTCAGGCCTGTACTCCATCAGAGATCAGCAGTTTGCAAGCTTGGCATCAGGGTGAGTAGGGAACCGTGAGGCTCGGGCTGTGTTCAGTACCTGGAGCAGGGACAGTGACAGCAGCAGCGCTGTTTTTCTTCTCCCGCTCAGGTATATTTTTAAACGTGGGCCGCTTGCGATCACGATGCCATCTCCCACTGAGCACAGGAAAACCTGTTTGGCCTGCAGGAGGAGGCAGTCCTACCTCAGTGTGGCCCTTCTCTGCCCTGGCTGGACCTCTGGAGGCGAGGAAGCCTCGGCTGAGGGGGCAGGCGCTGCACATGTGCTGCAGGCCCTATGCAGGAGGCTCTGGGAGGGGGTTAAAGAGACGGTGGCCATGGATGGGAAGGCAGGGACTCCCCTCCCCCACTTTCTTCTGTGCATCAGGGGTCAGGAGGAGGGGGAGACGTACCAGTGAACATAGGGGAGGTCCCGATGTCTGCGGAGGGGAAGAGCTGCGCTGATCCGCAGGGCGATGATCTGCAAGGGGACCCACAAGTGGACCAGGGCACTGATCTGGGCACGGATCCAGTGGCTGGTCCGCAGGGGACCCGGATGCAGATGAGGTCCCTTTGGCAGAAGGGGATAACCTGACCTTGGGTTATTTCATAAGGAGTTGAGGCCTCTCACATCCCTCATGTTCTGGAGGAGCTGGGGATTAAGGTTGCACGGAAGGATTCTGACAATGAAAGGATAAACCCGGTGTTGGAGGGACTGTGTGGACCACCGAGGGCATTCCCTTTGACAAAGCAGGTGAAGAAGCTGATCGACCAGGAGTGGGATTTCCAGGAAGCTGGATTGAAGGTGGCCAGGGCTATGGCCAGGTTGTATCCCTTGCTACAGGACACATTTGAGCTGTGGAAGCTGCTGAAAGTGGATGTGTCGGTGGTGATAAAGAAAATGGATTGGCGGCCTTGAAGGATGTCCAGGACCGGAAGCTGGAGATCCTGTTGAAGAGGCTGTTTGAGGTCTTGGCTCTGAGCCTTAGAGCTGCAGTTTGCACTAGTCTGATGCTGAGGGCTTGTTTGTGTTGGGTGCAAAAGGCACAGGAGGCGGCCATAGGAACCTCTATGGGTTCTGGCCAGGAAGCTTGGTTGGAAGCAGGAGTGGCCTATGTGGCGGATGCCTTCTATGATATGTTTCGCAATTCGGCTTGGAATATGGTGTCCGTGGTAGCCGTGCAAAGACTCCTGTGGTTACGTAATTGGTCAGCAGATGTTTGGTTGAAGACGCAGCTTTGTAATTTCCCCTTCAAAGGAAAGTTGTTGTTTTGTGAGGACCTGGAGAAGCTGATAAGGCATTTGGAAGATTCTAAATGGAATACATTGCCTGAAGATAAGAGAGGTAAGAAGATCTTCCCGTCTCACACTTGCTTCCATGAGATGAAGAGATTTCTCTCCAAAAGAACTTCTTCCAGTTTTACGCAGAAGCAGGGTTCAGAAAGGCAACAGTCCTTTCGAGGCACCTATAGACCGACCAGAGGGAGTTCCGGTCAGGGTTCCGGAGGTGCGAAGCCCATCCAATGAAGGCAGGCTGGTCCACTCTTCCCTAATAGCTCTCAGAGGGAGGTTGTCCTGGTTTTACAAGGAGTGGACCAGAATCCCTTCAGATCAGTGAGTTCTGGAAGTAATAAGGGATGGCTATGCTTTAGAATTTTCTCAAATCTCCACCCCCCCTCAAAGAGGCCTTCATGCTGTTCCGTTGCGCTTTGCCCGTCAAGCGGGCAGTGGTGCGGGACACTCTGCTTCAGCGATTGGAAGCCATCATCCCGGTCCCGCAAGAGGAGCATGGTCTGGGAAGGTATTCCGTGCACTTTGTGGTTCCCAAGAAGGAGGGCTCGTTTTGGCTCATTTTGGATCTGCAAAGGTTAAACTTAGCATTCCGAGTACTTTGCTTTCGGATGGTGATCACAGTGGTACGCGAGGGGGAGTTTCTGACCTCCTTGGATCTAACAGAGGCATATCTCCCATCGGACGTTTCTTCGCTTCATGGTATTAGGAGAGTATTTTCAATTTTGAGCCCTTCAGGCTGGCTACTGCTCCAAGAACATTCACGAAGCTGATGGTGGTGGTGGCCCTCAGAAGAGAAGGGATACTGGTGCATCCATATCTGGACGATTGACTCATTTGGATGAAGTCTGAGGTGGAGTGTCTCTGTTCCATTTGGCAGTGACGGAGCGCCTGGAGTCCCTGGGCTGGGTGATAAACCGGGCAAAGAGCCATCTGGAACCATCCCAGTCCTTGGATTATCTGGGAGCTTGATTTGACACCCGGTTGGGCAGGGTGTTTTACCCCGGAAGGAGTGCTCAGGTTGCAATAGCAAGTGGTTCGACTGAGCAACCTGTGGTCCCCAAGGTCTGGGATTATCTCCAGGTGCTAGGGTCCATGGCTTCTTTGCTGGATTTGGTGCCATGGGCTTTTGCGTATATGCGACCACTTCAGAGGGCACTTCTGTCCCATTAGAATCTGTTGTCGGAGGAATTTCAGCTGCCCTTGCCACTCCAGGAGGAGTCCAGGTCCAGTGTCTCGTGGTGGCTGTCTCAGCCCAGTTTGGAGAAGGGAGTGGATCTGGAGGTTCTGGACTGGGTGATAGTGACCACGGGTGCCAGTCTCAGCAGTTGGGGGGGGGGAGGGCATTGTGTCAAGATTCAGCAGCCCAAGGGCAGTTGTCTCCGATAGAAGCATCCTGGTCAATCAACCATTTGGAAATAAGGGTGGTTTGGAGGGCGCTGTTCTTTCTTCCTCTGATTCAGAGACAAGTGGTATGTGTGTTCACGGACAATGTGATGACAGTGGCCTATATCAATTGGCAGGGTGGAACAAAGAATCGTTTAGTGGCTTAGGAGGTTCATGAACTCTTTGCCTGGACGGAACTTCATCTAGCAGCTCAAGCAGCCTCTCACGTGACAAGTGTCGACAATGTGCAGGTGGATTATCTCAGCAAACAGCTGAATCCAGGAGAATGGGAGTTGTCGGCGGAGGCCTTTGTGCTCCTTCGGCGAAGGTGGGACGAGCCCCACTTTGATCTTGTGGCAACAACGAAAAATGCCAAGGCAGACAATTTTTCAGCCGCTGAAGGGAGTTTGGTTCCCCAGGGATCAATGCCCTAGTTCAGCCATGGCCAGAAAGGCACCTCCTATATGTCTTTCCTCCATGGCTGCTCGTGGGTCAGGTGTTGCGTCGCATCGAGCAGTATCAAGGACAAGTGATGCTGATAGCACCAGAGAGGCCACACCGGCCATGGTTTGCAGATTTAGTTCAGCTGGCGGTAGACCGGCTCATTTGGTTAAACCACCTGAGGGGAGTGTTGAGTCAGGGACCCATCTTGTTGGAACAGGCGGATCGCTTCTGGCTAGCAGTTTGGCTTTTGAGAGGTGACGTTTCCATTTTGAAGGAGTATTCTAAGCCAGTGATTACTACTCTTCTTCAGGCTAGAAGATCCTCCAATTCTTTGGCATATATCAGAGTTTGGAAGATGTTTGAGGGTGTGTGGGGTGTTGGCGAGGATCCCATACAGGCCAATATTGCCCAAGTCTTGGCCTTTTTGCAAAAGGGCTTGTCAAAGGTTTGGCCTATAATTCTCTCCGAGTCCAGGCTGCAGCCTTGGGTTGCTTCAGAGGGAGGTTGCAGGGACGACACTTAGCATCTCATCCGGACATAGTATGTTTTCTTAAAGGAGCGAAGCATTTGCGTCCTCCAGTCCTTAGACTGATCTGTCGTATTCCAGGAACGAAAATTAGCAGGTAAGAACCAATTTTTCTTTTCTTCTTGTTCGGTGGCTTCAGCTCTGGCAGCCAAAAGACTTCTTTTGGCTTGAAAACTAGTTTGCAGATGCTTGGTCAATTTGGGAAGCTTTTCTTCAAAGGGATACTATTGTTTGGAGAAGACCTGGAACAGCTGATCAAGAATCTGGGAGATCCAAAACCTCAAAGGCTTCCTGAGGCTAAACTGTGCTCCTTCCAACATTCTACTAGAGGTCAAGGTCAGTTTTGTGACTCCAGATGGTATAAGGCTGGGTGACCATTCATTCTAATCCTTCAGGGGTTTTCGGGCTTTGAGGTTTCCGAAAGCCCAAGTCTGACTCTGGTGCCTCCTTGGGAGGTGATCAGTCTTCTCAATGAAGCTCAGCAGGTCCACTCACTGGTCCTAATAATAGGTGGACAAGTACAACTCTTTTTTTTTTTTTTTTTTTTTTTTTTACCAGGAGTGGGCCCGGATCTCTTCAGATCAGTGGGTGTTAGAACTAATCAGTCTTAGTTATTTCTTGGAACTTTTCTCCTACTCCTGACGCCTTTATGATTTCTCACTGTGCTTCTCCCATCAAACAGAAATAAGTAGAAGAGACTCTTGCCATGTCTCCAACTACTAAAGCAGTGGAGCCAGTTCCACCCCCACAAAGGGATGGGGTTGTTACTCATTGTGATTCCCAAAAAAGATGGTTCTTTCAGACATATTCTGGGCCTCAAGTAAGTGCACACTAATCTTCGGGTCTCCATTTTCAATTGGAGACATTTTGCTCCATGCTCTTGGCAGTCCACCAGGGCAAATTCCTGTCTTTCCTGGATATTTCGGAAGATTTCCCATATCTCAGAAGTACCAGAGGTATCTCTGCTTTTGTGTTCTCTAGGAGCATTTTCAGTTCAGGGTGCTTCCTTTAAGGCTCATCATAGCTCCATAGGACTTCTTGGTTGTAGTGGCAGTGCTGTGAGACAAGAAGGGATCAGAGTTCAAACCTATTTGGAGACTTGGTCGATCTGGGCCAATTCTTATCAAGAAGGTATTCATATCTCCCATACAGCGGTCCTAGTAAGCATAGGCTTGGGTGGTCAATTTTGCAAAGAGCAATCTGGTGCCTTCTCAGATATTGGAGTACCTGAGGGCTTGGTTCGATATCAAGGCGGGCTGGGTCTTTCTGAAGAAGGGAAGAGTGAACAAGCTGATTCTTCAAACGTGCACTTTCCTCACTCTTCTAGATCCAAGAGCTTGGGATTATCTTCACTCTTGGGTTCCATGGCAGCTGCTCTGGATTTGGTTCCCTGGGCCAAGGTTCATATGAGACCTCTCCAGTAGTCTCTTCTCATTGGTTGCCCCAATCCCAGAATTATGAGATCTATCTGTCCTTGCCAATTGTAATGATAGAGGGTCTCTAGTGAAGGATGGTTCCTCAGAATCTGTTGTGGGGTGTCAGTACCATCAGTGCCATTTGGATTCTAGTCATGACAGATGCAAGCCTATCAGGTTGGGGAGGGGGGGGAGGGTCATTGCCTATACCAGCTGGTGAAGGGAGTTTTATCTTTGAGGAAACATCCTAGTCCATCAACAGAATAGAAACCAGGACCATTCAACTAGCCCTGATACATTTCATTCCATCGCTTTTGAAGAAAAGTGATCCAGGTTCTGACTGACAGTGAGATGGCAGCAGCATGTGTAAACAGCTAGAGTAGCATCAAGTATCAATGGGTATCAGAGGAAACAAATCTTTTCTTCCCCTGGGCAGAGAAGAATCTGTAGCTCTTGTCGGCAGCCCATATTGTAGGACAGGACAATATGCAGGCAGACTTTTTTAAGCAGAAATTTCCTCAATCCCTGACAATGGAAGTTCAGTCAGGACACCTTTCAGCACATCGTGATCAGATGGGGAGTGCCTCATATGGATTTAATGGCAACTCAGAAGAACGTCAAGACCCCTCTGTTCTTCAGTCATTGCAGGGAGTTTAGCTGCCATGGAATAGAGGACTTGATTCAGCCTTGACTGCAAGGGGAGCTTCTCTCTTGTTTTCTCCCTGGCCTCTAGTCAGCAGGATTCTATGATGGATAGAAGTGGAGAGCAGTTGTGATTGTGGTGGCTCCAGTTTGGCCTCCGAGGCCTTGGTTTTGCAGGTCTGATGAAGCTTCAGAATAATTTTCCTCTGTGCCTTACAGATGTCAGTGGTCTTCTGGTTCAGGACCCTATTTGTCAATGATGATCCTTCTCCATTTTATGGTACAGATCTTCAAAAGGCTCGCTTGAGGAAGAAGGGGCTATTCTTCAGTTATTTCCACTCTTTTAAAGGCCCATAAGAGTTCTACCTCTTTGGATTACATTAGAGTCTGGTGTATCTTTGAGGGGTTCTGTAGGGACTGGTTATTATCTCCTGGGCATTCTGATATTCCTAGCATTTTTGTCTTTCTCCAGCTGGGTTTGGATAAAGAACTGGCTCAAGGTCCCCAAAAAGTTCAGTTTGCAGCTATCTCCTGTTTCAGAGGGAAGATTCACGGGTTTTCAATTAGTGGCTCATCCAGACATGGCCCACGCTAAGCTGTGACCATCATTTTGGCCTTTGCTTCCACAATGGGATCTCAATCTGGTCCTTAAGGCCTTAGTTGCTTCTCCCCTTGAAGCAGATTTCCTTGAGGGATCTTATCCTCAAGGTAGGTTTCCTAGTGGCCATTTGTTCAGCACGATGTGTTTCAGAAATTCAAACTCTTGTAGGGCTCCTTTTCTGGCTATTAGCTCTGTGTCCTTTCACCTGCTACCCTCCTTTTCGCCAAAGGTCATGACAGCATTTCATCTGAATCAGTCTTTAATTCTTCTGGCCTTTCTGAACTCAGTGTCGGGGTGAAAACAAATCCTTACAATTTTTTGATGTGCACTGGGTCCTCATCCGGTATCTTGTAGGGATGTACGTTTGCTTCTTCTGTTTCGGAGGGTACGTGCGTACCTCGCTGACTTTCTAGTACACGTGAAAAAACTGTTTATGTTATTTACATAACTCATTATTAAAAATACACGTATAATATTAGGATTTTTTGCGTGTACTAGAAAGCTGGCGAGGTACATCCGTACCCACTGAAATGGAAGAAACGAATGCCCATTCCTACTAGCTTGGGGGTAGATATTCAAACTGCGTTCAGCGCTATGTAGCTGGATAAGCGGGACTTAAGCGGGTAAGTAGCAGTGGCTGAATATGCACCTACGTTCACCAGCCACTTCTTAGCCGTACAAGTCCCTTATATGGCATGCAGTGGGCAGAGCGAAATAGCCATCCAACATATACGGCTAACTACTGCTATTCAGAGCTAGCCGGATAAGTTTAAATGCCCTGTACAGCAGATCTAAATGTAAGCTGGGCACTCTGATCCAGCAAAGTGAGCATGTAAGGGTAGAGTGGGCTCCAAGGATACTATTGGGCAGTCTTGAAGTTGCTTAAAGGTCGAAGAGCTCCGGACATAATTTGGGCTCATTCCACCAGAGCACAGTCGTCTTCCTGGGCAGAGATGATAGCAGGTGCTCCGGGCATGCCGCTCCTGAGATTAGTGTGCTCAAGGCGGCTTTAGGCTAGGATCCCCTGGCTCGGGCACGGTGTGTGGCTTACATCTCTGTTTTCTATATGTTTGTTTGGGGTTTGGTTTGGTTTTTTTCAGACCATTCAGCAAAGTTTCACTATGCTCATATAGTTTATCCATCCCTTGTTTATAGCAGTCTGGTCAGGCAGGTGCAGTCACAAGGATATCTTTTGCTTAAATGAAGATTTTATTATGAAAGTCATCTCATTGTAACCTGGTAAATAATGGCAGAGAAAGACCCACATGCTCTATTCCGTCTGCCCAGCAAGCTTTCTTTATTTTTATTTAACTTCTTTTACTATACCGATGCTCAAGACCAGGTCTTATCGTACCGGTTTACAATAGAACAGGGGGAAACCAATTAACATCTAGGTAGAAGGTAAAGTTACATTAAACAGGGAGCGTAAAACATGGGAGATGGAAGACAGGACAGATTTTAAACTATAACAACTGGAGAGTGATAAATATAATCAACAAAAAAACAATAAATGATATGATTAGTTTTTTATTCTATTTTATTCTATTTCTTTTCATTCTGTTAATGCAGTAACTGCCGCTCCATCTTCATCTCTATCCTTTAGCCACTAGGGATCCTCTGTGTTTATCCCAAACTCTTCTGAATTCCATTCCAATTCTCATCTTAACTCCCTGTCCCAGGAGGGCATTCTGTGCATCCACCACCCCTTCTGAGAAGAAATCTTTCCCGATGTTATTCCTGAATCTGCCTCCTTGGAGCTTCATATTATGAGCCCTAGTGCTACAGCTTTCCTTCCCTGGATTCCCATGCATCATTTATACCCTGCAAGTATTTACGTAGCATAGTATTGATGGCAGAAAAAGCCCAAACGGCCCAGCAAGCCTCCTATAGTAGCAACTTCAGCTCCATGCAGGTTACCCCATGTTCTTATATTTATTTATTTATTTATTTAGCATTTTTATATACCGACGTTCTCGATACAAATATCAAATCAGGTCGGTTTACATAAAACAAAACAATCGCGGTGAGGCGTTACAATTATATATAGTTATATAGCTAAAAATGATAAGGGGCATGGAACGACCGCCCTATGAGGAAAGACTAAGGAAGTTAAGGCTGTTCAGTTTGAAGAAGAGACAACTGAGGAGGGATATATGATAGATGTCTTCAAAATCATGAAAAGACTTGAACAAGTTAATGTAAATCAGTTATTTACTCTCTCAGATTATAGAAGGACTAGGAGTTACTCCATGAAGTTAGCAAGTAGTTAATTTAAAACAAATCAAATAAATAAGAGCTATGTCTTGTCTAGATTACTTGGCAGTAAAATAGGAGCGCAGGGCTGCTTAGACAGATCTGGCTGAGCTCAGATTCCACCATCACAAAGTATGAGCTGCCCCATCCTCTGTGTCTCTGAGGCTTGCACTGCTTGAGAAAGAGACAGGAACAGTTGCACTACATCTGCTCTTGCACTGACCCCTCTACATAGCAGAGAAGACTCTTCCACTGCTGGAAAGTACTTGGAGCTGGTTGCCACAGAGCTTTGCTGAGGGAAGATCTGGCAGAGCATTGCTTACATAGCGTGGAGCGTGTAAAGCTGTGTATAGTTACCTAACAGGAAGGAGTATCCTGCTTGGAGGTATTTGGCCTGTACAGCCCACACAGCAAGTATTGATGTATCTGCAGCCATGGAAACAGCACCATGAGTCACTGAGGCTTTCCACTCTGACCACTGACACAAAAATACAGCCTGCAAGCCCTGTCCAGCCTTATTTAGGGTGGTGTGGGAGGGGCAGAATGAGCTTCAGCGGAGGGGATCTGGCCCCTCAGGCCAAGAATGTGCTGCTCTTCCGAAATGGGGACCCTTTCCACAGTGGCAGAAAGTTTGTGGTGAATCTACGGCAATTCCTGACATTTGAGGCCTTCCTGAATGAAGTGACCAGTACTCTCCAAGCACCCAGAGCAGTAAGGTACATCTATACCCCACAACAAGGTCATCGGGTCACCCAGCTGGATGCACTGCAGAACGGCAGCTGTTACGTGGCTGCTGGCTTTGAAAGGTTCAAAAAACTCAAGTGAGTACAGAAAAGTTTTCTCTTCAGAGAGCAGAGGCTCCGCTAAACCTTCGCAGGCTCGCCCGCCCTTTCCTAGTACCATTCCCCTGACCTGCTGAGTGGGGGCCAGGGGAAGGGAAGGGTGTATGTGTGACATGGGGGGGGGGGGGGAGTCATATTTGTGAAAGAGAGGGTAAGGCTGGATGCAAGAGATACATGCAAGGGTGGAGGTCAAAATAAGGGGGGGATATGATAGAGGTCTACAAAATCATGAGAGGTCTTGAACAGGTTAATGTAAATTGGTTATTTACTCTCTTAGATAGTAGGACCAGGGGGCACTCCATGAAGTTAGCAAGCAGCTCATTTAAAACAAATCAAAAATTCTTTTTCACTCAGCGCATAGTTAAGCTCTGGAATTCATTGCCAGAGGATGTGGTTACGGTTAATAAGCAATAGTAGCTTTAGATCTATTTAATGTTTGGGTACTTGCCAGTTACTTGTGACTTGGATTGGCCACTGTTGGAAACAGGATGCTGGGCTTGACGGACTCTTGGTCTGACCCGGTTTGGCATATCTTATGTTCTTATGCGAGCCCGGTGCCTGAGAGCGAGTGAGAATCGAGACTGCCTATAGGGTCTCATTTGCCGTGATGGGCAATGCTCCCGTTCCATCTGCTGGCGATGGCCCAGGCCGCAGTATTTCTGTTTGTCCAAAGCTCCAGAAGCAGCTGCACAGACTGGGAGCACTGGAGGCTCTGTCTGCCAGCACAGGGGTAGCTTAGTGCAGTCCCTGGCCGCCTTGATTATTTATTTACAATAATTTAGATTCTGCATTTATTACCAACCTGTGCTTGAAGTGGATTATATTATCAATAATAAAACAGCATTTCTACCAGCTTTTCTCATCGTTTTCTGCTCCCCCGGATTGCATGCAGGCTGTCCTTGTATTTGTAAATTACCTATTTCATTTTTAGAATGGATTCTATAACTCTGTGAAGCATTCTTGATTTGCATGTTTTGTGAATTGTTGTATGAAAGTGAAAATATTAAAAAAAACCCCATCTTGCTCGAAGTAAAAAAGAAAGCAAGCCCTCAAGTAATGCTATGATTTGAAGCCTGTGCTGAGGAGTGGCCAGGGGTGCCCAGAGCAACCTTTGCTTGCACTTCTTTGTATAAGATGAAGATGGCAAACTTTCATGAAAAGCAACATAACCTAGGGTCTCTGTATCCCAATAGATCTCATGAATAGGAGCTAATGCAGAAAAAGTTCCCAGGGCTGCCTGGGTCTTCTGGCAAAGCGTAGAAACTCTGGTGCAAGACTCTCACTGTTGGCTGATACTATTTGCATTGGTGAAGAACCCTACAGTCCGTAGTTCCTGCCATGAGAACCCTGGTCGTGGATACCTTAGATCCTTTGTATGCCAACCAACTTCTGGATTCTGTGATAGGTGACAAGATAAACCTCAGTGGCTTTTTCATTTTCTTTACAGCTATTTAAATGCTGGTATGAAACTTTCTGAAGAAAACAGGAAAAGCGATATCATGCAGGTGAGGTTGGATCTGTACTCATTGTGTCTTCCTTTCTGCCACCTCCTTATACAGCTGCAGAGTCAGAGTGATCTTACAGAAAAGCAGTCTGGTACCAAAAGGTGCTGGAAGTCCTGCAATGCTGAGTGGATCCAGGGACAGGGCCTGTGCCAGCAGGGAGCTTGGTTTTCTACTTTGATTAATTTATGAATTAATAAAATTCCGACAGGATTGTAATCAAAAGCAGGGTCCACCTACTACCAGCAAAACATTTTAAAAATGATATGAAATATCCTCAGTGCTGGGGGCTTGTGGCTGCCTATGTTGGAAGTTTGTTGTCTAACTGTTTTTTAAACTATGTGCTGAATAAAAGATTTCTCTCTGCTGTGGATGATCACTTGCATGGGACTTGCTCTCTGCTTTTAGCTTTCATGCTTTGCTTCTAGTGTCCATTTCCAACACCAACAAACTTCTCTTGTACCAACTTGTGTGGTTTGAGGCTTGCAATTCAAAAATGGGAAGATGGTCACAATACCCCACTGAGGTCATAGGGTGACCCCCTAGAAACCAGGCCTCGATGTAGGCCCAGGCAACTGCTAAAGATGCCAAATACCCAGAGCAAAGAGGAGCTTCTGCTGGCACAGTACTGCTCCCATGGGTGCCAAAATCTTAAAGCTGGCCTGGTTATAGACAGCCCAGGATTTAGAAATAGGCAGCAAAGATGCAGGCCAGCAGAGGTTCAAAGGAGCAGCACCCTGCACTGTGCCTACAGGTGCCAAAGTCTTAAATCCAGCCCTGGCCATAGGTAGCAAGATAGATAGATAGATAGATAGCTGCTGCTCTACCTCCTCACGTTCCCAGTATTGCTAAACCCCCCCTGCACATCCACTGTTTCACGTTTAGAAGGAGTTTCCAGCACTGCAGCCGAGAGACCCAGAAAAGTAAGCTCGGCCTTTCCCAGTGACTCAGGAAAGGGTGACTGACCTGCAGCTGGGGTGTTTGTCTGTAATTTTAGGTCAGACTGGCTGTTAATCGGAAGCTAAACGTCTCTGCCCGATGGAGGAAGAGCATCCACATGCCCTGCATTATCCAGTGAGAACCTTCTCCATTCTGTGAGGAGGAAGGAGGCAGAGGGGAATAGCCAACGCATGTATAAACTGTCAGACAGCAGGTGAAACTACTGCTCTCCTGCACCTACTGAAAAGGAATGGAGAATAACATGGAAAATATCTGTATCAAGCCACAGTGCGACCGCACCTTGAGTATTCTGTGTAATTCTGGTCGCCAGAACTAGAAAAGGTGCAGAGGAGGGTGACGGAAAGGATATAGGGGATGGAGCATCTCCCCTGGGATGAGAGGCAGCGCAGGCTGGGGCTCTTCAGCTTGGAAGGGACAGGGTAGAAGTTCATAAAATCATGAGGGGGTGCAATCTTTTTTGCTGCCCTGTGCAAACAATTATTGTGCTGCCCCTCCTCCATGTCCCTCAGTTCATTCATCTCCCTCCAGTAATCCAAACTTTAAAATCTGCTATCCCTCTCTACCCAGGTCCACCCCCTCTCGCCTCTGGAATCCATGGCCAGTGCAAGCGTATTCGATGCTGTAGGAGAACTTTAAAGCTGCCACCCCAGTCCTCTACACATACACACAAGTATGCATTTATCATAGATTTTACATTAAAAACATCCAGAGCCCAGTCTTCTAAAATAACAAATATCACTTACATCAACCTGTATATTATGTCTACATGAACTGCTTTGGCAGCAACCAGAAAACCCTGCAAAAATACCCATATGGTATTAAGCCTATTATAACACGTGTTGGACATGGGCTTGACCCTCAGAAAGCCATGAGTGAACAGTTACAACATAGTATACCTCCTATACAAAATCAGCACTAACTGCCAGTACTCAAACAATCTTACCAATGAAAAAGTAATGCTGCAAATATTACACCAGGTCCTAAAATACCAATACACCTCCTATTAGGAAAACAAAGAAGCCAGGCTGCTATAGATCCCCACACAGAAACTACATGCTAGCAGAATACCTCACCTTAGTCACACGTAAAGAACACAGAGACCATCACCAAATACAGAATAAAAAAAGAGACCATAAAGTATAAATAAAAAATGTGCAGACAAAATTTGAACTGGAAACCGCAACAAGCCAGACTCTGAATACAGTGCAACAATAGAAAAACAGAAACATCACCATTCATCATAAAACAATAAAACCAAGAATTATAAAACATCAATCATAACACTAAAACCATATTAATAACAAAATAAATCAAGACAGCAGAAGAATAAAAATCCAATAATTAAACTCATATAAATTGATTTTCAAATTTCCCAAACACCAGTAAAATATTTCAAAACAGCAGACATCAAATAACACCAAATAATTAAAACTAATAAGGATTAAAAAAAATAAAAACCTCCTATTCTCCATACCTGTGACATTTAGATTTCCAGTCATCCTGAGATTGTTGTGGATTAGTG
This sequence comes from Rhinatrema bivittatum, assembly GCF_901001135.1. Taxonomy (NCBI): domain Eukaryota; kingdom Metazoa; phylum Chordata; class Amphibia; order Gymnophiona; family Rhinatrematidae; genus Rhinatrema; species Rhinatrema bivittatum. The sequence continues at coordinate 100,451,338 of NC_042625.1, forward strand.
GGTGAGGGAGGTCACACAAACTTTCTCCTCTCTCATATATTCTCACACACACTTACTTTTTCTCATACATATTCATGCTCACTTATGCTTCCTCTCTCAGATGCACACATCCCTCTCTCCCATACTTGCTCACACACATTGACACACACTCTCACTCACACAATCCCTCTCTCCCATACATGCTCACACACATTGACACACACTCTCACTCACACACTCCCTCTCTCCCATACATGCTCACACACTGACACACACTCTCGCTCACACACTCCCTCTCTCCCATACATGCTGACACACACTCTCACTCACACACTCCCTCTTTCTCTCTCTCTCACACACGGGCCTCACAATCCTTTTCTTCCACTTGCTCCCCAGCAGCCCTGGGTCCGCCTCTTCACTTTGGCATCCATTGGGTCGGGATCACAAGGTGGCCTCCACTTCAGCTGCTGGTGGGATGGGAGCCACTGGGCAGCCCACAGCCTCGCTACCTCAGCTCTTTCCCTCACTAACACAGCTCTTCCTCCCCTTTCCCTCACTATCTTGGCTCTATGCTCCACTTTTTCCTCCCTTTTCTCCCTGCAGAGGGTCTTCCCTCCATCCCTTTAGGTATTCTTCACGACTTCTCATACTACCTCAGTTCTTCCCCCCATCCCTGTCTCTCTAGAGATTCTTCTCCGTCTTCACTCCCCTTAGTCACTATCTCAGCTTTTTCCCCTTCTCACCCTCTTTCCTCATTACCTTAGCTTTTCCCCTTCTCCATTCCACTAGAGGCTCTTCTTGCTCTCTCCCTCCCCTGCTCTTTCCTCCCCTTCCCTATGCTTTTCCTACTTTCTTCCTTCTCCTGCCTTCCTACCCAGTCACTCCCCGCCTCTTTCCCCTTCCCAGGCTCTTCCTCCTGGATAAAACGGAGCGGAGGCCGTGGTGCTGCCTGGCAGAATCCAACCTGCCGGCGGCCTTAGTGGAGAAAAGGCTCCGGGCCGCCTATGACATGGAAGAACGGAAGGGAGGCCTGCCTGCTCAGATTTAGGCATCAGATTGGGCAAGGGTAACCCTCACCCCTGCCCGATCCGATGCAGCAACACGCGGATCCCCCGTGCAAGCCGGCAACAGGAGTCAGATCTGCTCTCTGACCTACATTGGCCATTGTGGGAGACAGGATCCTGTGCTCTGGATCTTGATCTGATCCAGCACAGCACTCCTTATGTTCTTATATCCTCTTATGAATAAGAGAAAGAGTTCCTTACACTTTAATTTTACCCACATCCCCTAGCATCCAGGGAGGTCAGGCTGGGGGCATTCAGGACCCTTCTCCAGTGACAGGACAGGGTAGGGAAAGGGTGCAGGTGTTTCTGAGGAGGTTACTTCATGGAGGTTTTTTTTCATTTGTTTTCTGTTCTTTCCTGTGTGCCTTTTAAAGTGTTTTTCGAAATGGGGACCTGCTTAGCCCCCCTTTTCGACTGCTTCTCTCAAAGAGCATGCTGCAGCAGTGGGAGCTGATCCTGCGTGTCTTGAGTGAGAAAGCCAGCCTGCAGAATGGCGCCGTACGGAAGTGAGTAGTGAGGGTCGAGGAGACAGCAGCTACGCTACGGTCAAAGGTTTTGGAATGAAAGTTGCTGATCTTTGCCCTGGAAGGCTCTCCAGGGTAAATGGATCACTTGTGTGATCTACTCGCTTCCATTTCCATCCCTATAACTATGCAAATCCTTTCCTCATCCACACTCTTGGATAATGATGTCTGTTTTAGTCTCTCTTTATTTCTGTGTGTATGTGTTTATGATATTTTGTTTTATTGCCAACTTTCTGTTATTGATGCTGTTACAGCTTTGATCAAATTGTATAGATACATGTCGATTTGATTCCTCTGAGCAGGGGCGCTGCACATCCTGCTGAAGGGAAGACATTCTTTGGCTGGTGCAGTGAAAGGCGCACGTTTTAAGATGCAGTCACTCACATGTCTTCCTGCGATCTCCTGGCAGGCTCTGTACTCTGCACGGAGTACCCGTATCTAGAGGCGAGGAGCTAGCGAGTGGAGAATACTATGTGGCTGTGGGAACAGAGAAGTACAAAGCCCTGCCGTATGTGGAGCTGTTGCTGTCCAAGAAGCCCACACCAAGTGCATGCCGGTAGGTAAAGGGACTCAAAACTACAGCTGCCCAGTCCAGCTCCCGCATCGGTTTTTTGTTTGACTTAGATCCATGCAACAGTGACCCTACTGGCTTTCAGGACCATGAATCTCAGGAACCTTTGATGTTCCGTCCTGATAAGTATGGGCAGATAAGCTTCTGTCAGGTTCAATGAAAGCAGGAATTCCTTTTAGCACACTGCTGCTATGATCGATCGCAGAGTTTCTAGTCAAAAAACATGGCATCCTGAGGACCACATTCACCTTTTCAGATCTAGAATGTACCAATAGGTTCCTTTCTTTTTGGGAACTACGAAATAGATGGAATATCTTCCTTTTCCCCGTTACCCCAGAGGAACAGGAGCTATTGCTTCCAGATGCCACAGCCCATCCACAATGGCATGAACTGCCTCTCTTTCTTTCTTTCTTTCTTTATTTAGAAGAGTTTATATACCGGGGTATAGCAGGCTGCCTTCACGCCAGTTTACATTTTAAACAACTTATTACAGGAGTAAACAATAATAGGTAACATTAACACATAACATTTTTCTATGTATATTCAACGTGAAAAAGGGAAAGAGAAACAGAATGTAAAGTAATCATAGTAAAAAACATCAACAGGTAACAGGCGTTGGACCAACAGGGATTAACTGGGAAATACGGCGTACGGACAGGGAATGTTTTTGACTCAGGATGTGCAAGGGGAGACCATAAATGCCTCTCAAACCAGACAAGCAAATTCAAAAGCGAGGCCATCTCTTATCACTTCCAGAACCCACTGATCCATGGTGATCGTGATCCACTCTTCGTAGAAGAGAGCTAATCTTCCTCTTACGACTTCCATTGAAGAGTGGACCTCAGCCCCATGACCGGAGCTATCATGTGCTGGTCTAGGTGCGCCCTGAAAGGCCTGCAGCTTGCCAGAGCTTTGCCTCTCAGATGAGGAGCTGCCCTTATTGGGGCAAAATCTTCTTGAGTCTCAAACTCAAAATCAGGATGGGAAGCTCCTCTTGGCTTACCTTTGGGCATTTTATGCCCCTTCGACTTTTCCAGGTATTTCACCAGCTGTTCTAGGTCCTCTCCAAACAACAGCTTGCCTTTAAAAATGAGATTAGCAAGCTGTGATTTGGACCAGACATCCGCTGACCAGTTCTGCAGCCACAGAAGCCTTCGGGCCAAAACAGCCAAGAACAAAATCCTGGCAGATGACGCATCATAGGCCACACCTGCCTCCAGGTGCTCAGCCTGCTTAGCGGTGGCCAAGGGTACCTTACCCTTTGTCTGCAAAAGCTGAACTTAGCATAAACAGGTGCGCTGCATAAAACTACTGCAGACCGAGGTCCGGATGCCCAAGGCCAACACCTCAAACATCCTCTTAAGGAGGATCTCCAATTTCCAATCCTATGTGTCCTTCAAGGCTGCCGACTCCACCACCGGAATAGTGGTCTTCTTGGTCGCTGCAGAAACGGATGTGACCACTTTAGGTAGCATCAGAAGCTCCAAGGCATCCTCGGGTAAGGGATACAGCTTTGACATCACTCTTCCCACCTTCAACCCAGTCTCAACGATGTCCCTCTCGGTCACCACTAGTTTTTCACCGACCTATAGAAGGGAAAGGCCATCACTGGCCCCCCAGCAGACCCTCCATTATAGGGTCCACCCCCTCATGATCTGATTCCTCCTAAGGAACCTTAATCCCCAGTTCCTTTAGCACATATGGGATCTCAATTCATCCTTTCTGAACAGCCTGACCACTTTAGGATCATCCCCTCAGCCACTGGCACATCCCTCCTGGTCTGAGAACTCCTTACCTGTACCCCCGCAGGGTCTCCTGCTTCATCGGAGCTTATAGATTCCTTCAAACCATGACGGCCCTTTCAGGCCAAGCAGGCAGAGGATTCCTCCTGACCCCCTCTGAGGGTTCTGGGATACCTGTGGACAGTATCATTTGCCTACTGCATCTTTCTTTGCAAGGTAAGCCTTATGGAAACGGAGCACAAAATCAGAGGAAAAGTCCTCAGAATCCTCTGACCCCTCTTCCATGGCCATTTCCGCCACTTCTATGCTGTCCAGATGCACACGGCTTCATGATCTGCCGGGGATAAAGGAGGAGGGTGTCTCTTCCTTCTCTAGCCACATTTTTTCATTTTATTAAAATGTATTAATCGCTTAACACAGAATAGGCCTAAGCGATTTCCAAATCATACATTCATAAAAATGGATAAAATAAACATACAAATAAAAGCCATAAAACATAAAATCAAACCACAAATAAATACAAGCCATACAAATAAAACCTGAAATAAACAAATTTAAACCGCAGATAAGGTTTTCATAAAGAAAGTCTTGCAGGTGCATTAATGGAAAGCTTCCTTTAACAAAAACCTTTTTAAAGAAAGTCTAAATTTTTTGAGGGAGTCTTCTAGCCAAAGTTCAAAAGGTAAAGAATTCCAATATGTGCTGGCAAAATGGCCACCATTCCCACATCTTCTGAGAAGCCCAGTCTGCCGTCCACAGATGACTGGGCTGCTCTCCTACTGTCCTGCATTGACTGCTGCGGAACTGCCCTCCCCCCACCAGAAGCACACCTGTGGCTTAGTCCCAAATCATTGTCCCCACACACCCAGCATCTCTTCCCGCATTCCTCTGATGCGGCCTCCCCAGGGCTCCTGCTGCATACACTGGTTCGCCCCACCCAAGTCTTAGCGCCAATCCTCCCCGGCGTTGCAGTAGCTGCAAGCCCCTTCCTCCCATCAGTGGCTCCCCCGAGCTGCACGGGTCTGTTTCACCTTTTTTTTTTTGTTTAGAGAAAGACCTACAGAAGTGCAGGTAAGTTACCAACAATCCTAATGCTCACCAGCCACCCATCTATTTTCCTAATATTGAATCACCCACTACACTGCCAGTCCTAACCCTTCCCACCTGATCATGGACTCCTGCAGACACTTCCTCGGTTCAAGAGGATAAAGCATCACCTGGAGGGCAGGATCACTTCCTGCCACCCTGAGATGGACTTCTGTCAGGTGACCTTATTCATCCAAAGCAGCAGAAAGGCTGCTTGACTGGAGTTTTTGAGCACTCTGCTATGTCTTTGAAGGCCTCCTGTCTATACCTCTCTGTCTGGCCGAGCTTCTCCAGGTCTGCCACTCTGAGATCAGACTCCTTGCACTGAGTGCACACATACAGCCTCTCACCAATAGATCGATAATCATAGCTGTGGTACTCAATGAAAAGACTGGACCGCCCATAATTTGTTGAGTTGATAAAGTCTTAAAGGCTGGTAAGCAATAGTATGTCTCGGTTTAAGGATTGCTAAATGTGATTAGGATTTTTTATTTTATTTATTAGGTGTTTTTTTAAAGCTATGGTTTTTAAATTTGATAATTAATGATTAATGTTAGTGAATGATCAGTAGCAGGACTAAAATTAGTCAATGACTAAAAATCACTGAATGTTATTTTAAGTGACTTGAAGACTCTTCAAGTGGGGATGATAGTCTACATAATCAATGAACGAGACTGGGGAGAGTGGGAATCAAACTAGAAACTATCTGCTGAGGAACCAGTACTCTCACATTCTCAGATCAAGTAACCTTTGCAAAGAAATACCATCTTTCACTAGCTCACAGAATCAAATTCTATTTTCTCACTATATAAGCAATTCTAACCCTGGCAAACAGCCAGTAATAGTTTAAACCTCCAACAATTTTTTTTGTCTTAAGATTTAAGTGCTTTTTCTCAGGAAGCCCAAACTTACTGCCAGCAGATGAAGGTTTTGTTGTCACAATTCCCTCTGGACTGACCATGTCTATAGTGCTACTAGATATAGGCAGTGCTTAATCAAGTTTACTTAGGGAATAGCCACTGCTATTAATTGCATCAGTAGCATGGGATCTTCTTAGTGTTTGGGTACTTGCCAGGTTCTTGTGGCCTGGTTTGGCCTCTGTTGGAAACAGGATGCTGGGCTTGATGGACCCTTGGTCTGACCCAGCATGGCAATTTCTTATGTTCTTACAATCTAGTCAAGGCATACATAGAGGAAATGTTTTTATTACAGAAAAATGGTTAAAAATCAAGAAGGCTAGATTTAAAAGAGTAGGGTTTTAGATGGGAGCAGGACATCCTGCTGATGATGGCTGAGGAAGCCCATGTCCCTATCAGGTCCTTTTATGTGGGTTGAAATCACTGATCATTTTTTTTAACTCAACAATTTCTTCCTGCTCTTGAGAACTAGGGCTAGGATCTTATATTATGAGCCTTCATTTTCTTGTTCTATTTTATATCCGTCAATGTATGTGGTGTGGTCATTGCAGTGAGGCCAAGGGCCAGGGTGCCTGCAATCAGAGGCCCTGAATCCATCCTTAAGCAATAAGCACAAGTACCTAGCCTTGGGTGTGCGAGTGCTACTTCTGCAGCCCCCCAGAAGAATGGGATGGAATGGGAGTCCTTCCGCATGGCAGAGTGCAGCCCAGCAGTGCCACTGTGTTGGCCCCAATCTCCAATGGCTTATGTTTCTGGAAAGTGGTGAGTCTGGAAAGGACTCTGAAAAGTAAAAACTCAGATGGTTGCTGGGTTAGTCCACTTTGAATGCCTGGAAAGAAAGGTTAACAAACACAATATTAGGAAAACGCTTTCAGGCCGATACAGTACAGTGCACGCCGGCGGAGCACACTGTTAACCCGCGATTGGACGCGCGTTTTGGATGCGCTAGCTTTGCCCCTTATTCAGTAAGAGGTAATAGCGCGTCCAAAACGCGCGTCCAACCCCCCCCGAACCTAATAGCGCCCGCAACATGCAAATGCATATTGATGGCCCTATTAGTTATTCCTGCGCAATACAGAAAGTAAAATGTGCAGCCAAGCCACACATTTTACTTTCAGAAATTAGCGCCTACCCAAAGGTAGGCGCTAATTTCTCCAGGCACCGGGAAAGTGCACAGAAAAGCAGTAAAAACTGCTTTTCTGTGCACCCTCCAACTTAATATCAAAGCGATATTAAGTCGGAGGTCTTGAAAGTTAAAAAAAGTTAAAAAAAAAAATTTGAAATAAGCCCGCGGCTCGAAAACTGGACGCTCAATTTAGCCAGCATCCGTTTTCTGAACCCATGGCTGTCAGCGGGTTTGAGAACCGACGCCGGCAAAATTGAGCATCGGCTGTCAAATGACAGCTGCCACTCCTGTCAAAAAAGAGGCGCTAGGGACGCGCTAGTGTCCCTAGCGCCTCTTTTTACCGCCGGCCCTAATTTTAATAAATTAAAATACTGTATCGCGTGCACAGGAGAGTGGCCTGTGCGCTCGCCCGCTCTCCCGCCATTTTACTGTCTCGGCCCGATAGTAATGAGCTGAGATTCCTTTTTCAAGTCTGAAAAACAAAGGGTGTTTAGCTCTTGAACGCTAGTCAGGGGGTATATTAAGGTAGTCCAGTAACACAAGTCACCTTCTATTTAACCTTTATATCCTTATTAAATGGGAAATTCAGAACAAGCCAAGAATTAAAATGGCCAAATGTCTCAGAAGATATAAAAGGACTGAATAGGTGCTGGGATGGTTGCAAGGTAAGCTGCGACTCCTGGGTACATTCGGACATCTTCATCTCTTGCCTTTAGCCGCTCCTTTTGTTCTGACCTGTTGAAGGGAACCTAGGAGTTTTTTTGAATAAGAAGGAGGCACTTTTTTTTTATGTTAACCTTTATATCTGTGCATTCACATGGACTAATGCAGCAGCCACCCTTACCTTATCCAAAGTTCTAGTAAGAAAAGCACAATTCTGAATGCGTGGGGAGAAATCTCTCCGTCTGGCAGGATGCAGGCTGACGTAAATTATCCTTCTTTCTTACAGGAGTAAGGCACAGCACAGGCACAGGACCCACAAGGACGGGGTAGGTGCAGGAATGGAAGTAGGAAGGGTCTTGGATAGAGCCATTCCCTGAGGGAGCAGTGAGGTTTCTCATTTTTCTGCTTTTACCTGAACATTTTCTCTTCTCCTTAGTTTGACAAACTGTTTAACATCTCCCAAGATGGAGCCAGTGCTTCTGCCATAGGCGAGTCACCTCTTCAGGTAAGGGACCTTCCCACCAGCTGTGCGTGTAATGGTCTGAGTGATATTTTTCTAATGCTGAGCACCTCAGGATGAAGTTTTACTCTCCTTCTGTGATGTCACAGGCAGGAGCAGAGCCTGCCACTTACAGAAGGTTTTCTGGCAGCAGCTGCTCCTTAAAGTATAAATCCAACTTGTAATTTCAGTTGGAGAATCGTATGGTGCACTCCACGGGTGCCCAGGCTCCCCCTCCAAGCATGGGCAGACAGCCAAGCAGAGAGGAAACCTCCCTCTTCTATGCCAAACCTGTCCATGGCCACCAGAACAGAAAGTGGACCAGGATATCCCAGAACGCTGGTGAGCAAGGTAAGCAATCTCTGCTATTCTACAACCTTTCATGGCAGGCAGGAGACAAAATGACAGTTTTAAGTGTTAAATATAATTGATTATACGCTGCCTAGTCTAAACCACTGGTTCTCAACCCAGTCAGGTTTTCAGCATATGCATGAGATAGATTTTCAACCAATGGAGGCAGTGCATGCAGATCCAGCACATGCACATTCAGTGTGAATATCCTGAAAACCGTCCTGAAGAGTGGGTTGAGAACCCCTGGGCTAGACATCCCCTGAGGTGGCAGCAGTTTGCTCAGTCCAATTACCCATGGAATGAGGTCCTGGTTTCATCCCGAGCCTGCATTTCTCCCTCACAGAAGAGGAAAGCGTTTTCAAAGTGAGAGTATCGAGGAGCGAGATGGAAGGAGCTCAGGAGGTTCTGGAGGATGAGGAAACCCGTGTGGAATTACCAGTCGATCAGGTACTACTTCTCTCACTTTGGCTACAGACGTGAGGCAGAAGGAAGCAGAGGATGTGGAATGTAAACATTTTAAGGGTCATATATTCAGTGTCATTTCTCTGGCTAAGATTCAATTTACAGCTGCACGTTTTATCCAGCTAAATCCGGGTCAAGGTGGGAGGGTCCTAAACTTAGCTGACTAACTTTGCCCTAGCTGCTATATTCAGCGGCATGAGTGCACTGCTGACGCTCCAGTATAACAGGCCGATTCAGAAAAACGCGCGGGAGAGCCGGCGCGCGATTCAGGAGGGTGGCCTATGCAAATTGGGGCCCGCGGTAAAAGGAGGCGCTAGGAACACTAGCGCGTCCCTAGCGCCTCCTTTCTGACAGGAACGGCGGCTGTCAGCGGGTTTGACAGCCGACGCTCAATTTTGCCAGCGTCGGTTCTCGAGCCCGCTGACAGCCACGGGTTTGGAAAATGGACGTCGGCATAATTGAGCGTCTGTCTTCCGACCCGCGGGCCATGGGCTGATTTTTAATGTTTATTTTTTTTAATTTTTACTATTTTTTTTTACTTTTGGGGCCTCTGCTTAACATCGCCAAAAACTGCTTTTCTGTGCACTTCCCCGGCACCAGCAGAAATTAAAATGTGCGGCTTGGTTGCACATTTTATTTTCTGTATCGCGTGAGAATAACTAATAGGGCGGCCATCAATATGCATTTGCACGTTGCGGGCGCTATTAGTTTCAGGGGGGGGTGGACGCGTGTTTTCGACGCGCTATTACCCCTTACTGAATAAGGGGTAAAGCTAGCGCGTCCAAACACGGGTTAACAGTGCGCTCCACTGTACTGTATGGGCTGTAAGTTAGCTGAATATTGGCCTCTGTGTCTCTGGAGCTGCTAAGAGGTTTTGTATTTGACCATTGTGTATGCTTTGTTTTGTAAACCGCCGGGGTAACTTGCTTGACAAGCGGGATACAGAGTTCAATAAATGAATGAAATCTCTCTAGAGAGCTGCAGAAACCGTGGAGGATGAGGAGGAAGCAATGCCATGGAATAAACAAAGCCACAAGCAGAAGGTACTTTGTGAGATTTTACAATTCTTTTTATTTATTTATTTTATTTAACAGTTTTATATACCGACCTTCATAGTAAATAACCATATCGGATCGGTTTACAATTAACAAGAATAAATAACTGGGGTAACTATTCAAGTAAACGAAAGATAAACAGTAAGTAGGAATGAGTCAAAGTTACAATCAACAGGGAAGAGAACTTGGAAGCTTGCAACAAGCTGGAAAGAAGATAAGGCAGGAAATAAATATGAAGTGATACCATAGGGCGTACGGGTTAAAGCTTAATGGTGCTTTAACCTGGGAGAGTCAGAGTCCATTCGTGAGTATAATCATCATAACGGGTAAGCGTGAAGGACAACTAGTGATTGTCTGGTGGGTCGGTGAAGGCTTGGTGAAAGAGCCAGGTTTTAAGTCTTTTTCTAAAAGTTAACAGGCAAGGCTCCACTCTGAGACTTGAAGGGATGCTATTCCAGATAGATGGGCCAGCTATCGAAAAAGCTCTGTCTTTGGTCATCGAGAGGCGTGAAGCTTTAGTAGGGGGAAATTTCAGGGTGCCTTTGAGAGTATCTCTAGTTGGTCTGTTAGAGGAGTGGAGTTTGAATGGGATTTCCAGGTCGAGTTGAAGATGATGATGGATAGTTTTATGAATTACGGTGATTGATTTGTAGAGAATTCTGAAATTAACTGGTAACCAGTGTAGGTTCCTGAGGATGGGAGAGATGTGTTCGCTGCGGCTGGTACTGGTCAGCAATCTCGCAGCCGCATTTTGTAACATCTGCAGTGGTTTGGTAGTGGATTTGGGAAGGCCTAGGAAAAGGGCACTGCAGTAGTCTATTTTGGCGAACAGTAGCGCTTGGAGGATTGTCCTGAAGTCGTGGAAGAATAAGAGTGGTTTAAGTCGTTTTAGAATCTGTAATCTGAAGAAACAGTCTTTGGAGGTTGTGTTGACCATTTTCTTAAGGTTTAGACGATTGTCTAGTATTACCCCAAGGTCTCTAACCTGCTTCCAAGTAATGTGAGAGATGTGTGGAGATGGTGGGGAGATATTGATTTCATTTGAGGATATGTGGAGCAGCTCTGTCTTGGAGGCATTAAGAACCAGGTTTAAACTGTTGAGTAGATTAGTGATGGATAGAAGGCAGTTGTTTCAATGGGTGAGCGCTTTTGAGATTGATTCTGTTATCGGTATTAGAATCTGCACGTCGTCTGCGTACAAATAGTGAATTAGGTTGAGGTCTGTTAACAATTGGCAGAGGGGGAGGAGGTAAATATTAAAGAGGGTAGGAGATAAGGAGGAACCCTGAGGTACGCCAAGAGTTGATTTAGTTAGGGGTGACTCTTTATTGTTGATTTTGACTTTGAAAGTCCTATTGCTGAGGAAGGCCTTGAACCAGTTATGGGCAGATCCGGAGATGCCGATGTCTGTTAGGCGATCCAGCAGGATGGTATGGTTGACGGTGTCAAATGCCGCCGAGATGTCTAACAGGACCAACAGAAAGGAGTGTCCTTTGTCCAACCCCATGATAATATGGTCAGTAAGTGAAATGAGAAGGGTTTCCATGTTGCGTGATTTATGGAACCCATATTGCGATGGGAATAGGATCTTGTGGTCTTCAAGATATTCAGAAAGCTGGGTGTTTACCAGTTTCTCCGTTAGTTTGGCAACAAATGGGAGGTTAGAGATGGGTCTGAAATTAGCTGGTACATTAGGATCTAAGTTGTGTTTCTTGAGGAGGGGCTTGAGTGAGGCGGTTTTTAGACTGTCTGGGTAGCTTCCTTGCGTTAGAAGGCTGTTTATGATGCCGGTCAGAGGTCCTGAGATCACATTTGGGATGAGAAGCAGGAGTCTCGATGGGATGTTATCAGCCGGATGGCTTGATGGTTTCTGCCTTTTTAAAAGGGATTCAATCTCTTTAGTGGAGATTGACTCGAAACTGTCAAATTTGGGTCTAGTAAGAGACTGGAGATTCTCACCTGGCTTGGGAGGTGTAGTATTTGAAGGCAGGAGGGCGAGTGTATTTATTTTTATCATTTATCATTTATCATTACAAATTAAAAAGCAGCCACAGCTGTGTAATTTCAGGTATCATACAACGTGCATTTTTAGCCTTATGAAAGTGTACTGCTGACACCCCCCTTATAACGTTATTGGGGAAAGTTTGACTTAAGAAAAGCATCTGGGACTCAAATCCAGGCTGGATAGCCTGTTTTACCAAGAAAAGGACAATGATTTTTTCCATACATTTTAGAATCTCTCAGCAGTCTGACAAATATAAAAGTGGTAAGCTTTCCTGACGGAATCGATACATAGTGTAGGCAAGAAGTCCATTTTAGTTTGAATATTTTTGTATGCAGTTTAAGTGCCTCTTCCTTCATGCCACATCATGTGAAGAAGGAATCCTTCCCTCTCCTATTGTCCAAGCCAGAGGAGGGGACAACATTGTACAGAGCATTATACCCTGACATAAAGCCCATATCCAAATGTAAAGTTTACTGATCTAAGAAGGGCAAGGCTTGCATGGCACTGGAATTCCATTTCCACTTCTTGAAGCACATTACAAAAATAAGAGCATGGCTTAATGGAAGATATTGAAAATATGATGAAAATCCTTTTCTATTTCCATCAGTTACAAACATTCCAGTGCACAGGTCTGGTTTTCCGTACAGCATTCCATCCAGATTTGATTAATCTGTGAATATTCTGTTCTTCTACATTGTTAAAAGTCTTTCCTTCCAATAAAATGTGAACATTTTCCCCAAGTGTACTTGACAAAGCCATAGCTGGTATGTGGGTTCTTTTGTATTTCCTTTTATAAAGGTAACTTCCTTAATAAATGAAGTGAAGCTAACAAACTTTCTAAATGATTTGCAGCTCTTTGCTATATGCACTAATTATGCATGCCAATTAATAAAATTAGAGAAACTGAAACCTGCTTCCCTGCAAGCTTTCTGTGATATTTGCATTGTTATTGGCCCAGATGCATGGACAAAATGTTCCTGGCTGTAGTGTTACACTTTCAGCAGTACTGATGGAAGGAGTTTGCAATGTGTGTACAATTTAGGAAGGAGAATTGTTTGTATTACATTTTTTCTATTACTCAAGGCATCCCGTTTATTTAAAATTCCTGCCACCTTTACTAGCACTAGGAGACGATTAAAAGGCAAAAAAGTATTTAGCTCTTTATCCAAATTCGAAGATGTTTTTCTAGTACTATCCACCTGAAAAAAAGGTTCTGGATGGTATGGGACAGAACAGGTGGGAAGAAAATGTCTCTCTCTCAACATATAATATAAAATATAAAGCAAATGCCACCTGAATTGTTTGCAAGCAAACAGCCCCGTTCTTCATAAAGCACAGCATCCCTGGGACTAAGTTAACCAGCATTTAGAAATAAAAAATAAATGGACCAAAAATGAGAAACATCTGGGTCAGTCTTCCAAAGAATGCTGTCCGTACTGAAGTATGAGCACAGAGTTAGGTGGGCTTCAGTGCTCACTGCAGAATGTGGCTGCCATAGACTGAAGTAGATAGCAGCTAATGTTGCGCCGCTCCATCTATCCCCTAACACTAGCAGGAGTTTTATGCAAAGGCCCCCAGAATGCAGGGCTTTTCTGCATGACCTCACCAACAGGCTCTTCTTTTTGTAATACAGAAGGATGCAGCGTGCCGGGCAAATCATGAGGAGCAGATGAACAAAAGAGACGGAAGGAGGAGTCCCTTCACTGGCAGCGAGAAATTCTAAGGAGCCCCTCCCTCCCACACACAGACGGGGCTCAATTTCTAATTTTAGTTTCTGCGCAAGACGCTATTTTTTAATATGATGGGTTCTAAATGTAAGAGAATAAATATAAAATGTTCATCTTGCTTCTCTCTGTCAACAATGATCAAGTTTTATACCATGTTACAGACGGAACCAATACTTTCCAAGTAAGGAGGAGTTTCCAGCATAGGAGGAAAAAAAGAACTTGCTTGGATTCCCGGCTGCGCACGCTTTTATGGACAGATATAATCATGGGTCATAGACATTTCTCGGCAGGAGAGTATTTGTCTGGGTGAAGCATAGTGGAAGTTCTCCGAAAATAAAGCGAAGGAAGAGGAGCACTATACAAACAGAAATGGAGACGTACTTAGAGCTTCTGATATCCTGTAAAATGTAATGCAGGCCCCAGCATGCTCTGCATGTCCTAGATCAAAAGGCACTGGCAGAGGTTGCAGATACAGAAGTTCAGTGATATTCTAGAGCAGTGGTTCTCAAGTGTCCCTTGAGGGAACCCCAGCCAGTCAGGTTTTCCAGATATCTATCATGAATATGCATATGCAAATCTCTCTCAGGTATATTCAATGTAAATATCCTGAAAATCTCACTGCCTGGAGCTACTTCAGGACAGGTTTGGTAACCAATGTTCTAGAGCAAGGATTATCAACTCCGGTCTTGGAGGGCCACAAACAAACGAGTCTATTTTTCAAAACAACCATACTATGCAAATTAACCTGGTTATTAAACCAAATACATGGACATTTTTCTGTATATATCCTAAAAACCAGATCTGGTTGTTCACCTGAGGACTAGAAATGCAAACCATTGTTCTAGAGTGGTATGAAGAGGAGTGGCAGGGCAAATGAGGGAGTGCTCTAGGCCCCACCCTGCTACAGTAGCACCATCCTGACGACATTTGGGTGTGCAGACAGGCCAGGAGCATCCCTGGCCCATGAGGCAGACAAATAAGTCGGCCTCATGGGCGCCGCGACTAATCAGGGATGCCTTCCCTGATTACATCGCGGCGCTCAGCACTTATTGCAACCTTTACCCTCCCAGAGTCTCCCATGCGATTTATACCTGCACTCCTTTGCCATATCTTCTCTGTTACCCCTTTCAATTTTTCACACCTTAACCTATCTTACCAGTGCATTTGTTAACACTACTGCACTCCCTTGTACATATGTTGATAGCAAGCTCCTCTGGCATCGCTTGTTTAAGTTACAGCGTGGACCTATCTTTCTCAGGCTCTTGCTGTCTCTACCTGCATTATTATGACTCCAGTTCTCTCCCCTGTCCCTGTTCTTTGTACTTTCTACCTATCAGTTGCTAATGTAAACCGGCATGATGTTGTATACTAATGTCGGTATATAAAAGTTTCAAATAGATAAATAAAGTACAAAAAACAAAAGGAAGGGAAAAAAACCCCTTCTCATATAAATACATACAAAAAACTATAGAAAGAAAAAAGCAGACAAATATTCATACAAATAATATCCACAATATTTTAATCAAAATGTAACTTTACTAAATAACAAATTCAAACACATAATTCACAAGTTTATGCCATAGCCAGGCAGGCACGAGATACCACAGCGCAGCAGGCAGCAATCTGTAAGGTCATAGCTGAGACATCGTAAGACTGCTTGAGGATGGATTCCTGCCGTCTGTCACTGGCATCCTTGAGTGAAGCTCCTCCCTCGACTGGCATGGTAGAGGGCTTTGTGGTGGCGCAGACCAGGGCATCGACCTTGGGAAACCTCAGGAGTTCCTTCGTCGCGGTGTCCAAGGGGTAGAGAGCTTCTAGGGCTCGCCCTCCCTTAGAGGTGGCCTCTGGCGCGTCCCATTCCAGGTCGATCAGTTGTACGGCCTGTAGCATAGGGAAACTCTGCTCTTTGACTCTCTTCATCTGTACTTTTATATATTATCCAGTTAGCCCCCTTCCCTGTTTTTTGTAATTTCCTTTCTCAGTTACTTGTAAACCGACGTGATGTGTCCCACGAATGCCGGTATAGAAAAATGTTAAATAAATAAATAAAAAAATGGCGTGAGGTCTGGCGGAGCCCGGCCAGGAAGGGGCTCGCCTTGGACTCTGCTGTGTTGCATGTTTCTGGGATGGCCAATGCCTTCAGACTCGTGGCTATGAGATCAGATAATTCATCTTTTTGGAAGAAGTGCATCATGGTGCGATACGGTTCCGTTCCTGGAGGGAGTTCCCTCTCTTCCAGGGGTTCTGATTCTTCCTCTGAATAATCTGTGTCCCCTAGAGGGAGGTATTTGTCCAGGGGAGGCTCATCTTGTGGAGGCCGGGAGGGGCCTGGGAGGTTCTGGACCACTGGCGGGGGTTGTGGCTGTGCCGCTGGTGGCCCTGTCTGTGTGTGGATGTAGGATTGCAGCTCAGCGAAGAATCCCGCCCACTGTGGAGGGGCCGAGTCGGGAATAGAGAGGTCCGGGGTAGTCTCGCTGGTGGATCCGGCTGAGGGGGACCTTGTCTCGGCTCCCCCCGAGCTTCTTTGCATAGCAGGCACAGGGCAGAGGTCACCTCGGGCTGTGCCGCTCTCAGGTGGCATGCTGGGCATTGGACTGGACCTTCAGCTGTCTTGAACGGTGGTGCCATGATTTGTGCGTGTATCCTGAACAGGTGTGCGTGTCGGGAGGCCTGGTTATGCATTCTGGGTGCGCCTACGTTGTGCACGTGTGGCTGTGCGCGCAGGCCTAATTGTGCGCTTGGCACCCCTGAGCGTCCCGCTGTGCGCCCGGCCCCAATGAGTGCGTCACTGTGCGCACGGCATAGATGCGTGTGCTGCTATGCACACAAATGCTTTGTGCGCCTGTCTGGCCGCTGTGCACACGGCTCGGATGCGGCGACCGGGGGGGGGGAGAAGGTGCCGGCGACCACGCGGTAAGATGCAGCCCCCCCCCCGGGGGGTCTCCACATAGGAGGACCTCTTGCCGGATTGGGGTCTAGCCTGGACGGGGCTGCTCAACCTGAATGTACAGACGCTGGAGGGACGATCTGTGCGCCTGTCCAAGCCTCGGAGACTGGAGACTTAGAGAAAGTTTTCTACTTTACCTTGTCTCGGTGCTTCCCGGTCCTCTGGCGGGCGGTCTCCGGGTGCAGGGGGGGAGGGAATTACCTTCACCGCCGCGCTTGGTTCTGCACCCGCTGCCTCTCAGCCGCTCCCATTCCCGGGGGCTAAGTGCACACCGGGACCGAGGCTTACTTCTGAGGGATCTCGGAAATCACCTCAGGAAATCTCGACTGGGGGAGGCCGCCTTGATGACTTCTTTGATCCAGCGGGCTATGGTTGCTCGCGAGGCCGCTTTCCCTTGCTTCTTCCCACTGAGAAGGACGAATAAATGGTCCGTCTTTCGTATGGGTTCCGACTTTTCCAGGTATCAGACTAGGAGTCTGCCGACGAGATGGCGTAGACTGAGAGACTCTTCCGAATTCTTTTGCCCATCTGGCGATGGTAGCGAGATCGTTTGGTTGAGATGGAAGAGGCTCCTACTAAGAAATCTAGGACCAGGTTGAGGTTCCAAAGAGGCACCAGCCACTTTAGCGGTGGTCGGATCTGCTTGACTCCTTTCAGAAAGCGGGAGACATCCGAGTGAGAGGCTATGCTGCCGCTCTCGCTCTTGGTTCCGTAGCATGACAATGCGGCCACCTGTACCTTGTTGGAGTTGAGAGACAATCCCTTCTGGAGTCCATTCTGCAGGAATTCCAAAATCGCAGGAATTTTGACTGAGCGTGGAATGATGTCGCGGTCATCGCACCAGGCTTCGAATACTTTCCAAATCCTTATGTATGTTATGGATGTGGAGAACTTGCGTGCTCGGAGCAGGGTGTCAATTACTGCCCCCGAGTATCCGCTCTTCTTTAGGTGAATCCTCTCAATGGCCAGACCGTAAGAGAGAATAGATCTGGATCCTCATGGAGGATCGGTCCCTGTTGGAGCAGGTCTCTGTGTGGAGGTAGCGGGAGGGGGCTCCCTGTCAGCAGTCTTCACATGTCTGCATACCACGGTCTTCTTGGCCAGTCCTGGGCCACTAGAAGTACTGGTCCCCTGTGGTGTTCTATCTTGTGGATGATTGCGCCCAATAGGGGCCATGGCGGGAAGGCATATAATAGAGGCTTCTGTGGCCAGGTCTGTACCAGGGTATCGATTCCCTGGGACTGGGTTCCAAAGCCTGCGGCTGAAGAAGCTGGGCACTTGGGCGTTGGACCGGTTTGCTAGGAGATCCATGGTTGGTGTTCCCCAACGGTTTACTATCAGTTGGAATGCTGTGGTCGACAGCCTCCATTCTCCTGGGTCTAGATTTTCTCTGCTGAGGTAATCCACAGCGATGTCTGTCCCAGCGATGTGGACGGCCGAGATCTCTTGAAGGTTCGCTTCCGCCCATGCCTTTAGGGGGTCGATTTCCAGAGACACCTGTTGGCTTCTGGTTCCTCCTTGACGGTTGATGTAGGCCACTGTTGTGGTGTTGTCCGACATTACCCTAACTGATTTGTCTCAGAGTCTGTGACCGAACCATAGGCAGGCTAGTCTAGACTGCCCAGGCTTTCAGACGATTGATGTTCCACCTCGACTCTTCTTTGTTTCATTGCCCTTGAGCGGTTAGCTCCTGGCAGTGTGCTCCCCATCCTCGCAGGCTGGCGTCCGTGGTGAGCAGGATCCAGGTTGGTGAGGATAGTCTTACTCCCTGGCTCAGATGGCCTTCTTGTAGCCACCATCGTAGTTGGGTCCGAACTTTGTCCGGGAGCTGAAGACGTACGGTGTAGTTCTGGGACAGTGGCTTCCATCGTGATAGTAGTGAGCGCTGTAGGGGTCTCACGTGAGTTCTTGCCCATGGCACTACTTCCAGTGTGGATGCCATGAGGCCGAGGACTTGGAGGTAGTCCCATGCTGTGGGCAGAGGACTAATAGGTAGTCCCATGCCGTAGGGCGAAGCTTGCTCAACAGGGTTCACAACTGGGTCATCAGTTTTGATCTCCTTGCTGGCGTCAGGATGACCTTGTCTTGTTCGGTTCGACACCAGACTCCCAAGTATTCTAGAGATTGGGAGGGCTGCAGACAGCTCTTGTTCGTGTTGACCACCCACCCAAGGCTCTCCAGTAGAGTTTTGAATCTGTTGGTTGTCTGGTGGCTTTCCTCTGAGGATTTCGCCCTGATCAGCCAATCGTCTAGATAAGGGTGTAAGAGGATTCCTTCCTTCCTCAGTGTTGCTGCCACCACCACTATGATCGTGGTGAACGTCCGGGGTGCTGTGGCTAACCCGAATGGTAGTGCCCGGAACTGGTAGTGACGGTCCAGGATTGTGAAGCGTAGAAAACTCTGATGCTCTTGATGGATCGGAATGTGTAGGTAGACTTCCGACAGATCCAGGGATGTAAGGAACTCTCCCATTTGTATCGCCCTTATTACCAAGCTTAGGGTTTCCATGCGGAAGCGAGGAATCTTCAGGTGACGGCTGACCAACTTGAGATCCAGGATGGGCCTGAAAGTTCCTTCTTTCTTGGGGATGATAAAATAGATGGAATAATGTCCAGTATTTATTTGTTGTGGAGGCACCAGTGTTATAGCCTCTAAGGCTAGCAATCTGGTCAGTGTAGCTTCCACTGCCATCCTCTTGGAAGGTCGTGGCAGGGGGATTCCACAAACCTGTCCGGAGGGAGGTGGTGGAAATCCAGGTAATATCCCTCTTAAATGATGGCTAGGACCCACTTGTCCGAAGTTATCTCGACCCATCTTTGGTAGAATAGGGCAAGTCTACCCCCTATGGCTTCTTCCTTTGGGTCGGCTGATTTTCATTGTTGGGTGTGACTGGGGCCTGGGAGCGAGCTGGCTCCCCTTTTGTTGTGCTTGTTCCGAAAGGACTGGCTCCTGCCTGCGGGGCGAGCCGCTTGATATTTACTTCTGTATGGGTTGAAGTGCTGTGAGCCTCTGCCCCTGGAAGTTCGGGGGAAGGGTCGCAGGTTTCTCTTATTCCTGTCCTCCGGTAACCGCGGCAGTGGGGATTCGCTCCATTTGTTGGCTAGTTTAGTTTGCTTCCGAACAGGAGGGTTCCCTTGAAGGGCATCCTTGTGAGTCTCGTTTTGGAAGATGCGTCAGCCGACCAGCTTCGAAGCCAGAGTTGTCTTCTGGCTGCCATGGCGGATGACACTCCTCTAGCTGCGGTGCGCACCAGATCAGAAGTGGCATCCGTGAGGAATGATACTGCTGGTTCCAGGCCTTCCCCAGGAGTGTTGTTCCTGGTCTGTAACAAGCAGGAGCTTGTCACCACGGCACAGCAGGCCGCGATCTGTAGAGACATAGTGGAGATGTCAAAGGACTGTTTGAGGATGGATTCCAGACGTCTGTCTTGGGTATCTTTGAGTGCTGCTCCTCCCTCCACTGGGATAGTAGTGCGCTTCGAAACAGTGCAGACCATGGCATCCACTTTCAGATATGCCAGGAGGTCTTTGGCAGCTGGGTCCAGAGAGTTCATGGCTGCCAGAGCACGCCCCCCTTTGAACGTAGTCTCCGGGGCATCCCATTCCAGGTCAATTAGTTGCTGGATGGCTTGTAATAGTGGGAAATGGCGGGAGGTCTGACGGGGTCCCTCTGGCAGGGGATTCGTCTTAGGTTCCTCCGAGGCACTTGTGCCCGGGATTGCAAGCTCTTTCAAGCTGTGTGTGACCAGGTTTGGAAGCTTGTCCTTGGTGAAGAAGCGCCTCATGGTTTGGTGGGGCTCTGTCCCCAGAGGGAGTTCCCCTTCCTCCAGGGGTTCTGATTCCTCATCTGAGTTGTCCGTGTACCCGAAGGTGGGGCTTCTGGGTGGTGGAATCTCTTCCCTGGGCATAGAGGGTCCCGGGATGTTGAGGTCCTCTGGTGGAGGTTGTAGCCGTATTATAGGAGGCCCCGGTTGCATGTGGATGAAGGTATGCAGGCCTTTGAAGAATTCCAACCAGGAGATAGATGCTGGGTCTAAGAGGCGCTGTGTCCCTGGGGAACCCCGTTTGAGGGAGGGTCCCGCTGGAAGACGCTAGGTCCGACGTACTGTTTGAGGAACTGGAGCCTGGCATCAGCTGGGGGGGGCCATGGGCCAGATCCCCCAGGGCCTCCTCATGTTGTGCAGCTCTAATGTGGCATGCTGGGCAGAGGTCCTGAGCCTTGAGCTTCTTTTCCGGTGGTGCCATTGCTTTGTGCGCGTAAAATACAGTTATGCGCTCCGGTGCGTCGAAGTCGTGTGCCTAGGACTGGTATGCGCTCAGGGAGGTGTGCGCGCTGTTGTGCGCCCAGATCGAAGGTATGCGCCCGGCATAGTAAGCGCATGGCTGTACGCATGGTAATTGGGCACGTGACGATGTGCGCACAATGTATTGCTCTGTGTGCACGGGTTGGAATGGCGGACAGGGCGGCGAACAGATTAAAATGGTGACGGCGATGGGTGGCTCAAGCCACCATGTATAGGCATCGGCTGCGGGGGGGGGGGGGGGTTTGGGAGTACCTAATTTGGGGCGCTATTATGCGGCAGCGCAACTCAGGGCGGTGGTGGATTGGCACAAACAGAAGGAGAGAAAGGATGGACAGAGATTGAACAGCAGATACTGGGACCAATGCCTATGTGGGCGTTAACGTGGCAACCTAGAGAGTCTTGGTTACCGGGGGGAGCGGAGACCCCTTCTTTGTCTAACACATTACAGACTTGGCAAACTTGGAGGCCCAAATTAGTGGGGCAAAGGCAGTATTTTTTAAGCTCATCGTTATTTCACAACGCTTTTTTCTCTCCAGGTTGGTCATCTACTAGTTATACTAGCTGGCGGGAGCGTGACATCTGTACATTTGGGAAATTGTGGGAAACAGGAGCTATGATCCCCTTCCCCGCCCTCCAGGCCAGGTACCAATTACCAGCTTCTGACTCTTTTCAGTATCTACAGCTCAGGCACTTTATGAACTCGGGGAGTATCCCTGGAGACTTGGCTCAGGGGAAGACACAACTAGAGAATTGGAGTTCCCAGGCTGACAAGCTACCAAAAGTGATTTCCAAAATCTATGACTTCCTTAATGGTGATCCCGTTAGCCGTCCCTCTTACATGGCAGCATGGGAGAAAGACTTGGGGAAAAGGTTGTATAAAGAGACTTGGGACCTCATCTTTCTCAATACTAAGAGTAGCTCTATATTTATTTATTTATTTAACAATTTTTATATACCAGCATTTGTAGGACACATCATGTCGGTTCACAATTAACTGAGAAAGGAAATTACAATGAACGAGGATAGAGAGAGTCAACGATATTACAATGAACTAGGAACAAGGATAGAGAGAGTCAACGAGCAGGGATACAACTTTGTAAAACGAACTGGATGATGATTATATCTGCTTCTCTGTCTGAAAACGGCTACAAGATACTCATGAGATGGTATTGTACTCCTTACAAGTTGTGGAAAGCAAAATTGAGGCAATCCGCTTTGTGTTGGCGGGGTTGTGGGGAAACGGGAACATTTTTTCATATGTGGTGGGAATGCCCAACGGTCAAGAGATTTTGGGATCTGGTTAGGGGCATCCTTCACAGCGTATTTGGGAAATCTATACCCTGTTCCCCCGAGCAGATCCTACTTAGTGTGCCCGTCTCCAGTAGTAGGTTAGAATGGTGGCTCACGCACCAGATTTTCATAGCTGCTCGTTGTGTAGTGGCGGCTCATTGGAAAGGCTGTACTGACTTTACTTTATCCATGCTCCTACTTCAACTAGATAAAATGCAGGACTTGTACAAATGGACGGCGCAGAAACATAGAAACCAGCCAAGGTTTATGGCCATTTGGAAACCTTATAGGGATTGGAGAGGTCAAAACTAACCTGACCCTTCCTAAAGAGTGTTCACAACCAAGCTAACCTGCAGTGAGTAACCCTTGTGATATACTCCAGTACCCATTCTCATATGTAAAGAGACACACAGTTACGATCGGAATGTTTCAGTAACCAGTAGTCATGTTTCCTATCTATGCTTTATTTATAATGCCAATGTTCATTTTTACTATACAATGTTATGTATCTCAGACCCATTTCAAATTCCCAAACTATGTCTCCCACATATGTGCTTTGTTGTATTTTGTTACATTTGGTTTCTTATTTGTGGTGAATAAAATTTCATTGATAAAAAAAAAATGGTGACGGCGACCACGCGGGCAATATGGCGACCACCTTGGAGGGTCTCCACGTGGGAGGACCCTCGGAACTGACCGGGGTCTAGCCCTGCTGGGGAAGATCAACCCGGTGGCACTGGTCCCGGCTGGCGATCTGTGTCTCTCCTTGAGCTTCGGAGACTGGAGACTTTTAAATAGATTTCTACCTTACCTTGTCTTGGCGCTTCCCAGTCTCATGCCAGGCGGTCTCCAGCTGCGGGGGGAGAGGGAAAATACCTTCACCGCCGTGCTCGAGGTTGCACCCGCTGCCTCTCAGCCTCACCCGATGTCGGGGGCTAGGTCCCTGCCAAGGGTCAGCCGCCAGACCGAGGCTTACCTCCGAGGGATTGCGGAAATCACCTCAGGAATTCTCAACTGGGAGAGGTACCCAATGGGTGTCACCGCAGTAGAGCGGGGCTCGTCTGTAGAGGTAAGATTTCTTCTTGTTTTAGGTTTTTCTTTGTAAATTTACTCTAACGCTGTGCTAGCGTGCAAAGAGTCCCGAACTGCTCTAGAGACGAAAATACTGAAGAGCTGCACTTCCTGCAGGGGTCTATGTACTAGGGCTGATGTCAGATTGAAATCTGATCCGTCTCCAACTGCTATCAGGAGTACACTATACCCACGGGTCCTGAGTCCATCTGTCTACACGCTAGGAAAACCTTTTCTTCATCCCAGTCCCAGCCATCACAGTAACGTGGTAATGAAGGCAGATAAAGACCAAAAGCGCATCAAGTCTGTCAGCAAGTTGCTTATGGTAGTAACTGCCACTCCATGCAGGTTACCCCTCATGCCTTCTGTTAAGGTCAGTAACGCCCACTCCGTGCAGGTTACCCAGTGTGCCTTCTGTTAAGGTCAGTAACGCCCACTCCGTGCAGGTTACCCAGTGTGCCTTCTGTTAAGTTCAGTAACTGCCACTCCATACAGGTTACCCCTCGTGCCTTCTGTTAAGGTCAGTAACTGCCACTCCATACAGGTTACCCCTCGTGCCTTCTGTTAAGGTCAGTAACTGCCACTCCATACAGGTTACCCCTCGTGCCTTCTGTTAAGGTCAGTAACTGCCACTCCATGCAGGTTACCCCTCATGCCTTCTGTTAAGGTCAGTAACGCCCACTCCGTGCAGGTTACCCAGTGTGCCTTCTGTTAAGGTCAGTAACGCCCACTCTGTGCAGGTTACCCAGTGTGCCTTCTGTTAAGGTCAGTAACGCCCACTCCGTGCAGGTTACCCCTCATGCCTTCTGTTACGGTCAGTAACGCCCACTCCGTGCAGGTTACCCCTCATGCCTTCTGTTAAGGTCAGTAACTGCCACTCCATGCAGGTTACCCCTCGTGCCTTCTGTTAAGGTCAGTAACTGCCACTCCATGCAGGTTACCCCTCGTGCCTTCTGTTAAGGTCAGTAACGCCCACTTTGTGCGGGTTACCCCTCGTGCCTTCTGTTAAGGTCAGTAACGCCCACTTTGTGCGGGTTACCCCTCGTGCCTTCTGTTAAGGTCAGTAACGCCCACTTTGTGCGGGTTACCCCTCGTGCCTTCTGTTAAGGTCAGTAACGCCCACTTTGTGCGGGTTACCCCTCGTGCCTTCTGTTAAGGTCAGTAACTGCCACTCCATGCAGGTTACCCAGTGTGCCTTCTGTTAAGGTCAGTAACGCCCACTCCATGCAGGTTACCCCTCGTGCCTTCTGTTAAGGTCAGTAACGCCCACTTTGTGCGGGTTACCCCTCGTGCCTTCTGTTAAGGTCAGTAACGCCCACTTTGTGCGGGTTACCCCTCGTGCCTTCTGTTAAGGGCAGTAACTCCCACTTTGTGCAGGTTACCCCTCGTGCCTTCTGTTAAGGGCAGTAACGCCCACTCCACGCAGGTTACCCCTCGTGCCTTCTGTTAAGGTCAGTAACTGCCGCTCTGTGCAGGTTTCCCCTCGTGTCTTCTGTTAAGGTCAGTAACTGCCACTCCGTGCAGGTTTCCCCTCGTCCCTTCTGCTAAGGTCAGTAACTCCCACTTTGTGCGGGTTACCCCTCGTGCCTTCTGTTACGGTCAGTAACTCCCACTCCGTGCAGGTTACCCCTCGTGCCTTCTGTTAAGGTAACTCCCACTCCGTGCAGGTTACCCCTCGTGCCTTCTGTTAAGGTAACTCCCACTCCGTGCAGGTTACCCCTCGTGCCTTCTGTTAAGGTCAGTAACTGCCACTCCGTGCAGGTTTCCCCTCGTGCCTTTTGTTAAGGTCAGTAACTGCCACTCCACGCAGGTTACCCCTCGTCCCTTCTGTTAAGGTCAGTAACTCCCACTTTGTGCGGGTTACCCCTCGTGCCTTCTGTTAAGGTAACTCCCACTCTGTGCAGGTTTCCCCTCGTGCCTTTTGTGAAGGGTAGTAACGCCCACTCCACGCATTAGCATTGTACACCCTCCAGTTCTTTTCCAGTCCTAACTGCTCCGTTTGCTTGTAGATTATTTATATTACTGAATAGTATAGTGCAACCCCTCAGTTACTTCAGTCATCTTCTTTCTTCTGTTAATGTTAAGTCCTGAGGTTCTTCTATCTCTGAAGAAGAACCTTTGAGGAAATGGATCCCAGAGTATTAGCAGTTAAAAAGAAATGAACACTATACAGAGGACAGGACCTTCCAACTCTGCAACTACATCAAACTTTTGGCTTTCAGTTTATTAGAAAGAAAACATCTTTTTACAGTTTACTACTTTTCTTCAATGCATATATGGAAAACTTAGCCACAGCTACACGGTAGTTGTTCGACAATCTCAGGCTCCAAGACGTGTAGATTGTAACCCAAGATCGGGGGCCATGTTTATGGGAGGAAGCTCAGGTCGCCCTAGTCCAGTTTCTGCCAGTCCTCCTCCCTGTGGGCAGCTGCTCAGTTACTTATGGAACTTGCAATGCACAGAGTCACACCAAAGGCAGTCAGCATCATTCCTAGCACAGCTCCTATGGAAATACAGCAGGTTCCAGGTCAATGCTAGGGACAAAACATTACACGGTCCATATTCAAAGCCACTTAGTCCGATAACTCACAAGTTATCCAGCGAAATGGCAAGTATTTGAATACTGAGCCACTTATCTGGCTAGGATTTAATCATTATCTAGCTGGATAAAAAAAAAAGAGCATCCTGGGTGCGGAATAAAGTTATCCAGCTTAGGGGGTCATTTTCGAAGCGTATCACATGCGACAGCTCGGGGCGGAGTCGGCCCCGGAAGAGGAGGAGTCGGTGCGGCACTAGGGCCGACGCTGCGGACACATCGCTGGTGGCGAAAGGTAAGGACCCTTATCGCCGCCAGTTTCGTGCCGAATAACTACACCTTTTTATGGTGTAGTTATCTGGTGCGAAAGTTGGCAGCCAGCGCACCGCAGTGGTGCGATGGCTGCCGGCTTTCGCAGGCCCGCCCCCTGCCCCCAGTTACCGTGGGATTCTCTAAGGTCTGCAACCTTAGAGAATCCAGGCCTTAGTTAGGTGGGTAACTTTACACTTGCCTCAGAGCAGGTCAAAAGTTAGCTTGCCTTATGTGTCTGGATAATGTGGCACTTAAGTGATACTTTCAAAAGATATCTGGTTAAGTGGCACTCTTAAGCCACTTAAATAAATCTTGACTGTAGTCCTCCTAGCCTGATTCTACACCCAATCCCCTGCTTTAAATTTTTTAAGGCCCATGCTGGCCAAGCCCACCTCCCCTCATCTCTCTGATGAAAAATGTTAAAATTAAAGTGAGACTCTCGGCACCAGCCCTCCCTGCTCCCTCCACTTCAACCCTACCAGAAACTGAGATCCCATTTCCAGTGCTGGAATTGCAGTACACTGCGATCCTGGGGGCTTCCAGCACTGCTCTGTCAGTAGCACTGGATGTGTAAGCTATCAGAGCTGGTAGTTGTTTTTACCTTCTGAACTACAGTGGCAGTTTTGCTCTGTTTTATGTAAATATATATATTCCTATGTAAGCCATTAAGAACAATGAATTACTGTGGGGTATAAATATTGTAAATAAATAAATAAATAGCTTGTCCACCTGCCAGCTTACTGAATATGGACCTCTAGGATGTCTAAGCCACGACCTCTTCACATTTCCACAATAGATTCAGAGTTTATACACAATTCAGATTTCCAGATACATTCAACTAATATCAGAAGGCATTTGTGTTTCTACTTACTTTTCCCACCAATATCCTCACCAAGTGCCTTTCCTATTGCCACTGTGATGAGCAAAGTAAGTGAGTTACAGAATGGCACAGCCAGGGTCAGATCTGAAACAGAGAGGTGAAGGTTACTTCATGATCTTGCATAATGCTATTCTATATGCATTTAAGTCCTACATTTCACTGCTCTGTTTACTTTCCATTTTCCTAACCAGACCCTCCTGCATTCTGTGTGATCCCATTAGATAAGACTGAGCTTTGATGTATCATGATATGACCAACTATGGCAGGAGGGTTCTTCTCTCTATCACCACTCTAATATTAGTCCTGGGGGAATTCTGCGTTACTGCAAAAAATAGCAGAGGAAACCCCAGCATGCCGCAAACAGAGCAGGACACGCTCCGTTCACAGTGAAGATGGAAGGACCCTGTGTGCCGCGAACGGAGTGTGCTCTGCTTGCGGCAAAAAATGGAAGGCCCCGGTGAGAGAGAGAGAGAGTGTGTGTGTGTGTGTGTGAGAGAGAGAAGAGAGGGGGAGAGGAGGGGGAGAGAGAGCAGGAGGGAATGCTTAAGTGAGGGAGTGTGGGTTTCAGAGAGAGGGAGCCTATATGAGGGGAGGGGTGTGGGGGAGGGGAGGGTGAGAGAGCAGGAGGGTGTGAGAGAAAACATGGGAGGTAAGGGGGGATGCTTGAGTGTGGGTTTCAGAGAGCGGGAGCTTATATTTATTTATTTATTGGCTTTTAATATACCGTTAGAAAAGGAAAGACGAGGAAAGGATGGAAACGTAGGCAGGGAAGGAAAAGAACCAGTGACTGAAAGGGAGCCACCGAAGGGTTACAATATAACGTGGTATGAGGAGATTGTGAAGGAGTGTGTGTGTGCGTGGTATGAGAAGATTGTGAAGGAGTGTGTGTGTGTAAGAGAGAGATTGGGAGCTCGTGTGTATGAAAAAGGGATCATGTGTATGTGAGGGTGCTAATCTGTGTGAAGGGATTGTGTATGTGTGTGACAGCCTGTGTGAAGGAGTGCGTGAAAGAGAGACATAGGTAGTCTGTGTGAGGATGTATGTGTGAGAGAGAAAGGGAGCTTGTGTGGGTGTGTATGCAAGAGAGAGGGACCCTGTATGAGGGGATATGTGTGTGCGAGAGAGTGAGGAAGCCTGTATGAGGGTGTGTGTATGTGTACTAGAGAGAGGGAGTATGTGTGTGAGAGAGGGAGGGACAGGGGGAGCCTTTATGAGGGGAAATACTGAGAATGGGATCAAACTCTGGGACTGGCAATAGAATGGAAGGGGTTCCGCCTAGAGGTGGAGAGGAGAGATACTGGCAGTTGGAGGAGTTGGGGCCTGAGAGAGCAAAGTAGCCAGGGGAGTAGGGAGAGCGAGTGGAAGGGACAATCTTACAGTGAATTTCTTGAGAAATTCTGCTCAAAATATTTTAAAGTCTGCATCTTTAAGTAATAACTTTTTTCTGAATTAATTTAAAATGTAATTACTTAAAGACTGTCATTTAAGTTTTTGTGCACAGAATTCCCCAGGAGTACAATATACACATAACCAAGATTCATAAAAGGAACCCAGTTTATGACCCTCTTCAGTAGTAAACCTTGCTGCCAGTCCAGATCTTGCCTTCCTGGAACTGGGACCACAATCACTGTAGCAATCCTAGATTCAGTCAGCCAGAGAATCAATTTTGGCTCTCTGAACTTACTTGTACATTGCCAGAGATACTGCCTCTGAGTCATCAGCTCAATGCACTTAGTGGGCAAGCTGTATGTGGTTCTGGATGTTACTGTTCTCAGCATTTTTCTTTTTTTTTAAATAATTTTATTGTTGTCATCATGTAGAATAAAACAACCATCAGGTACAAGATAAAAGAATCAGTAAAGTAACAGGGTCAGAGGAAGCCAGCCCCACTGATTATCAGACCCTCCCAAAATCAGGGTACAAGCTAAATAAAGGCCACCGACCTCCAGCTTGTCCCTACCGTACCAGAGAGACAGCCCAAATCCTGGACCGAGCACCCCTGGGAGCAAGTTTCTCTTCCAAGCTGTTATACACTGCTGCCATCGGCTGGAGACAGAGAGCGCAGGTGGCACAGTAACTTCAGTACCAAGAGTGCAGTGAAGCTTTTTACTCTCTGTCTTCAACTGCTGGTGGGGAGAAAAACTCGAGTCTGGACTGGTTTGGGGGAGGAAATGTATTTTATTAAGCGATTAAAAACAAGAACTTAGGCGGCGACTTTCAGTCTATATATTTGGTTCCAGGACTCTCAGGCCATTGCTTGGATTTACCTGTGGAGGCCAGGGTGATGTAGTAGATGAGAGAGCCACACTGGTTAAGGAGAAACGGCAACATACACTGCAAAAAAAAAAAAAAAAGCAGGTGGTTATAGCCCCTGAGCTGTTCCCGGGACAGTCGGAGGTTACACAGGAGACCGGATGCAAAGAATAAAAATAAAATACACAACTCGTCAAGGGAAGCAATGGGACGAAAGCGGCGTCGGCGACAGAGGCTTTACCTTGTAATTGAGAAGGAGGAACTTCATCTCTGCCAGCAGCTGCAGCGCTCCGCTCCCTCTCCTGACGCTTTCCAAACCCTCTGCACCCGCCTTCAAGAAGGGGTTGGTGCCACCCCAGAGCACAGCCACCAAGAGCATGGAGGCGACCTGCCCTGCACGACAAGAAGCAAGTCAGGGCCTGCGCCGGAACCCTTCCAGGAAAGAGAAAGGCAAACTTACCGGCAGTCACCATGCCAACCGTCACTTCCGCTTCTCCGAATGCCTCACAACGACCGCCATAGGCACGTCACTTCCGCTTTTCCAATCGGTGGCGCCTGAGTTTCGGCACTTGCTTACAGGTCCCCTCTCCCAGCATGACCTCACTTCCGCTCTTTCGTCCCACGCTTCCGCCTGTGACCCGGACGTGTTTGCGGCTGCCTTTCTCTTTCTTCGTCGCACGTTTTCTGTTGATGTGAACCTTGAGCGTGAGAGGCGATGGTGAGGCCAGGAGGAAGGGGTGGAAGGAGGGCAAGAGAAGGCACTGACCCAGCCCCGGCTCTCCTCTGGGCAGCGGTCCTGTATGGGAGTTAGTCACCTTTATTCTGGCCACAGGCGCCCGCTGCCATTACCTGCCAAGTGAACCACTTTCGGTCACTGCTGGTGCAATTTGGGACATGGCAGCGGCTTAAAGACCCCGACCAGAGACCGGGCCACTGGACACCTCGCCCTTAGCACGCACTCCGGCTTGCGTCAGGGACCCTGGACCTACACATTTACATTCTTCAGCAGCTTCCGAACTAAACTGGCATGATGAGGGGGTGTGCTCACACTATCAAAGTGGGACATCTCATAACTTGTCAATCGGGTAACTGCTCAGACATGATCCTTGTGTGAACACCGGTAATCCCGTTTAATAGTTTTACAGAGAGGTTTCAGGAACGCGGACTTCTTTTTTTAAATCCGCTTTATCCTAGGAGATTTTCCCATTTATTTTGCAGTGGTGGAACAACCTACATGAAAGAGGGTCACTGAATTACTGCTTTATTCTCTTCGTTTTTTGCCTTCCTCCCACCCCCGAAAAAAGTTATCTCACTCTTTGGCCTGATGGCACAACCACTTGGTCCTTAAGAATATGCCTGTTCCAGTATAATCTGTTTTAGAAAATTAATTTGTATCTAAATAGGCTGTCGTCTTCTTCATTTCTATCACTGTAGAAGCCGATTTTACTGCAGGGTCATGAGAGATCGATAACTCAGATCAAATATAACCGGGAAGGGGATCTGTTGTTCACTGTTGCCAAAGATCCGGTATGTATTGTCTTCAGCAAGATTTATTAATTCTTGTTTAACTGCTTATTGTATGTTCCTTGTTTGTATGGATATCAGTTTGTATATTAAAAAACAATGCATCCCTTGTTCTCTGGAGCTAAACTGATTGTGCAGGCATTGTGAGGTGTGTCGTCGTCGCCCCCCACCCCGGTTCTCCTGCACCAGTCCCTGTAGCACCTCCTCCTGGGAGAGGCTGTGACTGTAGGAATTGTGAGCTCCCGTGCTACATACGCATATATTCAGCCCTCTTGCACCTTTGCCTGTAGGCTGGGACTGTAGGATCACGTGCTCTCCACAGCCAGCCATAGTAATATAGTAAATGATGGTAAATAAAGACCAAAATGGTTGATCCAGTCTGTCCCACAAGTTGTTTTTTTGTTTTTTTTTAGGGTAGTAACTGCCACTTTGTACAGGTTACCGCCATGCCTTCTGTTAAGGATAATACTTGTACCGCTTCTTGTTGGGAGAGGTTGGGATTGTAGTAATTTAGAGTTTTTCACAAGATGCATTGTGTAGGAATTATTATTTTATTTGTTTCTGTATCATGTGGCCATTGTCAGAGCACAATCTGCACTTTAACAGTACGTACATTTGAAGGTGTTTTTCTTCTCTTGTTTATTTCCTTGAGCTGTCCCTGCAGTCTTTATGTTTTGTGTTTCAGATTGTTAATGTTTGGTATTCGGTGAATGGGGAAAGGCTGGGCACCTATAATGGGCATACAGGAGCGGTGTGGTGTGTTGATGCGGACTGTATCCTTTTTAACAACAAATCATCCCCCTGCTCTGTAAGCCACAAAACCTGTGGTAGTAGCTTGATGAAGATTGCAGAGAAAAGTAATTGGTCTTACCTTTTTTTTCCTTGGCATTTTCCTCCTGCTTCTTTAGATTTCCAACTCGGTCAGAACCTATTGGGCTACAGCACCATGAGCCTTCATTTGCAACTTCTCTGGCCTTCCCCTTATTTTATATTCCCCAACCAGCTCACCTAGCTCAGTCATTAGAGCAACAGTTGGGGCCCATGTGCATGTACTAGGGCTCCTCCTGGAAATGGTTGTCTTGGGTCTACTTCAGCCATTACAAGTCACCATTGTGCAGTAATGGGGACAAAGCTTTTCCTCCGTGGGGGGGGGGGGGCGGGGCATGGGGCTGTGAATCCTGGCCCCACAAACCCAGTGAATGTTGAAAATCAAACCCAGCTGCTCTGTATAGCAGTTTGCAGCACTGCCATTGAGCCACTAGGTTCGCTCTGCTTAGAAAGAATCCCAAAAGCTCATGTACTACAGCTGCTGTTTACAATAAATTTAAATGAAATTCTTGCAGCATCCTTTTTTTTTTGGCAGCCTTTACTGGTATCTTTGTGGTTTGATATTCCGTTTTATTTAACAAGTTCAGGTTATCTCTGACCCTGTCTTTCGCTACTATGGCTCATTTCTGTAGCACTACTAGGTTACGCAGCACTGCACATATACACTTAAGAGACTGTCCTTGCTCCATGGAGTTTAGTCTGGTTAAGAGAGACAGAAGACAAATTTCAGTAACAATCATCATTTTATTTATATCACACTTTTCCAGCAGAGGAATTCAAAGTGTGTTACAGCACTATAAATACAGAGTACATCGGTCATTGAGATTCAGCAGGCACATGTTATAGAAAGTATAGATACAATACAACAAGCAGCATGTTTCTCTGACATAGTGTGCATCAGCAATTTGAATTCACAAGCATGGATCCACTTAGCATGTAATTGAATCGTAGGGCACGTGCCAGGTATGTTTAAGGGTATGATCTGGCAGTGGCTTAACTATTAACTATTATTAACTATTAACTATTAATTAACTATTATTAACTATTATCAAACTAGCGTACCCTGACTAACGAACTGTCTTTCCCCTAAGATGTGATATGACCGTCCATCTGACCTTTGCCCTTTCTATCCTCTCCCTACCCCCACCCTCTGTAGATATACTCCTCTTCCTCCCCTTCCCTTTTTACAATCCCCTGCTATTTAGCCTGATTGCTTTGTCTCTCTTATTAAAACTAGCATGTACATTTGTATATAATCCTTGTATTATCAGCTCCTGCCCTTGTTAACCCTCTCCCTGTTAATGTTACTATTGTAAAGCTTGTTGCTAAGTTACGTTACACTGTGAACCGAGGTGATGTTTTGCAAACGTGCCTCGGTATATAAAAAACCCTTAAATAAATAAATAAATAAAATTATTGTAAAAATGTTTAAAGTGAGAAGATTAAAACCTGGAAGAATCAGGGTTTTTGCATTTAAAAGCAATGGTGGTTTTTAGGCAGAGCTGAAATATGGCCAGCAAGGTACACCTACCCAGGAAGGCTATAGCAGGCAGATGATGCAGCAAGACAAAGTATGGAATCTGAAATTAGCACTGGAGAAGAGCACAGATCACACAATCACATTTCTGTTTAGAAATACTGCACAAAGTAGGCTGGAGATGTTTAGCAGACATTCATGGTACTCTTTATGATATCCTCTTCCTGTCTTGGTATGTGCCATTCTGTTTCATGGAATGCAGAGCTATCTTGCTCTCTGTTAAGGATGCTTTAATTTGAGTATCAAATCAATAGATTGGGGATTTGAAACTGACCTGCCCACTGGACAGGCAAGTTCTCCACACCTCTTACATGAGGTGAAGTCCAGAACCATCAATGTCGAGGCAGTGTCGTGTGTTTCAGTAGTGGAGAGGGAGCCTGTGACAGTTTGCTTATAATCCTTAACAGCTGATGCAGGGGACACTCGCCATGTGCTTTCTGGTTCTGCCGATAACTCCTGCAGACTCTGGGACTGTGAGACAGGTAAAGCTGCATTGTCCACATTCCCTGGCCTTTGCCTGCAAGAATTACTTCAGGGTGTACTGCATCTGGTTATACACTGGCTTCTTTTCAGCTTATTCAGCTCTTTTACCAGTCTCTTGAGTATCGACACAACCTATGTCAGAAGGGATTAAGGTAGGTGAGTGGGTTTGCAGCCCCATGGCAAAGCAGAGGGTCTGATGGAATGTGAGCTAGGAGCAAAATGTGGTGTGGGGGGGGAGGGCAGTTAGGCCAGAACATCTGGAGTGTGAGAACAGATGGGTTAGAGGGGGCAAGGATGGATATCAAAGTGGATTGCTTATAGACAGCAGCTGCCAAGGTTTCAGGACCCTTTGTTTGGGAAAGTGTAAACTGAATATGTTTCTTTATAGGAAAGCAGCTTGCACTCTTAAAGACCAATTCTGCTGTTCGAACCTGTGGCTTTGACTTTGGGGGAAACATCATTATGTTCTCAACAGACAAGCAGATGGGATATCAGTGCTTCGTCAGCTTCTTCGACCTGCGGGATCCCAGCCAGATCGGTAGGGAGTGGGGGTGGGGTGGAGGCACTGTGGGTGGGTTTGGTCCAATGAAAGTAATCATACAGTGGTGGCGCAGTGTAATTTCAGGTGGCAGCTGGGTTCTCAGGTTACTTTGAGGCCCCTCACTGACAGCTTTTCTCTTGGTAGATGACAATGAGCCCTACATGAAGATCCCTTGCAATGAGTCAAAAATCAGCAGTGCAGTTTGGGGTCCGTTGGGCGAGTTTATCATTGTGGGACATGAGAATGGTGAGCTGAACCAGTTCAGTGCCAAGGTGAGTGTGGGGACGGGAGGCAGGATCTGTTTATGTTCTGATGCTGGGGCCCCCAGAACCATTGTTTTCTCATTCTGGTGCTAGTAGGCGATATCACTTGTGCTCCTGTGCTGTGTTAAAGGAAACGTGGGCTGAGCAGTGGAACTTGGTAAATCTGCACATCAATAAGGGGTTAAGCATTAAGGCCATGGTGCTACCAGCAGGCTTCTCTCCGGCACTCCTGAGGCGTTGGAAATTTAGCACAGATGAGGTTGTGTCTGCACTTCAGCTGTGCTGTCAGGGAGATGTGTAGGGAGCCTGCCCTCTGGGGTGTCCTGTGATGTGGCCCCAGGCTGGATCCTCACAAAAAACATTTCTTTTTCTCCCCTACAGTCAGGTGAGGTGGTGGCAACAATGAAAGAACATTGCAAGCAGATCAATGACATCCAAATCTCTCGAGACATGACCATGTTCATCACTGCATCCAAGGACAACACAGCCAAGGTGGGGGTGGGCAAGAAAAGTGGGGGAACAGTACGAAGATGGTTCCCTGTACGTACCCAGATCAGTCCCCTCCAGCAGATGGAGACAGAGCCTGTCACATAACCTGTTCATATCTGGATCAGTCCAGACTCCTGGGATTTGCCTCCCCTCCAGCAGATGGAGACAGAGCCTGTCACATAACCTGTTCATATCTGGATCAGTCCAGACTCCTGGGATTTGCCTCCCCTCCAGCAGATGGAGACAGAGCCTGTCACATAACCTGTTCATATCTGGATCAGTCCAGACTCCTGGGATTTGCCTCCCCTCCAGCAGATGGAGACAGAGCCTGTCACATAACCTGTTCATATCTGGATCAGTCCAGACTCCTGGGATTTGCCTCCCTTCCAGCAGATGGAGACAGAGCCTGTCACATAACCTGTTCATATCTAGATCAGTCCAGACTCCTGGGATTTGCCTCCCTTCCAGCAGATGGAGACAGAGAGAGTTTTGCCGGCACCGCCTCTTAACCCGGTGTGCCACCTGCAGCTCCTCAGTATTTCTCTGGCTCCAGCAGATGGAGGAGGTGCAAAACCTGCGGTCCTGTACCTGAGCGCAAAAAGAAAGCTGAGAACTTCCTCCCAGGAGGTTGTCAGGTCTTGGTGGGACCATCCCTTCTGGTAGCAGGTTGCGAACGAGCAGGGGTCAGGGACCCCAGTTTTGCTCTCTTGAGACGCCGGGGGTGACAGCTGGTGGTCCGGCTCTCTCCCCTTCAATGAGGATCGGGGGAAGTCTTTGCCACATTTCTTCAGGAAAGTAGATCCTTTCTTTCTTTCTTTCTTTCTTTCTTTCTTGCTTGCTTGTAAAGTTTAAAAAAATAATATTAATAAAGAAGGGAGAAACAGGCAAGGCAGTTTGCAGCACTGAAGTGGTTGCTGGTGCTTGCTGGCTCTCGCCTGTTGCTGGGAGTGGTGGGAAGTGGGCTTTCCAAGCTGCTTCGGTCCCCTGGTTCCCGATCCTCTTTTTGATAGCGTTGGCATCTGTAGCGTACTCTTTCGCGCTCTCCATGCTGCGGGTTAGCCGTTGCTCCGCGTGTGGGGAGCACTGCGCGCAGCTTTCTAAATTTGGCTGATGTTCCCGTTGCCTCTCCAGTGGGGAGGGCTCATCGCGGGCCTTTCGGGCGGCATCCTCCAAGCAGCACGTCCCTGGTAGTTTGCCGGCTGCTCGGCAGGATGTGGATGACCCGTTCTCGTTGAGCACAGGAACGGTGGCCATCTTAGAAACTTTCACAGCTGCTGAGGAGAGGGCAGCAGAGGGAGGGGATCTCCCGCCAACGCTGTCACTGGCCAATTCAAGCCCAGAGGAGGCCCAGGGGACCCTGATCCCCTGGGAGGGGATTTGTGTGGTCCTTTTCAATTTTCCCTGGATTTTATTCTTCTATTGCATGAGGCTTATATAGCCAGTAGAGGCAAGAGGATTTGCTTTCCCAGGGGCAGGGCCCCAGGGGGCCGCCCACAAAGTTGCCCAGGTTGTCAGAGATGCAGGGGGCTACAAGGATTCGTTTAGTCAGAGGTCCAGCGGCGCAGAGACCTGCAGATGACCTTTCCTCTGAAGAGTCCGACCAGAAGCTGCCCTTGGGGGATGTTTCTCTCGATGTCACTCCTGCCAATGGTGACCTGGATCAGGAGTCGGGGAAGATTCCCACTATGGAAAGGGATGGTCCAAAGGTCATGTGCCTGTTTGATCCCACATGTCCTGGCAGAGCTGAGCATAGTGGTCCCACAGGAGGAGCTGGACCAGGACACAGTGGATCCAGTCATGGATGGTTTGAGGGGCCCGGCCAGGACTTTTCCTTTCCATAAGATGGTGAAGCAGTTGATGACCAGGGAGTGGGACACTCCGGAGATTGGTCTTAAGATGGGCAGGGCTATGGATAAGCTTTATCCTTGTCTGAGAAGATCCTGGAGCTATTGAGGGTACCGAAGGTGGATGCTTCGGTGTCGGCGGTTACCAAGAGAACCACCATTCCAGTAGCTGGGGTGGCAGCTCTGAAGGATCTGCAGGACAGGCAGCTCGAGGTGCACCTCAAAAACAATTTTGAAGCCTCTGCTCTGGGCATCTGTGCAGCAGTTTTATGCTTCAGCAAGCCTGAGATGTGTGCAGCAGTTACAGAATCCCAGGGATTTCATGCCCCAGGAATCCGAACAGGTGGAGCGCTTAGAAGCAGTGGTAGCCTACGGAGCTGATGCTTTTCTAGGACCATGGTCTCTGCAGTATCAGCTAGAAGATTGTGCTTACAGAACTGGTCAGTGGACATTTCGTCAAAGGCTCAGCTTGAAGCGCTCCCTTTTAAGGTCAAGCTCCTTTTTGGAGAGGATTTGGAGTTGATAAAGCAGCTTGGAGATAATAAGATGTAGAAGCTACGAGAAGACAAACCTAAAGAGCAAAAAGGTTTTATGCTGGTTCGCTCACGCTTTTGAGGCCAAAGATGTTTTCGTCAGAGCAGGGCTCCAGGCACAAGCCAGAGGCAAACCTCGGAGAGGTTTCAGTCATGGTCCCAGTCCTTTTGAGGATGCAGAGTGACCCGAGAAGGCTCCAACCAAGGGCCTAGCAGGGCCAAATCCTCACAATAAAGCAAGGCTGACCCACTCCTCAGTCCCAGCCATCGGAGGTCGGTTGACTCTCTTTTTTTTTTTTTATGAGTGGGTCAAAATCACGTTGGACCAGTGGGTTCTAAGCATGATAGAACAAGGCTACGCTCTAGAATTTGCTCAGTCACTAAGAAGCCTATTCCTGGTATCCCCCTGTGCCTCTCCAGCAAAGAAACGTATTGTTCAACAGCCCATCCAAAGGCTAAGAATGCTGAGGGCCATGGTTGCCGTCCCCCAGGAGGAGAGGGGGATGGGAAGGTGTTCCATTTATTTTGTGGTGCCAAAGAAGGAAGGGATATTTTGTTCAGTCCTAGACCTGAAGAAGGTGAACGTGGCTCTAAGGTCCCCATTTCAGGATGGAGGACTCTTAGGTTGTCATTGCGGCGGTGCGAAGCAGGGAAATTTTGGCTTCCCTGGATCTCACTGAAGCGTATTTGCACACTGGGATTCACCGGGATCATCAGAGTTACCTCAGGTTCATGATCCTCGGGAAGCATTTTCAGTTTGGTGCTCTACCGTTCAGTCTAGCCACTGCTCCGAGGACTTTCATCAAGGTAATGGTGGTGGTGGTGGTGGCAGCAGCCCGCAGAAAGGAGGGGGTGCTGGTTCATCCATATCTGGACGATTGGCTCATTTGAGCGAATTCGGAGGACCTTTGCAGACAGGCGGTGGAAGTGCTCTTGCACCGTTTGAGATTGTTGGGTTGGATTGTGAACCTGGCTAGGAGCTGCCTTTCACCTTCACAGGTTCTGGAGTTCTTGGGCGTGTTTCAATAACCATGTGAGCAAGGTCTTCCTCAAGCTACCAATGCAAGTTCAGAACCTGTTGGAGACCCTGGTGCCCAGGGTCTGGGATTACTTGCAGGTCCTCGGTACCATGGCCTCTATCTTGGAGCTGGTCCTGTGGGCGTTTGCTCATATGAGACCTCTACAGAAAGCGTTGCTATCCCAGTGGGATCCAATTTCAGAGCAGTTTCATCTTCCATTACTGCCTACAGAATACACCAGGTCCAGTCTTTTGTGGTGACTTGCACGGGACAACTTATGCCATGGGGTGGACCTCGAGGTGCCTCAATGGTAGTGACTATCGATGCCAGTCTAACCAGTTGGGGGGGGGGGGGGGGGGCTGTGTGTCAGTCCCAGTCGGTGTAGAGTCAATGGTCGCTGGAGGATGCAACTTGGTCCATCAGTCACCTAGAGACAAGGGCGGTGCGGCTGGCTCTGGAGAAGTTTCTTCCCCTTTTGCAGAACCATGCAGTCAGAGTTCTGTCAGATAATGCAATGACGGCTTACATCAACCGCCAGGGCGATACTAAGAGTTGAGCGGATGCTCTGGAAATGGAGATGCTGATGTCCTAGGCATCTGGTCTTGATAGCTGCGTCGGTTCAGTGTGCTGAGGCAATCAAAAAAGCAAACAGAATGTTGGGAAGTATTAGAAAGGGAATGGTGAATAAAACGGAAAATGTCATAATGCCTCTGTATCGCTCCATGGTGAGACCACACCTTGAATACTGTGTACAATTCTGGTTGCCGCATCTCAAAAAAGATATAATTGCGATAGAGAAGGTACAGAGACGGGCAACCAAAATGATAAGGGGAATGGAACAGCTCCCCTATGAGGAAAGACTAAAGAGGTTAGGACTTTTCAGCTTGGAGAAGAAACGGCTAAGGCGGGATATGATAGAGGTGTTTAAAATCATGAGAGGTCTAGAACGGGTAGATGTGAATCAGTTATTTACTCTTTCGGATAATAGATTAGGGGGCACTCCATGAAGTTAGCATGTGGCGCATTTAAAACTAATCGGAGAAAGTTCATTTTTACTCAACGCACAATTAAACTCTGGAATTTGTTGCCAGAGGATGTGGTTAGTGCAATTAGTATAGTGGTGTTTAAAAAGATTGGATAAGTTCTTGGAGGAGAAGTCCATTACATGGTATTAAGTTCACTTAGAGAATAGCCACTGCCATTAGCAATGGTAACATGGAATAGACTTAGTTTTTGGGTACTTGCCAGGTTCTTATGGCCTGGATTGGCCACTGTTGGAAATAGGATGCTGGGCTTGATGGACCCTTGGTCTGACCCAGTATGGCATTTTCTTATGTTCTTATCTCACTTAGCGGGGTCCGACAATGTGCAAGCGGATTTTCTCAGCCGACAAAAATTGGATCCAGGAGAATGGGAGCTTTCGGAGGAAGCGATGTCACAGGTGGGACATGCCTTAAATGTACCTGATGGCAATCCCAAGGAACACCAAGACACCGTGTTTCTTCAGTTGCAGAAGAGAACACGGAGTGGAAGGGGTCGATGCTCTGGTGCTGCCTTGGCCACATGATGTTCTGATCTATGTGTTTCCTCCATGGCCTCTGATGGGCAAAGTTCTGAGGAGGATAGAGGTCCACCCAGGAAAGGTGATTCTCGTGGCTCCGTAGTGGCCACAAAGGCCTTGGTTTGTAGATTTGGTCAATCTAGCAATGGACGGTCCCCTGGAGCTGGGCCATCTACCAAATCGTCTACGACAGGGCCCTATATTTTCAGATCAAGCAGATCGCTTTTGTCTAGTGTCTTGGCTTTTGAAAGGAGGCAATGACAGAAGAAAGGATATCCGGAGGATGTTATTTCTACTCTACTGCAAGCTCATAAGACCTCTAGTTCCTTGGCGTATGTCTAGGTTTGGAAAGTCTTGGTGTACAGATCAGGGGATTAATCCTTGGCAAGCTTCGGTGGTGCAGATTCTGTCCTTTTTACAGAGACCTATCAAAAGGTTTGTCCTTTAGTTCCCTCAGAGTGCAGGTGTCGGCCTTGGGCTGCTTGTGGGGCTAGGTTCATGGAGCCTCTTAAGATAGCCATCTTGAAAGATCTGACTCTGAAGGTGGTTTTCTTGGTGGCCATTTGTTCAGCCAGGAGGATGTCTGAACATCAAGCCCTGTCATGTAGGGAATCCTTTTTGCGGAGTTTCCCTGAGGACGGTTCCGTCCTTTCTGACAAAGGTAGTTTCAGTGTTCCACTTAAGTCAGGCAGTGGAGCTTCCGGCCTTTCCAAATCTAGAGATTGATTCGCCTTGTGCCAAGGAATTGAGATGTTTGGATGTCAGAAAGGCCTTGTGGTGGTATCTAGAGGTCGCTACCAGTTTCATGCTGATGGATCACCTTTTTTGTGCTGCAGAGTCAGAGGGTGTCAGACACAATAGCGTGATGATTGAAAGAAGCTATTGGTTTCGCATATATCTGTCACGGTCGTCCTATCCTGGAAGGGTTAAGGGCTCATTCTTCCCATTCTCAGGTGGCCTCCTTGGCAGAATGCAAACTAGTTTCGCTGTAAGAGATTTGTAGGGTAGCTACTTGGAAGTCTTTACATACCTTTGCCAGATACTACCGTTTGGATGTCCAGGCCCCAGAAGCTAGGGGGTCTGGGGACAGTGTACTTCGAGAGGGACTCTCGCATTCCCACCCTGGTTAGGAAAGCTTTGGTACATCCCAGCTGTCCTGGACTGATCCGGGTACGTGCAGGGAAAGGAAAATTGGTTCTTACCTGCTAATTTTCTTTCCTGTAGTACCACAGATCAGTCCAGAGTCCTGCCCGATAGTGGAGAGGGGTTTTAGAGAGTCCGCTCGATCTGTCTGCTTTAATATTTTGTATTATTTCTGAAGAATGCCACAGGTTTCCCATTAGTCCTTTTACGAAGGGTTATAAATTTGCTAGTGAATTTCCTTGTCCTCTGCTCGTTCCAGGGCATATAGTAAAGTTAATTGGGTGATTGTTTTGTTAAAGTGTTTTCTTGCTTGGGTACTAATTAATACTGAGGAGATGCAGGTGACACACTGGGTTAAGAGGTGGAGGTGCCTGTGAAACTTTCTCTGTCTCCATCTGCTGGTGCGGAGGCAAAACCTAGGACTCTGGACTGATCTGTGGTACTACAGGTAAGAACCAATTTTCCTGTGTGCTACAGAATGCCGAAATATGCAAGCTGTGCAGGGAAGGAATGTTTTAATGATTTGTGTTATGATACTCTGTAAATGGTGAACAGTGCTTTTGCCTTATCTAATTTGTTGTAATGAAAAAAAAAAAAAAGGGGGGGTGTCCAAGCCAGATTCAGAATTCCTGGCTCACAAAAGAGAAGAAGGTAGGTGCAAGAGCGGGAGAATGATTGGGTCCGCAGAGTCGTGCCCGGAGGGATTGATTTACACAGGGAAGGGCTGTCTCATTCAGGCGTGTGTCTGCCTCTCCTCTCTTCTCATTGTGTCTTTGCTGTGCAGCTCTTTGATTCTACAACGCTGGAACACCAGAAGTCCTTCCGGACTGAACGCCCGGTCAACTCTGCCGCGCTTTCACCCATTTTTGATCACGTAAGGGATTTGTTTGTGAACTCCCCTGGCCTTTATCATGTTACATGTGGCTACCAGCACCCTACAAGCAAAGGAACGTGACCTTACTGGATTTGGGGCCGTCCTTTTATGTGCCTTGTTCAGAAGCTGTTGGGAAGGTAGCTGACGGGTTTTTCCTTGCAGGATGAGGAGTTGCCCTCTCACTGACCTGCTTCGAGCTGTCTCCACATCTGTTATGGTTTTGTACACAGGGGTGGAAATAGTTTTTAGAAAACTTCGGATTTGTTATGTAGTTTTTTTGTTTGGTTTTCTTTTACTCTTGTTTTATCTACTGGGTTTTTTTTTTTTGTTTTGGGGTTTTTTTGCTTCTTTTTACTTTTGATAGTTATTGTTTTCTCCTTCCTTTCCCAGCTTTTACCTTCTCAAACTTTCTCCCTGCAAACACCTGTTTTTTTTGCAGCCTTCTTGTATATAAATTGTATGACTGTTTCACTGCTTTTCAGGCTCCTCACGTCTGGTCTCTCTCTGCACAGCAATATAAACTCCCATGACTTTAGCTGCGTTTCCTCCCCTTTCTCCGTACAGCCTCTGCTAATTTCATGACTTCTCAGGTGCACTGCTCACTTCTCCCCTCTCAGCTTCTGTGGGCTTGGGTGTCTCTTGGAGGTCAGGGCTCACTTGTTCCACGGTAATGCTGCTGTCTCTTCTCTGCAGGTGGTTTTGGGTGGTGGACAGGAGGCTATGGATGTGACAACAACCTCCACTCGGATTGGCAAGTTTGAGGCCAGGTAAATGAGGGATACGGTGCCAGTTAACTTTCAGATCGTGCCCTCGTTATATTGTCCACAAAATGTGAAGGCTTTATTCTCCCTTCCAGGTTCTTCCATTTGGGATTTGAAGAAGAGTTTGGAAGAGTTAAGGGTCATTTTGGCCCAATTAATAGTGTTGCATTCCACCCTGATGGCAAGAGGTAAGCACTAATTAGCTAGGGGAGGAGCAGCAGGAAGCCCTGCCCAGGGAGTCACCTTTCTCCTCTCTCTTGCAGTTACAGCAGTGGGGGAGAAGACGGCTACGTCAGGATACACTACTTTGATCCTCAGTACTTTGAATTTGAGTTTGAGTTCTGACGTGGCTGCTCTCTTCCTCTCCTTCTGGTGGCACTGGGACCCTGGATGACATACAAGCAAGCTGTTCTGTTACCCAAAGAGACTGGAAAGCATCTTTAAAATGGAGTTTGAAATTTGTTTCTTTTTTTTTAGTATTTAAACTTTCTTTTTTTTTCAAAGTTTTGATATACTAAAATTTATTTCGGTTACCAAACTGGCATACAAATAAAGGTGCAATAGAATGAAATTGTTTCTGTGGTTACAAGCCAACAATAAAACAGAACTTAAACATTAGGTGTTTTCCCATTTTTTTCTTCCAGTTTTCAGTTTTGTAAAAGGTACTTAAGTAAAGGAATAAAAAAAGAGAAAAAGCAAAGTGTAACAAGAAGGGAGATCCTATGCAGGCCAGCCCGCTCTACAGACTTGAAGAAAAGGCTCCTAAAAGGAAAATTGGTTCTTACCTGCTAATGTTCATTCCTGAAGGACCATGGATCATCCAGACGAGGGGGTTTATGCTTCCCTACCAGCAGATGGAGGCAGAGAACAAAACTTTGAGGCCCTGCTGTTAACTCCGCGTGCCCCACTGCAGTCCTCAGAATTGACCTGTATCCAAGCCAAGATGTCTCCCTTAACAAACCCCAATAAACCTGGGGCAAACCGAGACTTAAAAGTTGGAGCCCCCCTGAAAAAAACTAGGCCCTCTTAACCTGACAGAATGCACATCTGAAACTATGAACACTTCCCATGACTCTGAATAAACCACATATCAGCTCAGAAACATCCAGAAGCGATTGGGACGGGTCTCTGGACTGAGCCGTGGTACTCCAGGAACGAAAATGAGCAGGTAAGGACCAATTTTCCTTTCCTGTTCGTACCCCAGATCAGTCCAGGCAAGTGGGATGTACCCAAGCCCCCCTATTCTGGAAGGGAACTCAAAAGGACCTGCACGCAACACTTTCCCCAAAAGACG
The DNA here is from genome assembly GCF_901001135.1 of Rhinatrema bivittatum. NCBI lineage: Eukaryota > Metazoa > Chordata > Amphibia > Gymnophiona > Rhinatrematidae > Rhinatrema > Rhinatrema bivittatum. Next base: position 100,495,395 of record NC_042625.1, read on the forward strand.
CCTCCTCCAGCACCCACGCATCAAAGCGGTAATGTTTGGTAAAAGTGTGAAGAGACAACCACATCGTCGCCCATCATATCTCCTGTGAAGAAGGCAGCTGACACTCTACCCAAGTCTGAAAATACGGGTCCCTGCCGCAACAGCCCTGACAGATGGGCCAAAGCAAACAGCATTGTCCACCGCCAGACAAGGTCCGCAAACCGTGGCCAGCGCAGCCACTCGGGAACCACCACAATCATCCTACCTGGAAAAAGCTTGATGCGCCGCAGCACTCGACCTACAAGAGGCCACGGTGCAACCACATACAGCAACAGGTGTGTCGGCCATGGTTGAACGAGAGCGTTGATGCCCTCCGATCTGACCTCTCTTCTATGACTGAAAAACTGATCCATTTTCGCATTTTCTGGAGTCACCATGAGGTCTATCGCTGGTCTGCCCCACTGGGCCTGAATTAAGGTGAAGGCCTCCGCTAACAACTCCCGCTCGCCCGGATCCAGATGCTGTCTGCTGAGGAAGTCCGCCTGCAAGTTGTCCACTCCAGCTACATGGGAAGCAGCTATCCTGACTAAATGTTTCTCTGCCCAAACAATCAGTTCTTGAGCCTCCAACGCTACTAGATGACTCCTCGTTCTGCCCTGACTGTTGACGTATGCCACTATCATTGCATTGACCGAGAACTCTCGCATCAGCATGAGAGGGAGAAACGCCAGTAAGGCTTTGCTCACTGCCCTGGTTTCCAGCCGATTGAAGGACCAGGTCGCCTCCTCCAACCACTGACCCTGGGCCTATTTCCCTTGACAAATCGCCCCCCTAGCCTGAGAGGCTGGCATCCACGGTCACCACCATCCAGACGGGCACTTCTAGGTCCATCCCTTTCTGCTGATTGTTCCGAGACAACCACCACGAGAGACTGGATCTGGCCTCCTGCAACGGCAAAGGAAGCTGAAATTCCTCTGAAAGCGGATTCCAATGGCACAACAGAGCCCTCTGCAGAGGATGCATGTGCGCAAAGCCCATGGAACTAATTCCAGCATAGAAGCCCAGAACCTGTAACTGATCCCAGACCCCAGGAACCGACAGCCGCAGCAGCCGAAGAGTCTGACGCTGCAATTTGATTACCCTTTCCATAGGCAGAAAACACCTTCCCTAACCTGGGGTACCTAAGCATGCCCCCAGATATTCCAACTTCTGGGCCAGCTTCAAATGACTCTTTGCCAGATTCGTTACCCAGCCCAATGAATCCAGGAGCTGCAGGACCTGCTGACCACCACTTTCGATTTCGCCCATACTAGCCAATTGTCCAGGTACGGGTGGATCAGAATGTCTTCCTTCCTGAACGCTGCTATTACCACCATCACCTTAGTGAACGTGCGTGGCGCTGTCGCTAAACCAAAGGGAAGGGCCCGAAACTGGAAATGTTCCCCCAGGACCATGAACCTCAGGAACCTCTGTGCTCGGCCTGAATGGGGATATGGAAAAAGGCTTCCGTCAAGTTGAACGACGCCAGGAACTCCCCTTTGCACACTTCTGCTATCATCATGCGCAATGTCTCCCTCCAAAACCGTGGCACCTAGAGGGCAGTATGGCCGATCAAGAATGGGTCAAAAAGTCCTCTCCTTTTTGGGCATCATGAAGTACACAGAGTATCGACCCTACCCCCTCCCTAGAGAAAGCACTGGGACAATGGTGTGCAGGAGCTGTAGCCATTGCAACACTTGGCCTGGGAGACACAGTGGGAGATTACCAAGGCGTCCCTGAGCAGCAGAGCCGTCTCTGGTCTGACGTGATCTTGGTCCACTCCTCATAAAAGGGGGACAGCCTCCCTCCAGAAGGCTCTAAAGAGGAGCAGCCCAGCCCACCTTCAATGACCAATCTTACTTCCTCCTCCCCCTTGGGGCCACCGTCCCTCGGAAACCTGCGCTGGGCTCGAAAGGACTGCTGTCTGCCGAACGGGCCCAGGGCTCCTGCCATTGCGAAACCTCATTTCACAGAACCGAGCTCGCGGAGGGAAATAAAAACTTCTTGGGGGTTTTCTGGTACTCGGGCAACCTATTACACTTTGACTCCCCCAATTGCTTTGTGAGCTGCTCCAAATTCACTCCAAATAGCAGCTTTCCCTTGAAGGGGAGGTTAGACAGCTGAACTTCAGACACACATCCACTGACCAGTCTCCGAGCCCATACTTCTGGCAGAAGTCCAAATCATATCCAGGCCAACTCTCGCTTCCAAGCGGGCAGCCTGAGCCGTCTCAACGGTCATTCCTGACCGCTTATCATGCGCCTTCTGCATCTAGCACAAGCAGACCGCCGCATGCAGGCTCCGAGCTGAAACAGAATTTACAGCTTTCGATCCTGGGTATCCTTTAGAGTACCCGAACCTGCCACCGGGTGGGTTGTCGTCTTGGTCACCACTGAAAGCGCCACATCCACCTTGGGGATCTTTGAAGACTCCAAGGCTTGTCCCAGCAAGGGATAGATCTTGGCCATAGCCATGGCCACCTTCAGGCCCACCTTGGGAGACTCCCGGTCTCGATCCACCAACTTCTTTACCTTCTTGGGTAAAGGAAAAGCCTTAGGAGGTCTGCGTAGTCCCTCCAGGACTGGGTTCACCCCACATGATAAGTTACATCGGTGACCGGGTTGTTTTCCTGAGCCACTGGATCACCCTGCTGCTGGTTTGGACCATCTGACCCCTCGGATGTGGACCAGCCCAAGGAGACATAGAATCCCTCCAGATCCCACCGGCTTCTCCCACCCCCACCCCAAGGTCCCTTCGTCACAGGAGTGCTGCTAGGAAGCGGCCGCCTGACATCTGCCTCCTTCTTGGCCAAATAGGCCTTATGGAGAAGCAGAACGAAATCCGGCGAAAATTGCTCCAAATCCAAAGAGGACCAATCCTGGCCATTGTCCTTCTGCCACCCCATCCCTTCCCTGCCACCAGCAGACATTGAATCGACAGGAAACAGTGGGGGAGGGGAATCTCAAGGCTCTGAAATGGCTCCCTGGCTCCTACCATGTACCCCCCCCCCCCCCCCCCAGGGCTTTGTAGCACTGGCCCAGCCAGCCTCATGCAACCACCCTCCCGCAGAGGATCCAGCCACACCCGGCACACCCCGCGGAATACGCAGTCACAAGGACGAGCCGCTTTCAAATCGCAGCCGCTGCAACTTTTCCCACACTGAGTGAGCATCAGGCTGAATCGTAGTCGGGCTTCTCACAAACTCTTCTGGCAGCGCGTTCCCAATCCTGAACGAGCACCCGCCCGACTAGCGGGAGACTTCTGCTCTTCCGGCAGAACGGCCGGTCAGCACAGCTCAAACTCCCATCGCTTGCTTTAAGGCCCAGGCTCTAAAAAACACACAAACAGTCCAAGCAAGGAATTCACAGAAAAAAAGGATACTTCCCTGCTTCTGGACAGCAGGAGAGAGCAGGCACTGGCGATGAGGACCCAGAGGGGGTGAGGGAACCAGGACCCCTGGCTTTCAAACCCCCCCCCCCCCCCCGAAGACAAGGGCAGAGTCAGAACAGGGATCTCCAACCTCCCGCTCGCCTTGCTCTACCCAAGGGATTGCCCACGAAGCAACCCAACACCTTGGGGAGCCTTCTAAGACTCTTCAGTCTTCCTTCTCTGTTTCTTTTTTCTATCAAAACTCCAGACTTCAGGTTTGCACCTCTACCACCTGCTGGAGACAGAGAAATACTGAGGGCCTGCAGGTGCCACTCTGGGTTATGTGGCAGTGCCTCAAGGTTTTGTTCTCTGCCTCCATCTGCTGGTAGGGAAGTAAAACCCACTTGTCTGGACTGATCCAGGGTATGAACAGGAAACTTATTTTCAGTATTGCCTGGAGAAAAGAAGACCAGATTAATAGAAATGGAGATGCTGCTGCCATGGCACTGTGAGTAGGCTCAGTCCGAAGCAGCAGAGGGCTTTAGTGAAGTCTGACTCATCCCGTTCAACCTGCTCTTCTGCACCACTAGGATTCTTGATGCACTTACCAGCCCTTGATTCAAGGACAGTGGGGCTATCCCAACTGGACCCTGTATCCAACTCATCTGGCATGGCTCTGAGCCAGTGGGAACATAGCAACTTTACTAGATGATGGCAGAGGAGGACCATTTGGCCCATCCAGTCTGCCCAGTTCTCTTTCTCTCTGGTTCTGTAGCATTGTAGGTAGATAAGTCTACAAATTTCCGTACTGAAACCAACCTCTGCTATTCCCACTCCTCCTCCAAATATGTTTTATCCAGTTCTCAACCCTGTTTCTACTGTGCTCTGAGTCCCAAGCTGGCAAGATATTTTGGGCCTTGTCTTTTTCATTTTTACAAGTTTCATATTTTAATCTAGCAACCAGGGCCTTGGCACCAGCCTCTGTAATAATCCAGACAACCATCAAAACTAGCAGGTTTGTTGTCCTAAACAGTTGATGTTGGGGGTAATAACCATGGCTGCTCCATGCAGCTCACCCTTGCTTTTGTGGCCCCATGTGACAGAAGCTCCTGTAGGACAAAAACGTCCCTGCAGAGCACTTGCTGAGAGAGTCTACAAAGCACCTTGACATGGACTCTTCAAAAGTCCAGCGAAATTCTTTAATGGTTTCCCTTCAAGTGATTTTCAAGCTAACGTCTTGTAAAAGCTCATGAGAGAGAAACAAATTGGGAAAGGATTGAACCTAAACTCTGCAGATCCACCCCAAGAAGTCCTGTTCATATCTGTTAGCGACTTCCTGCCCAAGCTGAGACCCCTTTCTTTGTGAAATCGTTTCCCTGTTTTCCTCTGCAGATAATTGTTCACAACACAGCAAGCAGTTAGAGAGAGCTGCCAGTGCCAGGCCTGATTTCTGCATGAGAAATAAGTACACGGGGAAATTGCAGGGCTTCAGTTTCTGTATTTAATACATGAAATGTCAAGGACACCACAGGAAAAACCACTTTCATAAACTGAAGCAGCCCAGTTTTCTCCTTTTTCATCATTGCCCTTGTAAAGGAAGTGACGCGACTTCCTTTTGAATTGTCGGCCTGATGGTGCGGTTTAGAACTGAGTTTGCCTTTCTGCATAGAATCTCCCTGATCCTATTTGTCCTGCATACAGCAGAGGCTGCATCATCAGACCTTGTGTAAGAACGGGAAACCCCAAATAATGTTGGTCACCCTGAGACTGAGAGGTGGTCCTTGCTGCTGAGCTGTAAATTCTCTAGGATGGTCTGACAATGCACTTCTAGTTCGCACATCTTCTGCTCTTGCTCTCAAGAAGCCTGGACTCGTCTTTAAGGCACTAAGGGCTGAAAACACAGCGACTGATGCTGTCCTCCCGGGAGTTCTCCATCTCCTGGAGTTCACTTCTGGCCACTGTGGCTGTGGTAAGCTGGAGTGCCTCAGCAGAGAAGTTGACGAATCGGCAGATCTCTGCTTGGGCATGGGTTAAGTGCTCTGTGGAGAGGATCCACTGAAGGAAGAAGCCTGTCAGGAAGAAAAAGAGGTTTTCATTACTACTCCTTCAGTGCTAGCTGCTAATAGGATGGAGCATCTCTAAGTGAGTGCACGGTACAGTAAGTGCTACTGAGCTGTGTCTGGCAGACAAAGTAGGAGTCAGGAGGTCTCTCATAGGTGGAAGATCAGAATGAAGATGTACAGGATATCTAATGCCCACCTTTCCAAAGCTGAAGACTCTGAGGCTCAACAGAAGGCCAAATGACAAGGGGGTTCCTCCTATAGAGTGGATTCAGGAACTTCCTGTGTGCAGATGGGCGATTCATCCAGCACCAAAGCGAATGAGTCTTCTCTCTCACCTGACACAGGCACCTGCAAGCAGATCAAACATCGCATTCATCTGCTTTCCCCCCTAGCACATTAATGCCACTGAGGAAACAAACAAGCACAGACCATGCACCAACAGAAAGGCCATTCCTGAGTGTCTGCTGCTGATTCTCACCGGATGTGGCCTTGTGTTTGAAAGCACTCAGCACAAACAGCCTACCGCTCTCTCTCATTGTTGCAGAGGAAGGTGCCGTATTCTGAGGCGTAGGCGTTCTGGACAACGGAGCTGAGGAAGCGCTCATTAAACTCCAGGGAGAATGGAAACTGGCGCCCCAGCTGCCAGCAGCAGTCTAGGAAGAGAAGGAAGATGGGGGCCTCGTGCTTCAGCCGGGAGTGGGAGTAAGCAGCTCGGGCACAGCGCTGGTGGAACGGGTGACCTGCCTGCAAAAGACAAACACTGAAAGGGCCCAGCTGCATAAAAGGAACTTCCTCACCTCAACGCAGACTGCAAGTGTAGGGTTCCAATCCCACTTTTCCCACTTCAGCCTTCATCATCTCCTCAGGGCCAGGTTCATTAGGAAAACCTTTAGTGATTCAGATACTTAGATTGTGAACCTGCTGGGGCAGAGTACGACCTACTGAGCCTGATTTGTAACTCTCCTTGAATTTGGACTTTGGAAAGTAAAGAACTCAAAATAAATAAAACAAACCCCAAAGCTTCATGCCATGTGGCAGAGGTTGTGTATGTAACTTTTGTGAGAAGCTGAAGGAAGGTGTAAAGGTCCCTTGCAGGCCTGTTCTGATGGCAGTGTTATGTGCTGCCATGAGTGGGATCTGCCTGTGATTCCTGAGGCTCAGCCATCGCTCAGAGCTGCTGCTCCCAGGCCAAACTGTGTCTGTGTGCTCGGTTCTAGAGGGAGCTGCTGCACTGGGTAAACCAGAAGCCCCTCTACAGCCCAGGTCTAATAGAGCTAGAAGTGAAAAAGAGGGAGGAAGCAAGTTAGGTGGTTAAAATATCCAAAGCAACCCACCCTTCACTCTTTCTAGAATAGAGAAATGATAAGGGGAAAAAGCCAGGAGCAGGGACTCTGCAGGCCACGGGCAGCCAGCAAGCTACAACTCTCTAGAAGCCAACAAGGCCGTTGCTAGCAGGTTGACGGTATCACTCGGCAAGGTGATGATAAAAGAAGGGACAGATAAAGCATAATCTAATGACACCACAGGCCCTAGGTAGCTGGACCCAGCAAGCAGCAACTCTCCAGAAATTTGCCAGGTTGGTACCTGTAGTAGTTTGATGTGGGCCGGGTACCATTAGGAAGGCCACCAGCTAACAGACACACTACTTTTGGTATTTGTTTGTTATTACAAAGCATGGCAATAAGACATGGGGGTGAGGGGTGGGGTCTGGAAGCTGAACGCTCATTTACCAGGGAAAGCAGAGAAGCAAAGAGGAAGACCAGAAAAAGAGAGACTGTAAGCTCCGTACGCAGGCTTTTAGGTCTGGCAGCTGGGATAGATCCTTGGCAGTGTGGACGGAGTAAATGTGACCAATTGGTCCTTATCTGATGTCATCTACCATGAGGTCCATGTTCAAACGTTTTGTCTGGGAGATAGCCGGACAATGTAAGGGGTTTAAACTACCCCATGCTGAGCAGCTACAGTTTTCCCAAGCAAATCTTTATCATTGCCCATTTAAAATGTATTTACATAAAAAGCAGGGCTGAAGGGTCAGGGAGAAAGGCTATTGTAATGTTATCCAGATGTATTCACCGGGAGATGCATCTGGATGAAGTCACCCAGATCACCCACTCGCTCACTGCCTCTCACTGTGTTACAGTGCATGGTTTAAGTTGTCGACCCAGTGGATTGCACCGTTTCAAGAGCCTGTTCGGGGATGGTGCAGGGAGTGAGTTTTTACCTGTAGCCACTCCCGCTCTATCAGAGCCTGGAATCCAGAGAGTGTCCTGCAGTCCGGGTCCAGGATAACCTGGGACAGAGCCGTCACTATTAAAGTTGTATCCACACCTTCCGATCCATGCACCAACACACAGGCCTCCTCCCTAAAGCAAAGACCAACACTGCAGTCAGCAGACATAGAAAGCAGGGCGTCCTTAAATCACGGTTGGAGAAAAAATAGTAAAAATCTCCTTTAAAATTGCATGGCTGACAAAATGTCCAAAATTCAAAGAGCGGCAAATGATGAAAACTGTCCATGGGTGCTGGCTTGCTGTCTCAGTGGCCGTGGGTTCTGTTCCTGGTGCTGCAAAGGCAGTGTTCACAGCCCTGAACGGGAGGGGTCATGGTCAGCGTGTAAGGAGCACATTTAGGTGGCTGTGATCGCTGGGCCCTGCAGGAGAGGTGGGAGGGGAAGGGAACTGCTCCAGACAAATGCCAAGGAGGACTCTTGGTGCCAGATCCCAGAGCTGAAACCCAAAGGAGCAGAAGGAAATTCTCCAACCAAACAATAAATCCATCGAATGCAGATGAATTCTTAGCAAGGAAATCTGAGCTCATTCCGATAGCAGGTGATGGCTCCATTACTGATGGAAACCATGTCTCAGGGACGTCTCCTGACCGTCCTGTGCTCATTTAATACATTTTTTAAGGGGGCTTTCAAAAGACCTTTATATGATACCCTAAACTTGAAACAGGTTTGTACCTCTTTGAATTTTGTCCGTTTTTGTCACGCTGACCATTTTAATGGTGATTTGGTTATTTTTTGCCTCCTTGATTTAGAGGTTGTTCTGTGGCTGCCTTGGGAGACAGCCGGGAGGTTATAAAGGACAGCGGGAGCCATATCTCCTACCTCTCCAGGCACTGTGCAGCCAGGCAGGCGGTGCTCAGCGATTCCTTCACATGGCTCAGCCACTTGGAAGCCTCCAGCTTGCTCAGCCAACGGTCCATGTTCAGCGACTGCTCGTTGCAGGCTTCCACAAGCTTGATGAAGCTTTCCTGGAGCAGGCGACCCCTGGAGTGGGAAAGAAGACAACTTATATTGTAGACTAAGAAGAATCTGACTTTTTCAGGAACTCAAACATGGCTGCCAGGGGATTCTGAGGCACTTCATGGCTTTGGCCAGCCATATGTACCGTCCCATGGCCCCTGTGGCGGGCTCTTGCATTGAACATAAGGCAGAAGAAGCCGAGCTCTGACTCGTTCCACCACCTCTTCATGCTGCCTCAAGCATGGTTTTTGAAAACGACAATTGGCATAGACGGGCAGCAGCAGAGAAAATATGAAGAGAGATCTAGCAAAGCCTGATGAATGGTTTGGGGTCTGGCAGCTAATATTTAATGCTAAAAAATGCACTCGTGTATTTAGGATGCAAAAACCCAAGGGGGAGCTAGAGGGGGAAATTCTTTTCAGTATAAAATAAGAGTGGCATCTGGGGTGATTATATCTGATGATCCAAGCAGGTGGATAAAGCGACGGTGAAAGCCAGAAAGATGCCTGGCTGCATAGGGAGAGGACTGGTCAGCAGAGAAAGGGAGGTGATGCTGCCCCTGTATAGGACCCGGGTGAGACCTCACCTGGAATACTGAGACCGCACCTTCAAAAGGATAGAAACAGGATGGAGTCGCTCCACAGGGAGGCTACTAACATGGTCAGAGGTCTTCCTTCTAAAGCATAGGGGGAGAGAGCTAAAGATCTAAACAGAGGAAGGTGAGATGGGGAGATGTGATAGAGACATTCAGATATCTCAGAGGTTTCCATGCACAGAAGGGGAGCCTTTCAATGGAAAGGAGGATCTAGAACAAGGGGTCATGGGATGAGGGTGAAAGGGGGGAGACTCAGAAGTAACCTTGTGAAATATTTTTACAGAGAGGTGCATGTAACAGCCTCCCAGTGGAAGTGCGGGAGACGAACAGTATCTGAATTCAAGAAAGCCTGGGATAAAAGCAGGAGATGTCTGAGGGAGTGATGGGACTTGTAAAACTGAATTAATTGGGTGGCTGGGCAGCCTAGATGGGTCATGCGGTCTTAGCTGCCATCAAGTTTCTATGTTTCTAATGTAATGGTACCTCTTAGGTTAGATGTTTTTCAATATTTCTTAATTTCATCCTGCTTTTTTTGGTTTCCAGCTCCATTGGAGCTGCTCTCTGCTGACCTGTTGTGCCAAGAGCCTTCATTGACAATGGCCCTGCCTGGCCTCCAGCTACTGCAGTGACAGTTCTTGGCCAAGGGCCACAGTCCATGGCTCCCTCTAGTGCTTGCTGTGTAATCATCCTAACTCCATCAATTAGGTGTCAGCATTGAGCAATGGCCAGGACTCCAACCTAGCGGGCACTGCAAGAGCTGAGTCAGGAATCAGACCCAGCAACAGCAATACCTCTTGGGAGAAGGGCAAAGCTTATAGGACATGTCCAGTACTGATAGCTCCGGGATGGTTACTAGGACATGCCTGGTGATGCAGCTGGATGCCAGTGATAGCTCCGGGATGGTTACTAGGACATGCCTGGTGTTGCAGCTGGATGCCAGTGATAGCTCCGGGGCTGTTACTAGGACATGCCTGGTGTTGCAGCTGGATGGCAGTGATAGCTCCGGGGCTGTTACTAGGTCATGCCTGGTGTTGCAGCTGGATGGCAGTGATAGCTCCGGGGCTGTAACTAGGACATGCCTGGTGTTGCAGCTGGATGCCAGTGATAGCTCCGGGGCTGTTTCTAGGACATGCCTGGTGTTGCAGCTGGATGGCAGTGATAGCTCCGGGGCTGTTACTAGGACATGCCTGGTGTTGCAGCTGGATGCCAGTGATAGCTCCGGGATGGTTACTAGGACATGCCTGGTGTTGCAGCTGGATGCCAGTGATAGCTCCGGGGCTGTTTCTAGGACATGCCTGGTGTTGCAGCTGGATGCCAGTGATAGCTCCGGGGCTGTTACTAGGACATGCCTGGTGTTGCAGCTGGATGGCAGTGATAGCTCCGGGGCTGTTTCTAGGACATGCCTGGTGTTGCAGCTGGATGCCAGTGATAGCTCCGGGGCTGTTACTAGGACATGCCTGGTGTGCAGCTGGATGGCAGTGATAGCTCCGGGGCTGTTTCTAGGACATGCCTGGTGTTGCAGCTGGATGCCAGTGATAGCTCCGGGGCTGTTACTAGGACATGCCTGGTGTTGCAGCTGGATGGCAGTGATAGCTCCGGGATGGTTACTAGGACATGCCTGGTGTTGCAGCTGGATGCCAGTGATAGCTCCGGGGCTGTTACTAGGACATGCCTGGTGTTGCAGCTGGATGCCAGTGATAGCTCCGGGATGGTTACTAGGACATGCCTGGTGTTGCAGCTGGATGCCAGTGATAGCTCCGGGATGGTTACTAGGACATGCCTGGTGTTGCAGCTGGATGCCAGTGATAGCTCCGGGATGGTTACTAGGACATGCCTGGTGTTGCAGCTGGATGCCAGTGATAGCTCCGGGGCTGTTACTAGGACATGCCTGGTGTTGCAGCTGGATGGCAGTGATAGCTCCGGGGCTGTAACTAGGACATGCCTGGTGTTGCAGCTGGATGGCAGTGATAGCTCCGGGGCTGTTTCTAGGACATGCCTGGTGTTGCAGCTGGATGCCAGTGATAGCTCCGGGGCTGTAACTAGGACATGCCTGGTGTTGCAGCTGGATGGCAGTGATAGCTCCGGGGCTGTTTCTAGGACATGCCTGGTGTTGCAGCTGGATGCCAGTGATAGCTCCGGGGCTGTTACTAGGACATGCCTGGTGTTGCAGCTGGATGGCAGTGATAGCTCCGGGGCTGTTTCTAGGACATGCCTGGTGTTGCAGCTGGATGCCAGTGATAGCTCCGGGGCTGTTACTAGGACATGCCTGGTGTTGCAGCTGGATGGCAGTGATAGTTCCGGGATGGTTACTAGGACATGCCTGGTGTTGCAGCTGGATGCCAGTGATAGCTCCGGGGCTGTTACTAGGACATGCCTGGTGTTGCAGCTGGATGCCAGTGATAGCTCCGGGATGGTTACTAGGACATGCCTGGTGTTGCAGCTGGATGCCAGTGATAGCTCCGGGATGGTTACTAGGACATGCCTGGTGTTGCAGCTGGATGCCAGTGATAGCTCCGGGATGGTTACTAGGACATGCCTGGTGTTGCAGCTGGATGCCAGTGATAGCTCCGGGGCTGTTACTAGGACATGCCTGGTGTTGCAGCTGGATGGCAGTGATAGCTCCGGGGCTGTAACTAGGACATGCCTGGTGTTGCAGCTGGATGGCAGTGATAGCTCCGGGGCTGTTTCTAGGACATGCCTGGTGTTGCAGCTGGATGCCAGTGATAGCTCCGGGGCTGTTACTAGGACATGCCTGGTGTTGCAGCTGGATGGCAGTGATAGCTCCGGGGCTGTTTCTAGGACATGCCTGGTGTTGCAGCTGGATGGCAGTGATAGCTCCGGGGCTGTTACTAGGACATGCCTGGTGTTGCAGCTGGATGGCAGTGATAGCTCCGGGGCTGTAACTAGGACATGCCTGGTGTTGCAGCTGGATGGCAGTGATAGCTCCGGGGCTGTTACTAGGACATGCCTGGTGTTGCAGCTGGATGGCAGTGATAGCTCCGGGGCTGTTACTAGGACATGCCTGGTGTTGCAGCTGGATGGCAGTGATAGCTCCGGGGCTGTTACTAGGACATGCCTGGTGTTGCAGCTGGATGGCAGTGATTGCTCCGGGGCTGTAACTAGGACATGCCTGGTGTTGCAGCTGGATGCCAGTGATAGCTCCGGGGCTGTTACTAGGACATGCCTGGTGTTGCAGCTGGATGGCAGTGATAGCTCCGGGGCTGTTACTAGGACATGCCTGGTGTTGCAGCTGGATGGCAGTGATAGCTCCGGGGCTGTTACTAGGAGATGCCTGGTATTGCAGCTGGATGGCAGTGATAGCTCCGGGGCTGTTACTAGGTCATGCCTGGTATTGCAGCTGGATGGCAGTGATAGCTCCGGGGCTGTAACTAGGACATGCCTGGTATTGCAGCTGGATGGCAGTGATAGCTCCGGGGCTGTTACTAGGTCATGCCTGGTATTGCAGCTGGATGGCAGTGATAGCTCCGGGGCTGTAACTAGGACATGCCTGGTGTTGCAGCTGGATGGCAGTGATAGCTCTGGGGCTGTTACTAGGACATGCCTGGTATTGCAGCTGGATGGCAGTGATAGCTCCAGGACGGTTACTAGGACATGCCTGGTATTGCAGCTGGATGGCAGTGATAGCTCCGGGGCTGTTACTAGGACATGCCTGGTGTTGCAGCTGGATGGCAGTGATAGCTCCGGGGCTGTTACTAGGACATGCCTGGTGTTGCAGCTGGATGGCAGTGATAGCTCCGGGGCTGTTACTAGGACATGCCTGGTGTTGCAGCTGGATGGCAGTGATAGCTCCGGGGCTGTTACTAGGACATGCCTGGTATTGCAGCTGGATGGCAGTGATAGCTCCGGGATGGTTACTAGGACATGCCTGGTGTTGCAGCTGGATGGCAGTGATAGCTCCGGGGCTGTTACTAGGACATGCCTGGTGTTGCAGCTGGATGGCAGTGATAGCTCTGGGATGGTTACTAGGACATGCCTGGTGTTGCAGCTGGATGGCAGTGACTGCTCCGGGGCTGTAACTAGGACATGCCTGGTATTGCAGCTGGATGGCAGTGATAGCTCCGGGATGGTTACTAGGTCATGCCTTGTGTTGCAGCTGGATGGCAGTGACTGCTCCGGGGCTGTAACTAGGACATGCCTGGTATTGCAGCTGGATGGCAGTGATAGCTCTGGGATGGTTACTAGGACATGCCTGGTATTGCAGCTGGATGGCAGTGATAGCTCCGGGGCTGTTACTAGGACAGGCCTGGTGTTGCAGCTGGATGGCAGTGATAGCTCCGGGGCTGTTACTAGGACATGCCTGGTGTTGCAGCTGGATGGCAGTGATAGCTCCGGGGCTGTTACTAGGACATGCCTGGTATTGCAGCTGGATGGCAGTGATAGCTCCGGGATAGTTACTAGGACATGCCTGGTGTTGCAGCTGGATGGCAGTGATAGCTCCGGGGCTGTTACTAGGACATGCCTGGTGTTGCAGCTGGATGGCAGTGATAGCTCCGGGGCTGTTACTAGGACATGCCTGGTGTTGCAGCTGGATGCCAGTGATAGCTCCGGGGCTGTTACTAGGACATGCCTGGTGTTGCAGCTGGATGGCAGTGATAGCTCTGGGATGGTTACTATGACATGCCTGGTGTTGCAGCTGGATGCCAGTGATAGCTCCGGGGCTGTTACTAGGACATGCCTGGTGTTGCAGCTGGATGGCAGTGATAGCTCCGGGGCTGTTACTAGGACATGCCTGGTATTGCAGCTGGATGGCAGTGATAGCTCCGGGGCTGTTTCTAGGACATGCCTGGTGTTGCAGCTGGATGGCAGTGATAGCTCCGGGGCTGTTTCTAGGACATGCCTGGTATTGCAGCTGGATGGCAGTGATAGCTCCGGGATGGTTACTAGGACATGCCTGGTATTGCAGCTGGATGGCAGTGATAGCTCCGGGATGGTTACTAGGACATGCCTGGTGTTGCAGCTGGATGCCAGTGATAGCTCCGGGGCTGTTACTAGGACATGCCTGGTGTTGCAGCTGGATGGCAGTGATAGCTCTGGGGCTGTTACTAGGACATGCCTGGTGTTGCAGCTGGATGGCAGTGATAGCTCCGGGGCTGTAACTAGGACATGCCTGGTATTGCAGCTGGATGGCAGTGATAGCTCCGGGATGGTTACTAGGACATGCCTGGTGTTGCAGCTGGATGGCAGTGATAGCTCCAGGACGGTTACTAGGACATGCCTGGTGTTGCAGCTGGATGGCAGTGATAGCTCCGGGGCTGTTACTAGGACATGCCTGGTACTGCAGCTGGATGCCAGTGATAGCTCCAGGACGGTTACTAGGACATGCCTGGTATTGCAGCTGGATGGCAGTGATAGCTCCGGGGCTGTAACTAGGACATGCCTGGTGTTGCAGCTGGATGCCAGTGATAGCTCCGGGGCTGTTACTAGGTCATGCCTGGTATTGCAGCTGGATGGCAGTGATAGCTCCAGGACGGTTACTAGGACATGCCTGGTGTTGCAGCTGGATGGCAGTGATAGCTCCGGGATGGTTTCTAGGACATGCCTGGTGTTGCAGCTGGATGGCAGTGATAGCTCCGGGGCTGTTACTAGGACATGCCTGGTGTTGCAGCTGGATGGCAGTGATAGCTCCAGGACGGTTACTAGGACATGCCTGGTGTTGCAGCTGGATGGCAGTGATAGCTCCGGGGCTGTTACTAGGACATGCCTGGTGTTGCAGCTGGATGGCAGTGATAGCTCCGGGACGGTTACTAGGACATGCCTGGTGTTGCAGCTGGATGGCAGTGATAGCTCCGGGACGGTTACTAGGACATGCCTGGTGTTGCAGCTGGATGGCAGTGATAGCTCCGGGATGGTTACTAGGACATGCCTGGTGTTGCAGCTGGATGGCAGTGATAGCTCCGGGACGGTTACTAGGACATGCCTGGTGTTGCAGCTGGATGGCAGTGATAGCTCCGGGGCTATTACTAGGTCATGCCTGGTATTGCAGCTGGATGGCAGTGATAGCTCCGGGGCTGTTACTAGGACATGCCTGGTGTTGCAGCTGGATGGCAGTGATAGCTCCGGGATGGTTACTAGGACATGCCTGGTGTTGCAGCTGGATGGCAGTGATTGCTCCGGGGCTGTAACTAGGACATGCCTGGTGTTGCAGCTGGATGCCAGTGATAGCTCCGGGGCTGTTTCTAGGACATGCCTGGTGTTGCAGCTGGATGGCAGTGATAGCTCCGGGATGGTTACTAGGACATGCCTGGTGTTGCAGCTGGATGGCAGTGATAGCTCCGGGGCTGTTACAAGGACATGCCTGGTGTTGCAGCTGGATGGCAGTGATAGCTCCGGGGCTATTACTAGGTTATGCCTGGTATTGCAGCTGGATGGCAGTGATAGCTCCAGGACGGTTACTAGGACATGCCTGGTGTTGCAGCTGGATGGCAGTGATAGCTCCGGGATGGTTACTAGGACATGCCTGGTGTTGCAGCTGGATGGCGGTGATAGCTCCGGGGCTGTTACTAGGACATGCCTGGTGTTGCAGCTGGATGGCAGTGATAGCTCCAGGATGGTTACTAGGACATGCCTGGTATTGCGGCTGGATGGCAGTGATAGCTCCGGGATGGTTACTAGGACATGCCTGGTGTTGCAGCTGGATGGCAGTGATAGCTCCGGGGCTGTTACTAGGACATGCCTGGTGTTGCAGCTGGATGGCAGTGATAGCTCCGGGGCTGTTACTAGGACATGCCTGGTGTTGCAGCTGGATGGCAGTGATAGCTCCAGGACGGTTACTAGGACATGCCTGGTGTTGCAGCTGGATGGCAGTGATAGCTCCGGGGCTGTAACTAGGACATGCCTGGTGTTGCAGCTGGATGGCAGTGATAGCTCCGGGGCTGTAACTAGGACATGCCTGGTATTGCAGCTGGATGGCAGTGATAGCTCCGGGGCTGTAACTAGGACATGCCTGGTGTTGCAGCTGGATGGCAGTGATAGCTCCGGGATAGTTACTAGGACATGCCTGGTGTTGCAGCTGGATGGCAGTGATAGCTCCGGGGCTGTTACTAGGACATGCCTGGTGTTGCAGCTGGATGCCAGTGATAGCTCCGGGGCTGTAACTAGGACATGCCTGGTGTTGCAGCTGGATGGCAGTGATAGCTCCGGGGCTGTAACTAGGACATGCCTGGTGTTGCAGCTGGATGCCAGTGATAGCTCCGGGGCTGTAACTAGGACATGCCTGGTATTGCAGCTGGATGGCAGTGATAGCTCCGGGGCTGTAACTAGGACATGCCTGGTGTTGCAGCTGGATGGCAGTGATAGCTCCGGGGCTGTTTCTAGGACATGCCTGGTGTTGCAGCTGGATGGCGCTGATAGCTCTGGGGTGAATACTAGCATGTGCCTTGCCTTAGATTTCTAGACTCCCTAGCACTTCTTGCTCTTACCTCTCCAGTGGCCTGTGTAGTCTCTTCCAATGTGGATAATTTGCCTTGGACTCAGTCCCGCCACCTCTTATTCTTGCCTGCTTGGTTGCCTGAGTTGATCGTGTGTCAATGATATATCCCCGCTCGCCTCCATCGAGCACAGCACTGAGCAGCATTTCATCCTCCTTACATCGCTTTCCATTGGGGCCAGTCATGGGCTGGCTGCTCCGCAGCAGGACCTGTGAATTCACAGTAAAAGTTGTGTAAACTAACATCCTGTTCAGGTTTCCTGTGGATGTTGTCTCTCAGACCTTCTCAGTTATTGTAATATTTTCCATACATATCTTCTTATCTAATGTCAGGAAGCTGAGGTTTGCCCTTACAGTGGTGAAGATGGCACAATTCAGACTCGCCGTGCCCTTACAGTTGTGAAGATGGCACAATTCAGACTCACCGTGTTCTTACAGTGGTGAAGATGGCACAATTCAGACTCGCCGTGCCCTTACAGTGGTGAAGATGGCACAATTCAGACTCACCGTGCACTGATGAACTGAAGAGAGGATTCGGCTGAGGAGGAGGAGGCTCTCATCACGTGGATTGCACTTACCGTTCCATTTCTCTTGTGGTAATAACTAAGAACAGGAAACCGGCCCCCATGCCGGAAGCTGGCACATGCCCTGAGGGACTCATCATCCATGCACTTAGGAACAATAAGAAGAGGAGCGTAAGTCGGGCTGATGGTGAAGTCCCTGTTAATGGCACTCAGCCTCCAAGCATCTGTCTGGGAAAGG
Source organism: Rhinatrema bivittatum (assembly GCF_901001135.1). Taxonomy (NCBI): domain Eukaryota; kingdom Metazoa; phylum Chordata; class Amphibia; order Gymnophiona; family Rhinatrematidae; genus Rhinatrema; species Rhinatrema bivittatum. The sequence continues at coordinate 100,512,896 of NC_042625.1, forward strand.
AACACAGGTTGGTTATCACCACCTTTGGGACAAACACAGGAAGGTTATGTCTCTTAAAACCTTTTTAGGGAGCCAACCCAGATTTAATTCCTGGGCCCCGACTCTGCTCCCTGGGCCATCGGGGGCTGGCAATGCTGCAGAGACCCTAGGGATAGGAGGAGGGAGTCTCAGTGAATGCTCAACAGCAACCCCTAGTGGCCAGACTTGGGATGCACATGAACAAGGCTCCAAAGGAAGCTGGGATCTGGGACCCCTGGCCAAGGACTGCCTCTGCTGTGGCTGTGCAGAAGCATTTTTATATAAGGGGAAAACCCTCTGTACTTGCAAGCAAGGAGCAGGAGGGAACTGCCAAGCCAAAACAAAGAAATCAGCAACTAAGACATGCAAATATTAGGATAGTGCAGACATCACCTAAAGTCTTGGGAGGGATTTTTAATGTAGTGCCATGCTGGTGCCACCTACTTACATCTGCAGCTATTGGCTGGAAATAATCCTCTAAGTGGTACAGGTGCCAGCCGGCCTCTAGTTTCAGACCTTCAGGTCTGAAGAAAAATGGGTACATCAGCATAACCGAGTCCAGAGATGACAGGGCCTAAGGGAAGAGCAGACAGCAAGGGGTGGATTTTCTCACAAGGGAATGTAAAATCAATGACTTGCCTACTGCGAGGCAGCAGCTAAAGCTGTTCAGAAAGCAAAGGGGTTTTTTAAAAAACAAAACAAGGCTTTTTCCATTCCAAAAATGCTAAAACAAACACCCGAGTATTGACTTGCCTTAAAGTAAACAGCTGCAGAGAGAGCTGCCAGCCTGGGACTCTCTCCTGAGAGGGCTGACATCATGTGCCGCTCTTACCAACTCAGGCCTCTGGAGAAAAGTGCAGGAGTGCTCCTTCACACTCACAGGACTCACCTCCGTGGTGGCTGAACTGCTGCAGACTCTCAGTCCTACTCACCTCAATAGAGTTGGCGATATTTAGACACTCCTCCATGCCAGGAATATCCAGCCGAAGCAGCTGCAGATCTTTACATTTTAAAGTAATTGTTCCAGATGAACTTGCAAACCTGCAAAGAAGCCCGAGGAGCAGAGTGAAATCCCCAAATTCCCAAGAGAGCGCAATCCGTCTGTGGCGCTGTATGTTTGTGCACTCATGTGAGAGTGGAAAACCACACAAGTGTTAGGATCAAACCAGAATGTGCTCATGGGGGTGTACTAGGGCTCTCTGTCCATCCCAGAAACAGTGGGAATCCTCTCTCCAAGGAGAGCTGCACAGCTGGAACTGCAGCCCTGGCAAGGGGAGCAGAAAGCCGAAGTCTGGTTAGTGGCAAAGCTCTCTATCTGGGAGTCTGACCGAGGTTATATTGCCAATTTGGGAAGAGATGCAAACCTGTTCTCCTGCTGGAAGCCTTTTGTCCGGCAGCTTTGATACAGACCTAGATTCTGAACACTGATTCCAGAAAAGAAGAGAGGTCAGTAATGAATGGTCAGATAAAATCTCCACCTTATCATCATCACATTAATGGAGGCCAGCAGAGAGAGAATTGCAAGCCAGTGTACGACCCGTCTCCATCATGAGAGGCATTGTCAGCAAGTGGCAGAGAGCACAGAAAGGTCATCACTGAACATTAACTGAGGGACAGAGACAGAGGGAGGACTTTTACTATTCTGGGCCTAAACTATATCTTGATGGATTAAGATCCATAACCTGTAGAAAGAATTTGGCTCTTGATCACATTCTGCGTTTTCAGCAGGTGGAGTCTGCAATATGCTCAGGTAGAATGAGATGGTGACTAACACAGGAGCTGTTCACAGCTACAAGGAATGGATCTGCAATAAATGACCTCAGGGGAAGTCTGGAATCCAGAGAAAAAGAACCTTAAAGAGAATCTACAGAGATAAATAGAAGAGTTTACTTTCTGCCTATCCAAGCATCTGCTCTCTACATGTGTTCCTTACAGCAGGGAAGGCCACATTTTATCAGCCCATGGGCTCAAACTACAGTTCTGTTAAATTTTCAGAAGCCATAGCTTGACTCCTGGACCACATGACCTAACCAAATGCTATATATGCACATACAGTACTATATATGCTATATATGCACATACTATATATGCTATATATGCACATACACTATTATATATGCTATATATGCACATACTATATATGCTATATATGCACATACAGTACTATATATGCTATATATGCACATACTATATATGCTTATATATGCACATACACTATTATATATGCTATATATGCACATACTATATATGCTATATATGCACATACAGTACTATATATGCTATATATGCACATACTATATATGCTTATATATGCACATACACTATTATATGTGCTATATATGCACATACTATATATGCTATATATGCACATACAGTACTATATATGCTATATATGCACATACTATATATGCTTATATATGCACATACACTATTATATATGCTATATATGCACATACTATATATGCTTATATATGCACATACAGTACTATATATGCTTATATATGCACATACTATATATGCTATATATGCACATACTATATATGCTTATATATGCACATACAGTACTATATATGCTTATATATGCACATACTATATATGCTATATATGCACATACTATATATGCTATATATGCACATACAGTACTATATATGCTATATATGCACATACTATATATGCTATATATGCACATACTCTGCAGTTCTGCTTTACAAATCATCAGAGCTTCCTTGTACTCAGCTTCAATCATTTCCATTCTGCTCTCTCTCTCTTTTCAAGTCATCTCCATATTTCCATCTTCTAAAGGTTTTCTTGTCTTATCCCCTTTTCATTCATTTATTTCTTTATTTAAGGTGTTTTGTATACCATCATTCGGTTTCGCCATCAGAATGGTTTACAGAATTGTGAGACAAGGTTAGATAAACATCATCGCAGCAACTTATCATGCATATGGGCTGCGGTTTTGGGATATCAGTGTTAGTTAATTATAACATCTTCTAAAGGGTTTCTTTTCATCTCACCTTTAATTTTTTCCCCTTCTCTTACAGGCAGAGACTTACTTAGGTAAACCTTTATGGCAGACACCTGCAACCACAGCTCTATTCCTGCACACACACAAGCACCCATTCCTGGCCAAAGCCCGATCCCCTGATAGGATATGCCTATCAGGGCATCGGGCATCCCCTGGTGGACCGATCGCTCCAGTCATGGGGACGGCTGTGCGCGGCCGTGACGGAGCCTCGCTCGGCAGACCACGTGACGTGTCCTGGGCGGCGAATACCCAGGCCGGTCCGACATCGTGAGTCTGCCGCTGTCTCACTCACATGCACAGCCTCTCTCTCTCACATTTAGACACACCACAAGCTTTTCTCAACATGCCCAGTCACCTAATCTCCCTCTGTCTCTGTCCCTCTCTCTCTCTGTCTCTCTCTCTCACACACACACACACACACACACACAGTCCAGCTGCTTCTGCTACACATGTACACATATACAAGTCTCCCCTCTTACACACATTTACACATGCCCAGAGTCTCTTTCCCTCTCATAGAGCCGCAGCCTCTCTCTCTCACACACACACACACACACACACAGTCCAGCTGCTTCTGCTACACATGTACACATATACAAGTCTCCCCTCTTACACACATTTACACATACCCAGAGTCTCTTTCCCTCTCATAGAGCCGCAGCCTCTCTCTCTCACACATACACATACAGTGTTGCTCTCCCTGTTGACTCTGCATTCTCCTCCTGCTGAGTCGTCTTCTCCAGCCATTAGGTTGACAAAGTGGCTTGAGAGCCACCAGTCAACGGTCTGTGTCTCACTTTCTGTACTTCCTACTGTGAGATAGATAGGGAGCAAATTCTTAAGATCATCAATTTGGACAAATTACAGGCAAATATGCAAATTGTTATCAGGTAAAGGCAGACTCTGCTCCTTGTGATCTTGATCAAGTCGCTTAAACCTCCATTGCTTCAGCCACAAACTTGAGTGCATGATCAGCAAATCTCATTTGATCTTCTGTCAGGGTTCTTCCACCTCCAATCACCTCAAACTCCCATTTTACATCATATTCTTCTCACTAACGCACTAAGGGATTCTTCCACAAACACAAATGGGAGAAAAGCCTTAATGAATCTGGCCCTTAGATTGTGAACCCTCAGGGGACAGGGAAATACTTTGAAATGCCTGAAAAGTGGAATATTAATCACATAAATAAAATCAGACTTATCCGTGTTTCTATGTCAGAGCTGCTGCTGCTGGCGTCTGACTGGAAGGGGCTGGGGAGAGGGGCTTGAGGGACCCAGCAGCTGAGCGGGCAGCAGGGGACATCCATGGTGGGGAAGGGTCATGCCCTCACCTCTTTTCGATGGCATCCACGTTGCGATGCAGAAGCCAGAGCTCCAGCTCCTCCTCTCCCTCCCCGGGCTGAGGAGAGAGCAGCAGGTGGTGACTGGTGATGCAGAGGGTCCCCTTGACCGGTGGCCCGAGGGGACGGGAGAGCAGCACATTGTCTACCTGGGTGGTCTTGATCAGTTCGGAGAGTTCCATGGCTGTGGCCAGGGACCACTGGTCCGGCGGCTGCAGTCGCCCAGGGCGACGCCTTGTGACTGTGGAAGGCAGCGAGAGAGCGAGAGTGTAAGGGAGAGCTCCAGTCCCTCGGTCTATGAGGAAACAGCTGGGGGAGGGGATGGATCGTCACTGCCGGGCTGCAGACCTCGGCACCGGCACGAATGCGCGCGCACTTCACCGGCCGCTGCCCTACCTGCTGAGGATTGCGCTTTACGCTGCTGCTCGCCGAATATCCGTTCAGGACTTCCTCCGGGGCTGCGGATCGCTCGGGTCCACCTTAAACGTGACAAGCCCTGAGCACAGCTGGAAGGCGACAGCCAATCCGCTTCTGAGAAGGGAAGCCCTGACCAATGAGCCCCCAGAAGGGGCGGGGCCTGTAAGCACAGATGGACGCGGACGTGCGGCGTCGAATTTTAAAACCGCAGCTGTCAAAATAAAGTGCAGAAAAGGTCTGTGCGGGACGTGGCCCTGCCGGACGGGCCTTAGGCGCTTTACCTGCCAGAGGCAGGGGCTGCCTATTGGCACTCAGTCCCCCTCCCCACCCCCTGATTGCTGCTCTTCTTATCCTCCACCCTAGCTGAGCCTCTCCACACTTGTACTTCACTCATTTGTTGTGCCCTGGGCAGCTGCCCCTCTCGCCCACCCCTACTTACAGCCCTGTTGTTTCTTTCATATTAAGCAATGCAGCCCAGAGCTGAGAAGGAGTCCTTCCTGCCCGAGAAGCTGGACAGCAGTTAGGTCCTGACACCCAGCCCCAGCATGGCCTGAGCAGGAAGATTAAATCTCTTACTAAAAAGGAAAAATAAATGTCCCTTTCAAGTGAGCTGGGCAAGTCATCCTCAAGCAGAAAGTACAAACGCAGGAGGCTTCTATCTGCCCTCATCTTCTAGCAAACTGGAAGATACTCACTCTTCCCAGTTATGTCATAAAGAGCACTTTAGAGAGCTGAGTTTCATGTGCAGCCCTCATGTCCCCAGATTCTGCACAGCCGCTCAGGCACTTCTTCCCTTTTGCCTGCCTCCATTACACAGCAAAACAGTAACAGTAATGGCAGCGAAGGGCAAATGATCAATCCAGTCTGCCCAGCGACCTTCTTATGGTAGTAACTGCCGTTCCGTGCAGGTTACCCCCATGTTTCTGTTAAGGGCAGTAACTGCCGCTCCGTGCAGGTTACCCCCATGTTTCTGTTAAGGGCAGTAACTGCCGCTCCGTGCAGGTTACCCCCATGTTTCTGTTAAGGGCAGTAACTGCCACTCTGTGCAGGTTACCCCCATGTTTCTGTTAAGGGCAGTAACTGCCGCTCCGTGCAGGTTACCCCCATGTTTCTGTTAAGGGTAGTAACTGCTGCTCTGTGCAGGTTACCCCCTTGTTTCTGTTAAGGGTAGTAACTGCCGCTCCGTGCAGGTTACCCCCATGTTTCTGTTAAGGGTAGTAACTGCCGCTCCGTGCAGGTTACCCCCTTGTTTCTGTTAAGGGTAGTAACTGCCGCTCCGTGCAGGTTACCCCCATGTTTCTGTTAAGGGCAGTAACTGCCACTCTGTGCAGGTTACCCCCATGTTTCTGTTAAGGGTAGTAACTGCCGCTCCGTGCAGGTTACCCCCATGTTTCTGTTAAGGGCAGTAACTGCTGCTCTGTGCAGGTTACCCCCTTGTTTCTGTTAAGGGTAGTAACTGCCGCTCCGTGCAGGTTACCCCCATGTTTCTGTTAAGGGTAGTAACTGCCGCTCCGTGCAGGTTACCCCCATGTTTCTGTTAAGGGCAGTAACTGCCACTCTGTGCAGGTTACCCCCATGTTTCTGTTAAGGGTAGTAACTGCCGCTCCGTGCAGGTTACCCCCTTGTTTCTGTTAAGGGCAGTAACTGCCACTCTGTGCAGGTTACCCCCTTGTTTCTGTTAAGGGTAGTAACTGCCGCTCCGTGCAGGTTACCCCCATGTTTCTGTTAAGGGCAGTAACTGCCACTCTGTGCAGGTTACCCCCTTGTTTCTGTTAAGGGTAGTAACTGCCGCTCCGTGCAGGTTACCCCCTTGTTTCTGTTAAGGGTAGTAACTGCCGCTCCGTGCAGGTTACCCCCATGTTTCTGTTAAGGGCAGTAACTGCCACTCTGTGCAGGTTACCCCCATGTTTCTGTTAAGGGTAGTAACTGCCGCTCCGTGCAGGTTACCCCCTTGTTTCTGTTAAGGGCAGTAACTGCCGATCCGTGCAGGTTACCCCCATGTTTCTGTTAAGGGTAGTAACTGCTGCTCTGTGCAGGTTACCCCCTTGTTTCTGTTAAGGGTAGTAACTGCTGCTCTGTGCAGGTTACCCCCATGTTTCTGTTAAGGGTAGTAACTGCTGCTCTGTGCAGGTTACCCCCTTGTTTCTGTTAAGGGTAGTAACTGCTGCTCTGTGCAGGTTACCCCCATGTTTCTGTTAAGGGTAGTAATGTAGGTTCCGGGTGAGACCTCACTTGGAATACTGAGATCGCACCTTCAAAAGGATAGAAACAGGATGGAGTTGGGCCAGAGGGAGGCTACTAAATTGGCCAGTGATCTTCCTTCTAAAGCATATGGGGATAGACTTAGAGATGTAAACATGAACACCCTAGAGGAAAGGTGAGATGGGGAGATGTGATAGAGACATTCAGATATCTCAGAGGTTTCCATGCACAGGAGGTGAGACTTTTTCAATGAAAAGGAGGCTCTAGAATGAGGGATCATGGGATGAGGGAGAAAGGAGGTAGACTCAGGAGTAATCGTAGGAAATATTTCTTTACAGAGAGGATGGTGGATGCATGAAACGGCCTCCCCGTGGAGGTGGTGGAGACAAGGACAGAATCTGAATTCAGGAAAGCATGGGATACATACAGGGGATCTCTAAGGAAGTGATGAGAATTATAAAGCTGAATGAATTGGATGGATGGGCATTCGATCTTTTTCCTTCATCATGTTTCTATGTTTCTCAATTAACAATCAAAACCAAGCAACTGTCAAATCCATAACAAAACTACTGCTAGGAACAATTTTACTGGCTGAGGAGCCTTCTTGATAATTCAGTCAGTGCTGCATGTCGTGCTTTGCTTATGCACGTGACCTCGAAGCAGTCCCATGCCTTTTCTCTGAGGTCTGCGTATCAGTACCCTGGGGCCCAGCGTTGGCTGCCATCTGAATCCACTTCCTCTTTTTTCTCTGAATATTTTCACATAATAGCAATGCACGTACTTTCCACAAGAGGGATTCACTGCGGCACTTAAATCTACAGCAAGCCCCTGATTCTCCGAGGGGTGCAGCCTGAACAGCTGCTTGCTGGGATTTCTTTTCTATCGGGCTGCCATGGCTCATCCAGCAGTTCCCTCTGCTTTGTCCCCTCCTGCTGACCTTTCCTGCCTCCAGACAAGCTGCAGGGTACAGACTGCAGACATTATTAATAACTGTAATTATTAATAACATTGTTAATAACTGTAACAGGTTCAATTTTAAATAACCTGCTGAATTAGAAAACTGTATCACTGCATATCATTGACCCTAAATCATTCCTGCTTTTAATCCTCGCTGTATCTTGAGAGTCTCTGCAATCAAACCATTGCAGAATTGAAGCAGACTCAGGGCAGACTTGGAGCAAGTGATGGGAGTAAACTACCGTCCACCTGGTCAAGATGGTGAGACGGACAGTGAAATGCTAAGAGAAATCAGGGAAGCTATCCAGTTTGGCAGTGCAGTAATAATGGGAGATTTCAGTTACCCCAATATTGACTGGGTAAATGTATCATCGGGACACGCTAGAGAGATAAAGTTCCTGGATAGAATAAATGATAGCTTTATGGAGCAATTGGTTCAGGAACCGATGAGAGAGGGAGCAATTTTAGATCTAATTCATACTGGAGTATAAGATTTGGTGAGAGAGGTAACAGTGGTGGGGCCGCTTGGCAATAGTGATCATAATATGATCAAATAGTGATCAATATGATCAATAGTGATCATAATATGATGAAATTTGAATTAATGACTGAAGGGGAACAGTAAGCAAATCAACGGCTCTCGTGCTAAACTTTCAAAAGGAAAACTTTGATAAAATGAGAAAAATAGTTAGAAAAAAACTGAAAGGTGCAGCTACAAAGATAAAGAGTGTACAACAGACACAGACATTGTTAAAAAATACAATATTTGAAGCACAGTCCAGATCTATTCCATGCATTAAGAAAGATGGAAGGAAAGACAAACAATTACCGTCATGGTTAAAAGGGGAGGTGAAAGAGGCTATTTTAGCCAAAAGATCTTCCTTCAAAAATTGGAAGAAAGATCATAAGAACATAAGATATGCCATAATGGGTCAGACCAAGGGTCCATCTAGCCCAGCATCCTGTTTCCAACAGAGGCCAATCCAGGTTACAAGTACCTGGCAATTACCCAAAATTAGTAGATCCCAAGCTACTATTGTTTATTAATTAATAGCAGTTTATGGATTTTTCCTCTAGGAACTTATCCAATCCTTTTTTAAACCCAGTTACACTAACTGCTGTAACCACATCCCCTGGCAATGAATTCCAGAGTTTAACTATGTGCTGAATGAAAAAGAAAGAAGAGGAAGGATCCATCTGAAGAAAATAGGATAAAACATAAGCATTGTCAAGTTAAGGGTAAAACATTGATAAGACATGTGAAGAGAGAATTTGAAATGACGTTGGCCATAGAGGCAAAAACTCATAATAAAAACTTTTTAAAATATATCTGAAGCAAGAAACCTGTGAGGGAGTTGGTTGGACCGTTAGATGACCGAAGGGTTAAAGGGGCTCTTAGGGAAGATAAGGCCATTGCAGAAAGACTAAATGAATTCTTTGTTTCTGTGTTTACTAATGAAGATGTTGGTGAGATACCAGTTCCGGAGATGGTTTTCAGGGGTGATGAGTCAGACGAACTGAATGAAATCACTGTGAAGATGTAGTAGGCAAGATTAACAAACTGAAGAGTAACAAATCACCTGGACCGGATGGTATGCACCCCAGTGTTCTGAAAGCACTCAAATAATGAAATTTCAGAACTATTACAAGTAATTTACAACCTATCATTAAAATCATCCATTGTACCTGAAGACTGTAGGGTGGCCAATGTAACCCCAATATTTAAAAAAGGCTCCAGGGGCAATTCGGGAAACTATAGACCAGTGAGCCTGACTTCAGTGCCAGGAAAAATAATGGAAAGTATTATAAAGAATAAAATCACAGAGCATATAGAAAGACATGATTTAATGGGACATAGCCTGCATGGATTTATCCAAGGAAAGTCTTGCCTCACAAATCTCCTACATTTTTTTGAAGGGGTAAATAAAGGGCTCCTTCAGATAATCAGATATGATTACTCCCAGATCCACTCTTGTTTCAAGATTCTGCTGTACTAAACCCCTTCTCAAGGCCTACAGATCATATGAAGGCTCAGAGTTGTGCAATCTCAGGAACTATGGACTCTTCCCAATAATTCTGGAGTGAGGCTGGAGTTGTGAAGCGGTGCCTTTTTGAAGATGTTTTGTTTGGATTGCTGCTGGCTTTAACTGACTGTGCAAATGTTATTTTCATGTTGTGCAGATCATGGGTGGGAAGAGAGATTGTCCGGAGAAGAAATTACTTTGCATTGTGACAAACTTTTATCTCACCCTTTACAACTTCCTTTTTAAAACTGGGAGGCTCCTTCCAGTTAGCAACAATAAAATAATGCGAAGCACAAGGCACTGCCAAAGGGAAAAGAGCTCACACACACCCTGAGGATTTATTTATGCTCTCTTGGTGCTGTATTCAGAGCCTTTGTGCACTCAGCAATGTCCTTCTCTAACCTGAAGTTCAAAGAGTTGGGGGAAGAGGAGACTAATTATGATGATGACAATCTGGACATGGTGAAGGCTTTGACAGCAAAACTCAAATTACAAACCCGACGCCCTTCCTACCTGGAATGGAAAGACAAGGTGCAGAGCCAGCCTTGGAGCAGAAAAGAGAAGGGGGCTGCCATTTGCCCTCTACCTGAGGTGGTGGACAGGGCCCTCGCTCATAAGAGCAGCAAGAACCAGGACATGCAAAACAGGAAGGTTTGTGGTTTTCGAAGCATGAATGAGGCCTTGGAGTGGTTACGAAAGGAGCTGGCAAGTATCCAAAGACATTTACCAACATGCGGACTTTGGCATGAAGTGGGCATCAAAGGAGAAGGAAAATATAGCAGAGAGTATGAGGAGAGGGGGTGAGAGGGCAAATAATATATGAGGAGGGGGAGAGAGGGCACAGAGTGTAAGAAGAGAGGGGTAAGAGAGGGCACAGAGTGAATGAGGAGGGGGAGAGAGGGCACACAGTGTAAGAGGAGAGGGGTAAGAGAGGGCTCAGAGTGTATGAGGGGAGGGGCTGAGAGAGGGCTCAGAGTATATGAGGGAAGGGGGTGAGAGAGGGCACAGAGTATATAAGGGAGGGGGTGAGAGAGGGCTCAGAGTGTATGAGGGGAGGGATGGGAGGGCTCAGAGTGTATGAGAGAAGGGGGTGAGAGGGCTCAGAGTGTATGAGGGAAGGTGGTGAGAGGGCACAGAGTATATGAGGGGAGGGGGTGAGAGGGCTCAGAGTGTATGAGAAGAGGGGGTGAGAGGGCACAGAGTGTATGAGGGGAGAGGGTGAGAGGGCTCAGAGTGTATGAGGAGAGGGGGTGAGAGAGGGCACAGAGTGTATGAGGGGAGGGGGTGAGAGAGGGCACAGAGTGTATGAGGGGAGGGGGTGAGAGAGGGCTCAGAGTGTATGAGGGGAGGGGGTGAGAGAGGGCTCAGAGTGTATGAGGGAAGGGGGTGAGAGAGGGCTCAGAGTGTATGAGGGGAGGGGGTGAGAGGGCTCAGAGTGTATGAGCAGAGGGGTGAGAGAGGGCTCAGAGTGTATGAGGGGAGGGGGTGAGAGAGGGCTCAGAGTGTATGAGGGAAGGGGGTGAGAGAGGGCTCAGAGTGTATGAGCAGAGGGGTGAGAGAGGGCTCAGAGTGTATGAGGGGAGGGGGTGAGAGAGGGCTCAGAGTGTATGAGGGAAGGGGGTGAGAGAGGGCTCAAAGAATATGAGGGGAGGGGGTGAGAGGGCTCAGAGTGTATGAGGGGAGGGGGTGAGAGAGGGCACAGAGTATATGAGGGGAGGGGGTGAGAGAGGGCTCAGAGTGTATGAGGAGAGGGGGTGAGAGGGCTCAGAGTGTATGAGGGAAGGGGGTGAGAGGGCACAGAGTATATGAGGGAAGGGGGTGAGAGGGCTCAGAGTGTATGAGGAGAGGGGGTGAGAGGGCTCAGAGTATATGAGGGGAGGGGGTGAGAGGGCTCAGAGTGTATGAGGGAAGGGGGTGAGAGGGCTCAGAGTGTATGAGGGAAGGGGGTGAGAGGGCTCAGAGTGTATGAGGAGAGGGGGTGAAAGGGCTCAGAGTGTATGAGGAGAGGGGGTGAGAGGGCTCAGAGTATATGAGGGGAGGGGGTGAGAGGGCTCAGAGTGTATGAGGGAAGGGGGTGAGAGGGCACAGAGTATATGAGGGGAGGGGGTGAGAGGGCTCAGAGTGTATGAGGAGAGGGGGTGAGAGGGCTCAGAGTGTATGAGGGGAGGGGGTGAGAGAGGGCTCAGAGTGTATGAGGAGAGGGGGTGAGAGGGCTCAGAGTGTATGAGGGGAGGGGGTGAGAGGGCTCAGAGTGTATGAGGGGAGGGGTAGATGGAGTGGCTGTGTGCTTTGGGAGGGGAGCTCAGAAAACTGTTTTGGGGCAGATCTGAGGAGGTGAAGAAAGGATCTGCCTGAGTTCTGCAGCAGTTTATATTTCCTGATTTGTGTGTGTGGAAGAAGTTCATAGGGAGAGATTAATTATCCTTTTTTTTTACCATGAGGCTGACTTGGTAGCAGGTTTAAGAAAGTTTTACAGTATTCAGTGATTGCACAATTAAGCTGCATAGTTTGTTGCTGGAGGATGTGATGAAGGTTTACAGTAAAGAGAGCTGGACACATTTCTTGGGGGCACTTATTAGCCAGATGGGGATTGCCAGCTCTTACTTCCCATTAGGACCTGCCGCAGGGACCCCCGCTCCGTGGCTCTTCTGATTTCCAGCGCACACTCAGTTTCCTTTCTGGAAAAGATTCATCCAGTGCTTTCACGTCCATCATGGGACCCCATATTTCCTCAGTAGTGGGACTCCCTTATTCTAGTAAACCCCAGTACCATCCTTTCCCGGCCCTGCTTCCCTGTAACCTTGCTAGAGGTCATTGCTATCTGCAAATGTCACAAGGGCAACAGCCCAGACAGCTACCAGATAAACTGACCAGCGCTGCGTCCAGCTCCCAGCAAACCACAAGCCCCACACCAGAACAATCATTCAGTACTGAAAGGAGGCAGGATCCCTTTCTCTCTGTGCTACAGCCCAGTTCCTTCCTGGCGCTGGCACCTGGGTCTGGTTCCAGGTTTCCACCTCTGTTTGTCCAGTCTGCTCTCATCCTGGCTGTAGCGCGACATGAACCGGAGCTGGGATGATGCAATGAGCCTTCTCTGAGCTGTAGCAGGTGCACTTCATGGCACCGGGACTGAATTTGCTCGGTTGAGCACAGTCTTTCTGCTTTTGGGGAGGTGTTTCTTGGCTTGGTGCTGTTGCTATTACATTTATATTGCAGCTGGATGAGCTGTCTTATTTTGCAATTTGTACATTTTGTCTTGCTTGCCTGTTCTCTCTCTCTATATATATATCATTATTGCTATTTATACATTTTAACAGATCTCTAATGAGAACACTAATTGTATTAGTGCAATATAAATAATTGGAAATCAATAAAATACACGGATAAATGCTGGTGCTTTGTGGAGGACTTTGCTTGTCTGTACTGTAGGGAAAGCTATTCATTGAGCTGGCACTGGCGGGGTTTTTTTAGTTGATTTGTTTTCTGTACACTGAAGTATTTCAATAATTTATGTGCACTGAGACCGTTTAACATTTCTTTTCCAACCACCCACAGCGGGACATGCAAGTCGTGGATCACAAACTGGCCCATCAGCTGATGAGACTGCGGAGTCAGATCCACCAGCTGAAGGTGGAGCACGTTTGCCACCAGCACAAGGAGATGCTGGATGATGCAACCTTCGGGCTGGAGGACTGTCAGCAGGACTCGGATCTGCTCTGCAACATTCCTGCCAAGGCGGCCTTCTCTCTCTCCAGCCCACTCAAGCACATTGGACTTACACGCATGAACATCAACTCCAGGCGCTTTTCCCTCTGTTGACGAGCAGAGGCCGAGCTGCTGCTTTGAATGGAGAGAGGAGGAGGAGGATGAGCACGTTACAGTGAGCAGTGGATCTTCCAGGGCAAGGATCGGTCCTCCTGTGGGAAGTGGTTAGGATTTCATCCTTTAGAACTGTAATTATTCCCAAATATTCCAAATATGATGTGTCTGATGCATGGAACGGGAATATATCATCCTATGTGTTAAGACTAATTAACTTTATGGGGAGTTTCCAGGACCTGTTTTGTACATGTGGATAAAAATCAAATTCATTAAATGTAACGAAAACAAAACCAGTTCCCTCATCTGTTAGTGCAGGATTACACGGAAGACAAGTTTCTATATAGCTAAATGTATAGATAAAAGGTAAGGTCTGTTGCAGGCATAGGAGATGTTTTGATTCTGCCTGTTATGCAGCCTCCCAACCACCAGAGGCCCTCAGGGAGCTGCTCTTACCCTCTCTCCTCTCAGAGTCACTGTGGTCCCATGACTCAGCAGGGTCCAGACTATTTAACCCTGCCCCTGGTTATGCTCAGGGTCTTGTCTTTGAGTCTACTTGCCCCCACATCTTTGAGTGCTCCATGGCTTTCCCCGAGCCTTCTTGTTCCGGCTTTGGCTCCGTGGCTTTCCCAAGCCTTCTTGTTCCGGCTTTGGCTTTGTGGCTTTCCCCAAGCCTTCTGTTCCAGCTTTGGCTTCGTGGTTTTCCCCAAGCCTTCTTGTTCCGTGTTTGGCTCCGTGGCTTTCCCCAAGCCTTCTTGTTCCGGCTTTGGCTCCGTGGCTTTCCCCAAGCCTTCTTGTTCCGGCTTTGGCTTTGTGGCTTTCCCCAAGCCTTCTGTTCCAGCTTTGGCTCCGTGGCTTTCCCCAAGCCTTCTTGTTCCGGGTTTGGCTCCGTGGCTTTCCCCAAACCTTCTTGTTTCAGCTTTGGCTCCATGGCTTTCCCCAAGCCTTCTTGTTCCAGCTTTGGCTTCGTGGTTTTCCCAAGCCTTCTTGTTCCGGGTTTGGCTCCGTGGCTTTCCCCAAGCCTTCTTGTTTCAGCTTTGGCTCCGTGGCTTTCCCCAAGCCTTCTTGTTGCAGCTTTGGCTCCGTGGCTTTCCCCAAGCCTTCTGTTCCAGCTTTGGTTCCGTGGCTTTCCCCAAACCTTCTTGTTTCAGCTTTGGCTCCGTGGCTTTCCCCAAGCCTTCTGTTCCAGCTTTGGCTTCGTGGTTTTCCCCAAGCCTTCTTGTTCCGTGTTTGGCTCCGTGGCTTTCCCCAAGCCTTCTTGTTCCGGGTTTGGCTCCGTGGCTTTCCCCAAGCCTTCTTGTTCCGGGTTTGGCTCCGTGGCTTTCCCCAAACCTTCTTGTTTCAGCTTTGGCTCCGTGGCTTTCCCCAAGCCTTCTTGTTTCAGCTTTGGCTCTGTGGCTTTCCCCAAGCCTTCTTGTTCCAGCTTTGGCTTCGTGGTTTTCCCCAAGCCTTCTTGTTCCGGGTTTGGCTCCGTGGCTTTCCCCAAGCCTTCTTGTTTCAGCTTTGGCTCCGTGGCTTTCCCCAAGCCTTCTGTTCCGGCTTTGGTTCCGTGGCTTTCCCCAAGCCTTCTTGTTTCAGCTTTGGCTCCGTGGCTTTCCCCAAGCCTTCTTGTTGCAGCTTTGGCTCCGTGGCTTTCCCCAAGCCTTCTGTTCCGGCTTTGGTTCCGTGGCTTTCCCCAAACCTTCTTGTTTCAGCTTTGGCTCCGTGGCTTTCCCCAAGCCTTCTTGTTGCAGCTTTGGCTGTTTCGCTCTCCAGCTTTCTGTAGGCCCTCTGTTTTGCCTTGCTCACTGGCCTCTCTAGGTTTTCTGTCTTGCCTGCCTGGTCTAGTCATTGTCTTGGCTGTCCTGTCCTGCTTCAGTGTCCCATGCCTCCTTGTATCAGGTTACAGACTCCAATTCCATGCCTGCCTTGGTTCCAGCCTTGCCTTGGCTCCAGTCTGCAGTCCGGCACTAGCCTCAGTCCAAGCTCCTATCTAAGACTTGCTGGTCGCCAGAACCCAAGGGCTCAACCTGTAGGGGACGTGGCTGGTATAGGCTGAAGATTCCCTAGCTTAGTTCTGTCTTGCCCTGTAGGCCTGGGCTGTCCCATGGAGGTTCCCCAGGTCCTCAACCACAACAGGAGACAGACAGTGCCTGAGAAAATATCAGACTGAACAAGTGACTGCCAACAGAAGGAAGCCACAAGCCAAGTCTCAGAATGTAGGAACTAGTGAGTCATCTGCAGGGCGCTGGCCAATCACCCCAATTTGTGTCCTCCTCTCTTCCCCCACCCCCCACCAGACCAAGGATTGCTCTGGTCACTGCTACACAACTGGAAATACCACTTGGGATACTCAGTGGCCTAGAGGTTAAAGCAGTGGGCTAGGATCCAAGGTTCAGAGGCTGCTTCTCTCACTGGCAGTTTCTTAGTGTTTGGATAATTGCCAGGTTCTTGTGGCCTGGATTGGCCACTGTTGGAAACAGGATGCTGGGCTTGATGGACCCTTGGTCTGACTCAGTATGGCAATTTCTTATGTTTTTATGTTCTGAAGTCTTGGGCATGACACTTCATCTCCCATGGCCTTAGACTGTCAGCTCTTTGTGGCAGGGACTCACCGTACCTGTATGGAATTTGTGGTAACAGGTCAGTGGGGCTTAGGGCAGGTTCAGCCTGGACTGGAGACTCAGGGGTGTAAGAAGCTGCGCGACAGCAGGCTCCACTCGCAGCAGGCGTTAAGACTTCCTTGTATTTCAGGACCCACACACGCCTGTGCGGGACGGACTGCATGGCCCGACAAATCTTTCGCTGGAAAGTTTCAGTTTACATTTTCCAAACAGTAAGCAGTTCGGCAGTGTCTGAGCGCGGTCTTCCTGCCGGCATGGCAGCCCACGCAGAGCTGAACTGGCATCACCGGCAGAGGCTACCACAGCCTGCACATCCGCCCCCCCTTCCCCCCCCTGCAGTAACCTCAAGCCCAGGGGAGGCCTGATGTACCTTACCTTGTGCCTCCCCTCAGGGAAAGGTTAACATGAGAGAGAGGCAAGGAGAAGGAGACAAGCAGACTGTGATACATTGCAGAGGGGAATGGAACAGCTCCCCTATGAGGAAAGGCTGAAGAGGTTAGGACTTTTCAGCTTGGAGAAGAGACGACTGAGGGGGGATATGATAGAGGTGTTTAAAATCATGAGAGGTCTAGAACGGGTAGATGTGAATCGGTTATTTACTCTTTCGGATAATAGAAAGACTAGGGGGCACTCCATGAAGTTAGCATGGGGCACATTTAAAACTAATCGGAGAAAGTTCTTTTTTACTCAACGCACAATTAAACTCTGGAATTTGTTGCCAGAGGATGTGGTTAGTGCAGTTAGTATAGCTGGGTTTAAAAAAGGATTGGATAAGTTCTTGGAGGAGAAGTCCATTACCTGCTATTAAGTTCACTTAGAGAATAGCCACTGCCATTAGCAATGGTTACATGGAATAGACTTAGTTTTTGGGAACTTGCCAGGTTCTTATGGCCTGGATTGGCCACTGTTGGAAACAGGATGCTGGGCTTGATGGACCCTTGGTCTGACCCAGTATGGCATTTTCTTATGTTCTTATGTTCTTATGCAGGAGGATCTTGCGAGACTGGAAGATTGGGCGTCCAAATGGCAGATGAAATTTAATGTGGACAAGTGCAAGGTGATGCATATAGGGAAAAATAACCCTTGCTGTAGTTACACGATGTTAGGTTCCCTATTAGGAGCTACCACCCAGGAAAAAGATCTAGGTGTTATAGTAGCACTTACTTCTTCCTCATTGTAATTAGTTCATGAGTTATCTGTCCCCCTCTATGATCTTCCTTCCCAGTTACATTGTAACTGTTTTATTGTAACTTTAAACTTCCACTAGTTAAGGTTATGTTATTTCTTTGTTCCTTGTAAACCGATATGATATGATATTTTTTCATGAATGTCGGTATATAAAAATGTTAAATAAATAAATAAATAAATAAATAAATAGTGGATAATACTTTAAAATCGTCGGCTCAGTGTGCTGCGGCAGTCAAAAAAGCAAACAGAATGTTAGGAATTATTAGGAGGGGAATGGTGAATAAAACGGAAAATGTCATAATGCCTCTATCGCTGCATGGTGAGACTGCACCTTGAATACTGTGTACAATTCTGGTCGCCGCATCTCAAAAAAGATATAATTGCGATGGAGAAGGTACAGAGAAGGGCTACCAAAATGATAAAGGGGATGGAACAGCTCCCCTATGAGGAAAGGCTGAAGAGGTTAGGGCTGTTCAGCTTGGAGAAGAGACGGCTGAGGGGGGATATGATAGAGGTGTAACGCTGCCTGTTTGATTCTCCTCTCCTCTTCTTTGTATATCACCCAGTTAACCCCTCCCCTGTTCATTGTAATTTCCTTTCCTCTCTCAGTTATTTGTAAACCGACATGATGTGTCCTACGAATGCCGGTATAAAAAAGTGTTTAAATAAATAAATAAAGAGGTCTTTAAGATCATGAGAGGTCTTGAACGAGTAGATGTGACTCGGTTATTTACACTTTCGAATAATAGAAGTTAGCAAGTAGCACATTTAAGACTAATCGGAGAAAATTCTTTTCACTCAACGCACAATTAAGCTCTGGAATTTGTTGCCAGAGGATGTGGTTAGTGCAGTTAGTGTAGCTGTGTTTAAAAAAGGTTTGGATAAGTTCTTGGAGGAGAAGTCCATTAACGGCTATTAATCAATTTTACTTAGGGAATAGCCACTGCTATTAATTGCATCAGTAGCATGGGTTCTTCTTAGTGGTTGGGTACTTGCCAGGTTCTTATGGCCTGGTATGGCCTCTGTTGGAAACAGGATGCTGGGCTTGATGGACCCTTGATCTGATCCACCATGGCAATGTCTTATGTTCTTATGTTCTTAAGGAACGGAGCACGTTCTGATGCTTTGTCTTTCTCTGCCCGCTCCCTGGCAGTTTAAGCTGCAGGTACTCAGTGGGTTGGTGGTTTTTAGGTTTCCTCTGCCAGCCCTTCCAGCACGGCACTTGGCTCTTAGCCCCTTCACTTCTTCTCACCGCCAGCCTGGCCTGCTTTCTTTGCTGTGCTCTAGAATAATTAGCTAAAGTCTTCCCTTTCAGCCCAGCTAATTATGACCCCATACAGGGAGAATAAAACAGGGTTATCCAGGCCTCTGCCTTGGGTTTACCAGGACTAACCAGGTTAAGAGCACTGCCATGTGTCAGAGACCCCAGCAGCCGCTGCCTGAGCAAAGCTTCAGCGTCACTGTCTGTGGTTGTGCGAACACCTTTTGTGGAAGGTTAAGACTGAAGTGCAGAGTCTGCAGACAAGAACGTAGGGCAGGAAGTAAAGAGAGGCTGCGAGAAAGAAAGACACGCACACAGTGCTCCTTTTTTTATTCTGATATGAAAGCTTTGCATTTCTGAGCATCCCAGGACCTTGAAGGACGATGCTCCCAGAGTGTACGTTGTGAGGACTCCTGCTGGACATGGGACTGTGAAAGGAGCTGTCAGAGTGCTAGCAGGTACACCCATCGGCTTGGGATACTTTCTACTTTGTGTTTCATGTGTTTGTGAGCAGAATGGCTGCTCCAACGCCATTAAGAACCTTAACGAGCTTTTATAATGTCACTGACATCCACCCAGAGGGTGAAGTCACAACTCGGGGCAAATCAATTGTTCTGTAGGGTGGTGAGATGTGGGGTGGGACATTGAGAGAGTTCCCTGTCCTGTGGGGTGGTGAGATGTGGGGTGGGAATGGGAGATACCCCTGTGCTGTAGGGTGGTGAGATGTGGGGTGGGAATGGGAGATACCCCTGTGCTGTAGGGTGGTGAGTTGTGGAGTGGGAATGGGAGATATCCCTGTGCTGTGGGGTGGTGAGATGTGGGATGGGAATGGGAGATATCCCTGTGCTGTAGGGTGGTGAGATGTGGGGTGGGAATGGGAGATATCCCTGTGCTGTAGGGTGGTGAGATGTGGAATGGGAATGGGAGATATCCCTGTGCTGTAGGGTGCTGAGATGTGAGATGGGAATGGGAGATATCCCTGTGCTGTAGGGTGGTGACATGTGAGATGGGAATGGGAGATATCCCTGTGCTGTAGGGTGCTGAGATGTGGGGTGGGAATGGGAGATACCCCTGTGCTGTAGGGTGGTGAGATGCGGGGTGGGAATGGGAGCTATCCCTGTGCTGTAGGGTGCTGAGATGTGGGATGGGAATGGGAGATATCCCTGTGCTGTAGGGAGCTGAGATGTGGGGTGGGAATGGGAGATACCCCTGTGCTGTAGGGTGGTGAGTTGTGGAGTGGGAATGGGAGATATCCCTGTGCTGTGGGGTGGTGAGATGTGGGATGGGAATGGGAGATATCCCTGTGCTGTAGGGTGGTGAGATGTGGGGTGGGAATGGGAGATATCCCTGTGCTGTAGGGTGGTGAGATGTGGGGTGGGAATGGGAGATATCCCTGTGCTGTAGGGTGGTGAGATGTGGGGTGGGAATGGGAGATATCCCTGTGCTGTAGGGTGGTGAGATGTGGGGTGGGAATGGGAGATATCCCTGTGCTGTAGGGTGGTGAGCTGTGGGATGGGAATGGGAGATATCCCTGTGCTGTAGGGTGGTGAGATGTGCAATGGGAATGGGAGATACCCCTGTGCTGTGGGGTGGTGAGATGTGGGATGGGAGTGGGAATAGGAGATATCCCTGTGCTATAGAGTAGTGAGATGTGGAATGGGAATGGGAGATATCCCTGTGCTGTAGGGTGGTGAGATGTGGGATGGGAATGGGAGATATCCCTGTGCTGTAGGGTGGTGAGATGTGGGATGGGAGTGGGAATAGGAGATATCCCTGTGCTATAGAGTAGTGAGATGTGGAATGGGAATGGGAGATATCCCTGTGCTGTAGGGTGGTGAGATGTGGGATGGGAATGGGAGATATCCCTGCTGTAGGGTGGTGAGATGTGGGATGGGAATGGGAGATATCCCTGTGCTGTAGGGTGGTAATGTTCAGAACTGAGTTGCTGGAGTTAGCAATCTGTTATTATTTAGGAGAGTTGTGGGTGGATCCTTGGGCCGGTGGCAGATGACCTCGCCCCCGGGGGAAGATCCCGAGAGGGACCATCGGTCAGACTCAGAATATGGAGACAGACACATATTAGTTCTTTTATTAGACAGTATACTGAACCACCAGAGGTGGCAGTAATGAGCTGGAAGTGCCCGGCTGGGCTGTAGTCCCTCAGATACTGGGACAGCGATCCCTGGAGGCTGAGCTGAAGAGAAACTGAGATATAGTGAGTAGGCAGGGTATGCAGAGTTCATGTACTGAACCAGATGGTAACACTCACACAATGTCTCATAGAAGCCCAGGAGTTGGAATGTATAGGCCCTCGAGGAGCGAGTACCTGGTTCCAGGGAAAGCTCTGAGAGAGCGATGGTAACTCACTGATGTAGTTGGCAGTGATGACTTCCAGGCAGAAGAGAGTACCGAGAAAGTCTGGGAACGAGGGCCCTCGAGGAGCGAGTACCTGGTTCCAGACTGTCACCTGAAAAACAAAGGAGAGAGCGAGGCCCCCGAAGAGCGGGTACCTCTGGTAAGTCCGAGGAGGCAGAGTTGCTTAGAAAGACAAAGTGAGTCCGTTGTCAATCCTTGTCAATCCTTGCTAACTCGATGTGTTAGCAAATACTGAGACCTTAAATATCCGTCGCGGGTGACGTCATCTTCGGGGGACACCCCCGAGGTTCACGCCAATGCCAGTCCTTCAGTCGGGGCCGCACCGCGCGCCCCTAGTCCTCCAGGAACATGGTGGATAGCAGCGTCGAGCCGGTCCGGGAACGCCCGAAGACTTGTGGCAGAAGAACGCCGCAGCAGCCAATCTTCACAGGGCTGGAGAGGGAGGCACCAGAGAGGTAAAGATGGTGGAGAGAGGGCATCGGGCACCGACGGACACAACAGGTAAGATGTGAGATGGGAATGGGAGATATCCCTGTGCTGTAGGGTAGGAGATGTGGAGTGGGAATGGGAGATACCCCTGTGCTGTAGGGTAGGAGATGTGGGGTGGAAATGGGAGATACCCCTGTGCTGTAGGGTAGGAGATGTGAGATGGAAATGGGAGATATCCTTGTGCTGTAGGGTGGTGAGTTGTGGGGGGTGAATGGGAGATATCCCTGTGCTGTAAGGTATTGAGATGTGAGATGGGAATGGGAGATATCCCTGTGTGGAGAAGTCCATTAACGGCTATTAATCAAGTTTACTTAGGGAATAGCCACTGCTATTAATTGCATCAGTAGCATGGGATCTTCTTAGTGTTTGGGTACTTGCCAGGTTCTTATGGCCTGGATTGGCCACTGTTGGAAACAGGATGCTGGGCTTGATGGACCCTTGGTCTGACCCAGTATGGCATGTTCTTATGTTCTTATGTTCTTGTGCTGTAGGGTGGTAAGATGTGAAATGGGAATGGGAGATATCCTTGTGCTGTAGGGTAGGAGATGTGGGGTGGGAATGGGAGATACCCCTGTGCTGTAGGGTGGTGAGATGGGAATGGGAGATACCCCTGTGCTGTAGGGTAGGAGATGTGGGGTGGGAATGGGAGACATCCCTATGCTGTAGGGTGGCGAGATGTGGGGTGGGAATGGGAATAGGAGATATCTCTGTACTGTAGGGTAGTGAGATGTGGGATGGGAGATATCCCTGTGCTGTAGGATGGTGAGATATGGGTTGGGAATGGGAATAGGAGATATCCCTGTGCTGTAGGGTGGTGAGATGTGGGGTGGGAATGGGAGATACCCCTGTGCTGTAGGGTGGTGAGATGTGGGGTGGGAATGGGAGACATCCCTGTGCTGTAGGATGGTGAGATATGGGTTGGGAATGGGAATAGGAGATATCCCTGTGCTGTAGGGTGGTGAGATGTGGGGTGGGAATGGGAGATACCCCTGTGCTGTAGGGTGGTGAGATGTGGGGTGGGAATGGGAGATACCCCTGTGCTGTAGGGTGGTTAGATGTGGAATGGGAATGGGAGATACCCCTGTGCTGTAGGGTGGTTAGATGTGGGATGGGAATGGGAATGGGAGATACCCCTGAGCTGTAGGGTGGTGAGATGTGGAATGGGAATGGGAGATATCCCTGTGCTGTAGGTGGTGAGATGTGGGGTGGGAATGGGAGATATCCCTGTGCTGTAGGGTGGTGAGATGTGGGTTGGGAATGGGAATAGGAGATATCCCTGTGCTGTAGGGTGGTGAGATATGGGTTAGGAATGGGAATAGGAGATATCCCTGTGATGTAGGGTGGTGAGATGTGGGGTGGGAATGGGAGATACCCCTGTGCTGTAGGGTGGTTAGATGTGGAATGGGAATGGGAGATACCCCTGTGCTGTAAGGTGGTGAGATGTGGGGTGGGAATGGGAGATACCCCTGTGCTGTAGGGTGGTGAGATGTGGGATGGGAATGGGAGATACCCCTGTGCTGTAGGGTGGTGAGATGTGGGATGGGAATGGGAGATACCCCTGTGCTGTAGGGTGGTTAGATGTGGGATGGGAATGGGAATGGGAGATACCCCTGAGCTGTAGGGTGGTGAGATGTGGAATGGGAATGGGAGATATCCCTGTGCTGTAGGGTGGTGAGATGTGGGGTGGGAATGGGAGATATCCCTGTGCTGTAGGGTGGTGAGATGTGGGTTGGGAATGGGAATAGGAGATATCCCTGTGCTGTAGGGTGGTGAGATATGGGTTAGGAATGGGAATAGGAGATATCCCTGTGCTGTAGGGTGGTGAGATGTGGGGTGGGAATGGGAGATACCCCTGTGCTGTAGGGTGGTTAGATGTGGGATGGGAATGGGAATGGGAGATACCCCTGTGCTGTAGGGTGGTGAGATGTGGAATGGGAATGGGAGATATCCCTGTGCTGTAGGGTGATGAGATGTGGGTTGGGAATGGGAATAGGAGATATCCCTGTGCTGTACGGTGGTGAGATATGGGTTAGGAATGGGAATAGGAGATATCCCTGTGCTGTAGGGTGGTGAGATGTGGGGTGGGAATGGGAGATACCCCTGTGCTGTAGGGTGGTTAGATGTGGGATGGGAATGGGAATGGGAATGGGAGATACCCCTGTGCTGTAGGGTGGTGAGATGTGGGGTGGGAATGGGAGATATCCCTGTGCTGTAGGGTGGTGAGATGTGGGGTGGGAATGGGAGATATCCCTGTGCTGTAGGGTGGTGAGATATGGGTTGGGAATGGGAATAGGAGATACCCCTGTGCTGTAGGGTGGTGAGATGGGTCTTGGAACAATTCCCTGTGTTTTTTGGTGGTGAGACCTGGGATGGGATCTAGGGAGATCTTCTCTGGACACCAAGGAGCACTGATGTGCAGACTCTTGGTCCAAGCACACAACATCACACCTTACCTCCTCACTGCCATTCCAGACAGAGCTCCGGTCCCTTTCCCAGTACCATAAAGTGCCCTGCCCTGAAAGAAAAGGTTTGGATGAGGATGAATATTTGGCAAGGGGTCAAGGTCATGATGCCTCTTATACCCAGGAAAGCAAAATATGAAACATGAGATAAGAGCTTTTATAAAATGCCCTCAAATCTCTGCCCATGTCTTCGCATTACTCCTCTGTTCTCACTAACCCCTCGTCCTTCCAACATGGAGAACTGCAGAAGGAGAAGGGCTGAAGTGCCCTCAGATTGTGAAAGGGACACACAGGCACAGAGACACAAGATGGATAACTTCTCTTGTGTGCTCGTGCTCGGCAGATATTTTTTTTTTCAAAGTGCAGAATAGTGAAAATCGTCAAATAGTGCCTGAAGGCTTGAAAACAACTTGGGACGTCTACGTTGTACAAAGAAAAGGCCACTGGCATGATGCCATCCCTCAGTACAGCTCAGGCATGGGAGGGGCTTCAGGTTATACCCCTCAGTACAGCTCAGGCATGGGAGGGTCTCCAGGTTATACCTCTCAGTACAGCTCAGGCATGGGAGGGTCTCCAGGTTATACCCCTCAGTACAGCTCAGCGCTGGGAAGGGCTTCAGGTTATACCCCTTAGTACAGCTCAGGCATGGGAGGGTCTCCATGTTATACCCCTCAGTACAGCTCAGGCATGGGAGGGTCTCCAGGTTATACCTCTCAGTACAGCTCAGGCATGGGAGGGGGTTCAGGTATTACCCCTCAGTACAAGCTCAGGCATGGGAGGGGCTTCAGGTTATACCCCTCAGTACAGCTCAGGCATGGGAGGGTCTCCAGGTTATACCCCTCAGTACAGCTCAGGCATGGGAGGGGCTTCAGGTTATACCCCTCAGTACAGCTCAGGCATGGGAGGGGCTTCAGGTTATACCCCTTAGTACAGCTCAGGCATGGGAGGGTCTCCATGTTATACCCCTCAGTACAGCTCAGGCATGGGAGGGTCTCCAGGTTATACCTCTCAGTACAGCGCAGGCATGGGAGGGGCTTCAGGTTATACCCCTCAGTACAGCTCAGGCATGGGAGGGGCTTCAGGTTATACCCCTTAGTACAGCTCAGCGCTGGGAGGAGCTTCATGTTATACCCCTCAGTACAGCTCAGCACTGGGAGGAGCTTCAGGTTATACCCCTCAGTACAGCTCAGTGCTGGGAGGGGCTTCAGGTTAAACCTCTCAGTACAGCTCAGCACTGGGAGGGGCTTCAGGTTATACCCCTCAGTACAGCTCAGCACTGGGAGGGGCTTCAGGTTAAACCTCTCAGAACAGCTCAGCACTGGGAGGGGCTTCAGGTTATACCCCTCAGTACAGCTCAGGCACGGGAGGGGCATCAGGTTATACCCCTCAGTACAGCTCAGCGCTGGGAGGAGCTTCACTATAATGAAGGAAGGAAGGCAGGGGGAGATCTTTCCTATCTTCCCCTTGCTTCTGGTTTTGTTTTATATTAGAGTTATTTTTGCCTGCAGACAGTACTGAGAAAGGGTTTGGTATTTGCTAATCTTGCTGTAAGTTCAAGACATGTCCGCCCAGACTTCACACTTTCAGGCCGCATTTGGACGCGTGTTTTCGATTCAGTAAGTAAAATGTGCAGCCAAGCCACACATTTTACTTTCAGAAATTAGCGCCTACCCAAAGGTAGGCGCTAATTTCTGCCGGCACCGGGAAATTGCACAGAAAAGCAGTAAAAATAAAATTTAAAATCAGCCTGTGGCTCGTGGGTTGAAAACTGGACGCTCAATTTTGCCGGGTTAGGAAGACGGACGCTCAGCCATGGATTTGAAAACGGATGCTCAGCCACGGGTTAGGAAAACAGACGCTCAGCCACGGGTTAGGAAGACGGACGCTCAGCCATGGATTAGGAAAACGGACGCTCAGCCATGGGTTAGGAAGACGGACGCTCAGCCATGGATTAGGAAAACGGACGCTCAGCCATGGGTTAGGAAGACGGACGCTCAGCCATGGGTTAGGAAAACGGATGCTCAACCATGGGTTAGGAAGACGGACGCTCAGCCACGGGTTAGGAAGATGGACCCTCAGCCTCGGGTTAGGAAGACGGACGCTCAGCTACGGGTTAGGAAGACGGATGCTCAGGCACAGGTTAGGAAAACAGACGCTCAGCCACGGGTTAGGAAGACGGACGCTCAGCCACGGGTTAGGAAGATGGACCCTCATCCACGGGTTAGGAAAACGGACGCTCAGCCATGGGTTAGGAAGACGGATGCTCAGCCACGGGTTAGGAAAACAGACGCTCAGCCATGGGTTAGGAAGACGGACGCTCAGCCACGGGTTAGGAAGACGGACGCTCAGCCACGGGTTAGGAAAACAGACGCTCAGCCATGGGTTAGGAAGACGGACGCTCAGCCACGGGTTAGGAAGACGGACGCTCAGCCACGGATTAGGAAAACGGACGCTCAGCCACGGGTTAGGAAGACGGACGCTCAGCCATGGGTTAGGAAGACGGATGCTCAGCCACGGGTTAGGAAAACAGACGCTCAGCCATGGGTTAGGAAGACGGACGCTCAGCCACGGGTTAGGAAGACGGACGCTCAGCCATGGATTAGGAAAACGGACGCTCAGCCACGGGTTAGGAAGACGGACGCTCAGCCACGGGTTAGGAAGACGGATGCTCAGCCACGGGTTAGGAAAACAGACGCTCAGCCATGGGTTAGGAAGACGGACGCTCAGCCACGGGTTAGGAAGACGGACGCTCAGCCATGGGTTAGGAAAACGGATGCTCAACCATGGGTTAGGAAGACGGACGCTCAGCCACGGGTTAGGAAGATGGACGCTCAGCCACGGGTTAGGAAGACGGACGCTCAGGCACAGGTTAGGAAAACAGACGCTCAGCCACGGGTTAGGAAGACGGACGCTCAGCCACGGGTTAGGAAGATGGACCCTCATCCACGGGTTAGGAAAACGGACGCTCAGCCATGGGTTAGGAAGACGGATGCTCAGCCACGGGTTAGGAAAACAGACGCTCAGCCACGGGTTAGGAAGACGGACGCTCAGCCACGGGTTAGGAAGACGGATGCTCAGCCATGGGTTAGGAAAACGGACGCTCAGCCATGGGTTAGGAAGACGGACGCTCAGCCACGGGTTAGGAAGACGGACGCTCAGCCATGGATTAGGAAAACGGACGCTCAGCCACGGGTTAGGAAGACGGACGCTCAGCCATGGGTTAGGAAGACGGATGCTCAGCCACGGGTTAGGAAAACAGACGCTCAGCCATGGGTTAGGAAGACGGACGCTCAGCCACGGGTTAGGAAGACGGACGCTCAGCCATGGATTAGGAAAATGGACGCTCAGCCACGGGTTAGGAAGACGGACACTCAGCCACGGGTTAGGAAGACGGATGCTCAGCCACGGGTTAGGAAAACAGACGCTCAGCCATGGGTTAGGAAGACGGACGCTCAGCCACGGGTTAGGAAGACGGACGCTCAGCCATGGGTTAGGAAAACGGATGCTCAACCATGGGTTAGGAAGACGGACGCTCAGCCACGGGTTAGGAAGATGGACCCTCAGCCACGGGTTAGGAAGACGGACGCTCAGCTACGGGTTAGGAAGACGGATGCTCAGGCACAGGTTAGGAAAACAGACGCTCAGCCACGGGTTAGGAAGACGGACGCTCAGCCACGGGTTAGGAAGATGGACCCTCATCCACGGGTTAGGAAAACGGACGCTCAGCCATGGGTTAGGAAGACGGATGCTCAGCCACGGGTTAGGAAAACAGACGCTCAGCCACGGGTTAGGAAGACGGACGCTCAGCCACGGGTTAGGAAGACGGATGCTCAGCCATGGGTTAGGAAAACAGACGCTCAGCCATGGGTTAGGAAGACGGACGCTCAGCCACGGGTTAGGAAGACGGACGCTCAGCCATGGATTAGGAAAACGGACGCTCAGCCACGGGTTAGGAAGACGGACGCTCAGCCATGGGTTAGGAAGACGGATGCTCAGCCACGGGTTAGGAAAACAGACGCTCAGCCATGGGTTAGGAAGACGGACGCTCAGCCACGGGTTAGGAAGACGGACGCTCAGCCATGGATTAGGAAAACGGACACTCAGCCACGGGTTAGGAAGACGGATGCTCAGCCACGGGTTAGGAAAACAGACGCTCAGCCATGGGTTAGGAAGACGGACGCTCAGCCACGGGTTAGGAAGACGGACGCTCAGCCATGGGTTAGGAAAACGGATGCTCAACCATGGGTTAGGAAGACGGACGCTCAGCCACGGGTTAGGAAGATGGACCCTCAGCCACGGGTTAGGAAGACGGACGATCAGCTACGGGTTAGGAAGACGGATGCTCAGGCACAGGTTAGGAAAACAGACGCTCAGCCACGGGTTAGGAAGACTGACGCTCAGCCACGGGTTAGGAAGATGGACCCTCATCCATGGGTTAGGAAAACGGACGCTCAGCCACGGGTTAGGAAGACGGACGCTCAGCCACGGGTTAGGAAGATGGACCCTCATCCACGGGTTAGGAAAACGGACGCTCAGCCATGGATTTGAAAACGGATGCTCAGCCACGGGTTAGGAAAACAGACGCTCAGCCACGGGTTAGGAAGACGGACGCTCAGCCATGGATTAGGAAAACGGACGCTCAGCCACAGGTTAGGAAGACGGACACTCAGCCACGGGTTAGGAAGACGGACGCTCAGCTATGGGTTAGGAAAATTGACGCTCAGCCACGGGTTAGGAAGACGGACGCTCAGCCATGGATTAGGAAAACGGACGCTCAGCCACGGGTTAGGAAGACAGACGCTCAGCCATGGATTAGGAAAACGGACGCTCAGCCACGGGTTAGGAAGGCGGACGCTCAGCCATGGAGTAGGAAAATGGACGCTCAGCCATGGGTTAGGAAAACGGACGCTCAGCCATGGGTTAGGAAGACGGACGCTCAGCCATGGATTAGGAAAACGGACGCTCAGCCACGGGTTAGGAAGACAGACGCTCAGCCATGGATTAGGAAAACGGATGCTCAGCCACGGGTTAGGAAGGCGGACGCTCAGCCATGGAGTAGGAAAATGGACGCTCAGCCATGGGTTAGGAAGACGGACGCTCAGCCATGGGTTAGGAAGACGGATGCTCGTTAATTGAGCTTCCCTTTTCCTAACCTGACCGCCAGCACACCTTTTTTTTAACCTTTTTGTTCCTTCAACTTAATATTGTCATGATATTAAGTTGGAGGATTTACAGAAAAGCAGTATTTTCTGCTTTTCTGTACACGTTTTTGGGATGCTCAGAAATTAGCGCCTGCTGTGGGGCGGATTGGGTGCACTATTTCTTTTTGATCTGGGGAGAATAGCTAATAGCATTTGCATGTGATGAGAGCTATTAGTTTCGCGTTTTGGATGTGCTAATCCCCTTATGGTATAAGGGGTTGTGGTGCACGTGCAAAAGCCACGTCCAACCACGGATTCAAGGGTGCACTCAGCTGAGCGCGCCATATTGTATCGGCCTGTCTGAAGCCTTCTTGCAGCTCTGGCCTCCGGCTTCACTCCCTCCCTTGTCCCACAGCCCATGTGATTGGCTCTCCTTTTCTTTCCGCAGGCACCATGGGCTGTAACTGCAGTTCAGATTATGATGAGGACTGGTTTGAAAACTGTGAGGTCTGTGAGCACTGCCACTATCCCCTGCCAGCAGAGAGTAAGGCACAGGTAAGGACCGGGCTAGGCCCAGCTGAATGTACATTTCATCAAGTCTGTGCAATGTTAGCAGCTTTCCCGGATATTATACACAGGCAGAGAAAGACCTCGTATCTAATGCTATAAGCACTGGTCCTCTAGCTGATACTGAACCACAGGTGAAGGGAGAGGCCTCCTCTGATACAGGGGGGTGAGGGGCTATGGGGATGTAGCAAAGAGCACATTTCTGTTGAACTTGTGTTATGTCACTCCGCAGATATACACTGACTCTGAAATACGGGATCCTTTGGTCTCCTACGACCCGGGCACACCACCCTGCTCCCCCCTGCAAGGTAAACGCCAACATCACAGGGAAAACCTTGAGCTTCCCTGCAAGGGCAGCTTTCACCCTCTCTCAGCTTCCCACTTCATTGGCCTGATAATCTGTTCCTTGTCAAATTATTTTACCCAGGTAACATCATCTGTTGGAAAATGCTCTCTTTCTTTTTATGGGGAAAAGGACCTGCAGTGCAAAGGGCCAGTGCCAGGAGCAGGAGAGGGCAGGACTAACACACCACCTGGGCGGGGTCATTCTGCAGTGCCCTCCTGTGCATTATGATGCCGACAATGCATCAGCTGCAAAGTGAATGCAATGTCCTCGTGGCACCGGCTGACCCTAAATGTTCAAGGGGCACCTGTCAGCCCTCCAGCAATGTCCCATTCTGAAAATCATTCCCAGAAATGAGCGAAAAGAACGGTAAAAAAGGCAGTTCCCGGGTCCTGGTGCTGGTCCTGGTCCGCGTTGGCTCTGGTCATTGCTAGGAAAGAGAGAAGATTGTGTCCAGTCCTCCGGGGAGGTTCTGAGAGTGGGGCTGGGAGTCACAGGATTGCAGTCCCCGTGTCCCTGAAAGCGAGCACTAACCAGCTAAGCGCTCCCAGGATGCAGCTGCTCCGCTGGCAGACTCTGAAAGGCCTGGATCAGCCTCCTTGGTCTGTATTTGGTGAGGGTCTGTCTGAATTCTGCACGTCTGCCTGAGATGAAGGATTCTGCTGGCGGGGAGTTTCTGCGTAGGATCAATACCAATTTTCCAAATTGCACCTCCCAGTAGGATGCATATTGGTGCTCTTGGACTGTTGTAATCTTTTCATAGGGAGGGTTGTTGTGTAGGTGTTTAGTGTGCTTTGTGCATAGTTTTGTGTTACTTCACAAAGTGCCTGCTAGTGCTGCTCTTTTCCTCAGTTGTGCTCTGATTCCAAAACGCTTTGATTCTAGGTTGGACAAAAGGTGCTATTTACTGAGTTCTTGCATAACGAAATGTGTCATGTGACTGCTTGCAGAGAAACTGGTTGTGGCTTTGTACAGTTATGAACCGGCTCACGATGGCGACCTGGGATTTCAGAAGGGGGAGCAGCTGCAGATTCTTCAGCAGTAAGTGTGGCCACCCCTGTGGTAATTCAAAGACATAACGTTCTGTTAAAGAGCGCTCTACCTGATACAGCAATGGCACTTCACCTTAGTTTTATATTTTTATATTAAAATATTGATATCCTACTAATTCAGTAATGTTCACAGTGGGTAACAACCAAAAATATCTAGAATAAATATCAAGACAACGAAACACAAATGAAACATATAAAATAGCAATACAGCAGTAGTAAAACACATATAGTATACACTAGTCAAAAGTGCCCGTCATTGCTCAGATAGTCTGGTCTATAACAGCCTGTGTGTCTGTGCACATTTGTGTGGGTGACTGTGGGGGCTGCCTGTGCCTGCATGTGTGTTTGCCTGTGCTTGCATATGTGTGCCTGTACATATGTGTGTGTGTGAGTCTGTGTCAGTGTGTGTGCCAGTGTGTGCACATGTGGGAGCCTGTGTGCACATTTCTGAGCTTGTGTGCGCTTCTGCGTGCTAGCGCGAGCTTCCGTGTGTTCATGTGTGAGCTTGTGTTCATGCTTGTGCAAGCTTGCATGCGCACACCTATGTATGTATGCCTATGTCTACCTATGCCTATGTGAGAGACAGGGCTTCGCAGAGTATAGTAGCGAACATTACTTGGGTTGTCTGGACAATAACAGTCTGTATATATGTGTGCGTGCATGTATGTATATGTGTGTGTGTATGTCTCTTCCTGTGTATGCTTGTGTGTGTGTCTATGTGGGTGTATGCATGCATATGTATGTGTACTTGTGTGTGTGCTTGTGTATTTTTGTGACAGTACCACAGACAGACATAACAGCATGACCGAGACAACCGACTGACAGCTCAAGCTTTTTATATACATTCAGGTGTGTGCATTCAATCCCTGGGCAGGTGAACGTGTGTACGTACATACAGGTGTGTGCGTTCAGTCCCTGGGCAGGTGAACGTGTGTAAGTACATACAGGTGTGTGCATTCAGTCCCTGGGCTGGTGAAAGTGTGTACGTACATACAGGTGTGTGCGTTCAGTCCCTGGGCAGGTGAACGTGTGTACGTACATTCAGGTGTGTGCGTTCAGTCCCTGGGCAGGTGAACGTGTGTACGTACATACAGGTGTGTGCGTTCAGTCCCTGGGCAGGTGAACGTGTGTACGTACATTCAGGTGTGTGCGTTCAGTCCCTGGGCAGGTGAACGTGTGTACGTACATACAGGTGTGTGCGTTCAGTCCCTGGGCAGGTGAACGTGGGTACGTACATACAGGTGTGTGCGTTCAGTCCCTGGGCAGGTGAACGTGTGTAAGTACATACAGGTGTGTGCGTTCAGTCCCTGGGCAGGTGAACGTGTGTACGTACATACAGGTGTGTGCGTTCAGTCCCTGGGCAGGTGAACGTGTGTACGTACATACAGGTGTGTGCGTTCAGTCCCTGGGCAGGTGAACGTGTGTACGTACATACAGGTGTGTGTGTTCAGTCCCTGGGCAGGTGATCGTGTGTAAGTACATACAGGTGTGTGCATTCAGTCCCTGGGCAGGTGAACGTGTGTACGTACATACAGGTGTGTGCATTCAGTCCCTGGGCAGGTGAACATGTGTACCTACATACAGGTGTGTGCATTCAGTCCCTGGGCAGGTGAACGTGTGTACGTACATACAGGTGTGTGCGTTCAATCCCTGGGCAGGTGAACGTGTGTATGTACATACAGGTGTGTGCGTTCAGTCCCTGGGCAGGTGAATGTGTGTAAGTACATACATGTGTTTGAGTTCAGTCCCTGGGCAGTTGAACGTGTGTACGTACATTCAGGTGTGTGCATTCAGTCCTTGGGCAGGTGAACATACATACAGATGTACATACGTACATACAGATGTGTGCGTTCAGTCCCTGGGCAGGTGAACGTGTGTACGTACATACAGGTGTGTGCGTTCAGTCCCTGGGCAGGTGAACGTGTGTACGTACATACAGGTGTGTGCGTTCAGTCCCTGGGCAGGTGAACGTGTGTACCTACATACAGGTGTGTGCGTTCAGTCCCTGGGCAGGTGAACGTGTGTACGTACATACAGGTGTGTGCGTTCAGTCCCTGGGCAGGTGAACGTGTGTACGTACATACAGGTGTGTGCGTTCAGTCCCTGGGCAGGTGAACGTGTGTACCTACATACAGGTGTGTGTGTTCAGTCCCTGGGCAGGTGAATGTGTGTACGTACATACAGGTGTGTGAGTTCAGTCCCTGGGCAGGCCTGTCCCTTCTAACAATGCCTTGTCTTCTTTTCAGGAACGGGGAGTGGTGGAAAGCTCAGTCCCTGACTACTGGCCAGCAAGGGTTTGTTCCTTATAACTTCATTGCAGCATTGAACAGCCTGGAGCCTGAACCGTGAGTAAGGCTGATGAGGCCTGAGGGAATGAGTGGGTCATAGGAAAGGGGAAGTGGTGAACCTCAGACAAACAGTGATCCCACACTGAGCCCTGGGCATTTGGATCACCTCAGGTCAACACCCATTATAGAGAGAGGTGCTGAGTGCAGTAAATGTTTTCAAACATACGGGCCGATACAGTAAGGACGCGTAAGAAACAGTGCGGCAGTGCCGGGCGCCCGCTCGTTTGCCGCGCGCACATCTTGGTTCACAAGCTGCTCGATTCAGTATTCAAATGAGACGCAAGTCCAAGCGGCATCCAAAGCGCGTCCATGAAGCGGTAGGCGCTCGCAATCCATTTTACTGTATAGAGTGGTATGCAGCACCCATACAGTATCCAGGGTGCGCTGGTACCTGTCATTACAAATGTCATTTCACCAGGTAAGTGGATGGTTTTTTTCTACAGGCCCTGCTGCCTTGAGCGCCCGGCTGGACATCCAAGCTGCGACCTTGGACGTCCGGCCGGGCGCTCAAGGCAGTGGGGCCTACAGGCGGGAAGGTCCATGAACGGACGCCGCGACTTTGAACATCCGGAGCCTCAGGACGCCTAGCGGACGCCCATCTCTCCAGCATCCGTAAAGGCGTCCATGTCTCCGCTGGACCCGGAGCCTCAGGACGCCTAGCAGACGCCCATCTCTCCGGCATCCATGTCCAGAGCCTCAGAGACGCCCAGAGATGGATGGATGGTACAGTTCAACCGAAACATATCACATACCTCCTCTGGTCTTGCTGCTGGGTTCTCCGGTCGGATGGGTTCTCCTTGCTGCTGGGGTTCTCTGGTCGGATGGGTTCTCCTTGCTGCTGGGTTCTCCGGTCGGATGGGTTCTCCTTGCTGCTGGGGTTCTCCGGTCGGATGGGTTCTCCAGTCGGATGGGTTCTCCTTGCTGCTGGGTTCTCCGGTCGGATGGGTTCTCCTTGCTGCTGGGGTTCTCCGGTCGGATGGGTTCTCCAGTCGGATGGGTTCTCCTTGCTGCTGGGTTCTCCGGTCGGATGGGTTCTCCTTGCTGCTGGGGTTCTCCTTGCTGCTGGGGTCTCCGGTCGGATGGGTTCT
Organism: Rhinatrema bivittatum; assembly: GCF_901001135.1. Lineage (NCBI taxonomy): Eukaryota > Metazoa > Chordata > Amphibia > Gymnophiona > Rhinatrematidae > Rhinatrema > Rhinatrema bivittatum. The sequence continues at coordinate 100,547,621 of NC_042625.1, forward strand.
CCTTGCTGCTGGGGTCTCCGGTCGGATGGGTTCTCCTTGCTGCTGGGGTTCTCCGGTCAGATGGGTTCTCCTTGCTGCTGGGTTCTCCTTGCTGCTGGGTTCTCCGGTCGGATGGGTTCTCCTTGCTGCTGGGGTTCTCCTGTCGGATGGGTTCTCCGGTCGGATGGGTTCTCCTTGCTGCTGGGTTCCCCTGTTCGCCTCTCCAATCTGCCGAGCATTTCGAGCGTTTCTCATTCTGCTTCTCAACCGAATGAAAAATAGCGCCAGAGCAATAATATACAAGTTGTTCATGGCGCTGACCGGTACGAAGCTGACCGAACACCACACTAACGCCAGGGTCAGGGTAGGCGGTAAATATGCAGGTTAAAGACGCGGCAAATAAACTGGTTAAAAAGGTGATAATCTGGGCGCACGTTACTGTATCGGAGGGAATAGCTAAATCGATCATTAACATATCATATACATGCGGTGGGCGGAGACGGATACGCGTCCATTTTGGCAAGCGGTAAGGACGCGTAAAACCGGATACTGAATCACGGGTTAGCCTTACGCATCCAAAATGTGCGTCCAGAGCGGGTTAAAAGCAGGGTAACCGCGGCCGCGCTTTACTGTATCGGCCCGATAGATACTGAAGTATGGGGAAGTACTAATTACTCTTATCACATATTCCGGAGTTACCTGGGGTTGTGCGGGGAAGAGCAGACAGGTAACCGGACTGCACTCACGGAAGACCTAGCAAAGGGTGGAGATGGGGCAGGAAAAGCGTTTGCCCACCTATTTTACAAATGTACACGCAGAAGGTTACATCTGCTCGGGAGCGTCTGTGTGCGCAAAGCAGGTTTAAGCAAATAAATCTGCTTAAGCCGTACAGGGGCAGCTGCAGCTTCGCCTCCTAAAGCTTTTCGTGCACCGTTTCCTCTCGCCTCTTTGAATCAGGACTGGGATCTGACACCATGAGCCTTACATTTTTCCTTCCTCCAACGTACCTAGTCCAGTGATTGGAGTGAGGGTCCTGGGCCGGGGACCCTGCGATCGTGGGCCCTGATTCTGGCCACTAGGTGTCACTCTTGCGTGATGACATGACTTCCCCCTTCCCCCGGGGCGAGCCAGGGATGGGGCCGTCTGAGGGTGGGGGCCAGTTTCCATTTCTCACGGGGCCCGCGCCTCCCTGATTCGACTTTTCGTGGCTGCGGTCAGCGAGAGAGCTTGGTGTTAGAAGAATTACTGGGCTCTTTGATCTTCTTCAGTTGGTTCTTCAAGGAGTTTGGACGGAAAGATGCCGAGCGGCAGTTGTTGGCCCCAGGAAACACGCATGGATCGTTCCTGGTTCGTGAGAGTGAAACTACAAAAGGTAAGGGCCTGAACGCAGCAAAAAACTCGCTGCGCTTTTGCTTTTCAGAATAAGCTTCCCCTGTTTGCGTGAGAGCCCTCCTCCTACCCGTCGGAAAATGTGTGCCAGCTTGTTAAACAAATCTCACTCAAATCAAGCTTGTAGAATACAAACTAGAAATCAAATGTGAATTTCAGTCTGAATTGGGTTCCTGACTCTCAGATTCCTACAAAAATTCAAGTGCCAGGCTCAGCTCCAGGTGCAATCCTTCTACCCCAAAGAGCTCCGCCTGCACGTTTGAGCAGCTGAGGCCCCAGTTAACTTCCAGTCCATTTCTCCTACCATGCAGGCTCCTACTCACTGTCTGTGCGAGACCTGGATGAAAGCCAGGGAGATGTGGTAAAGCACTACAAGATCCGGAACCTGGACAACGGAGGTTTCTACATCTCCCCGCGCATCGCCTTCGCCAGCCTTCACGAGCTGGTGGAGCATTATACACGTAAGAGAAGCCTGAGAGCGTGGGTGTGACAGTGAGGTCAGGGTGTCACTGTGTGGCCCTCTGGTGACCGGGCATTCTCTCTGCCTCCCGCAGTCAGCGCCGATGGCCTGTGCACCCGCCTGAACCAGCCCTGCCAGACTCAGAAGCCTCAGAAGCCCTGGTGGCAGGACGAGTGGGAGGTGCCTCGCCAGAATCTGAAGCTGGTGGAGAAGCTGGGAGCCGGCCAGTTCGGAGAGGTTTGGATGGGTGAGTCAGAGGGAGAGAAAGCTTGCAATAAAGTCACATAAGCAGGACAGGCACCAAGAGTGCAGTAAGGGCAGCCTCCGGAGAAGAACTGAACGATTTTGAATGAGCGAAGCCCCTGGAGAGAGAATTCGCATGCATTTCTTATGAGCAGCTTATAAGTTAGTGGTTAGAGCAGGGGGCTATGAAGCAGGAGACCAGGGTTCAGGTCCTGCTGTCACGCGTTTTGGACGCGCTATTACCTCTCACTGAATAAGGGGTAAAGCTAGCGCGTCCAATCGCGGGTTAAGGGTGCGCTCCATCGCACTATACTGCATCGGCCTGTTAGACCGTGAGCCCTCTGGGGATAGGGAAATACCTGCAGTACCTGAATGTAATCTGCTTTCAAGTCCTGAAAAAAAGTGTGAAACGCGGAATATAAAAATCTAAATAAACAAGTAAGGGCAGGACGAGGAGGCTCCTGAGTTGGCAGGGGCAACTGGTGCCTTGCACTGCCTTCCTCAGCAAGGAACTGCCGAAGTAATTGTGTCCTTGAAGGAGGAAAAGAAACAATGGCAGGCGGTTTCAGGATCTGAGAAAAACAAAGAAGTCCTGGATAAGAATTTAGAAAGAAGGTCAGAGAAGTGGAGCTGAGCCCTGTCCAATGTGAAACGATTGTTGTTATTCTCTGTGAGCCAGGAGAGGAGGCGACAGTCACTTACCTGTAAAATCTGGGGTGAGGAGGGAGTTCCCATCACGTGTTGGGGTGACAGATGGAGTCTGATTATTTGAGGCTTTGGGGGGTGCAGGGTGTCCCATTACCTGCCAGCAAGGCAGTCGCTAGAGAAACTGGTGCCTGGGCAAGAATTGCTTTCAGTGTCCCCATCCCCCTTTGGGCTCACAGCCACACAGACTGAATCAAAAGGTCAGCGTTACACCCGTTTCTTCCCCCCACATCATCGTGCAACATCCCTGCCTGTGAGGGAGAGTGGTGGGGAGACGTCCAATAACCTGAGAGGGAGAGCGGTGGGGAAATGTCTGGTTACCTGTGAGGGAGAGCAGTGGGGAGAGGTCTGGTTAACTGTGAGGGAGAGCGGTGGGGAGACGTCCCATTACCTGTGAGGGAGAGCGGTGGGGAGACGTCCCATTACCTGTGAGGGAGAGTGGTGGGGAGACGTCCAATAACCTGAGAGGGAGAGCGGTGGGGAAATGTCTGATTACCTGAGAGGGAGAGCGGTGGGGAAATGTCTGATTACCTGAGAGGGAGAGCGGTGGGGAGAGGTCTGATTACCTGTGAGGGATAGTGGTGGGGAGATGTCTGATTACCTGCGAGGGGGAGCGGTGGGGAGAAGTCTGATTACCTGTAAGGGAGAGCGGTGGGGAGAGGTCTGATTACCTGTAAGGGAGAGCGGTGGGGAGAGGTCCGATTACCTGTGAGGGAGAGCAGTGGGGAGAGGTCTGGTTAACTGTGAGGGAGAGCGGTGGGGAGACGTCCCATTACCTGTGAGGGAGAGCGGTGGGGAGACGTCCCATTACCTGTGAGGGAGAGTGGTGGGGAGATGTCCAATAACCTGAGAGGGAGAGCGGTGGGGAAATGTCTGATTACCTGAGAGGGAGAGCGGTGGGGAGAGGTCTGATTACCTGTGAGGGATAGTGGTGGGGAGATGTCTGATTACCTGCGAGGGGGAGCGGTGGGGAGAAGTCTGATTACCTGTAAGGGAGAGCAGTGGGGAGAGGTCTGATTACCTGTAAGGGAGAGCGGTGGGGAGAGGTCCGATTACCTGCGAGGGAGAGCAGTGGGGAGAGGTCTGATTATCTGTGATGGAGAGCGGTGGGGACACATCTGGTTAACTGTGAGATCATGAGAGGTCTTGAACGAGTAGATGTGACTCGGTTATTTACACTTTTGAATAATAGAAGGACTAGGGGGCATTCCATGAAGTTAGCAAGTAGCACATTTAAGACTAATCGGAGAAAATTCTTTTTCACTCAACGCACAATAAAGCTCTGGAATTTGTTGCCAGAGGATGTGGTTAGTGCAGTTAGTGTAGCTGGGTTCAAAAAAAAGGTTTGAATAAGTTCTTGGAGGAGAAGTCCATTAACAGCTATTAATCAAGTTTACTTAGGGAATAGCCACTGCTATTAATTGCATCAGTAGCATGGGATCTTCTTAGTGTTTGGGTAATTGCCAGGTTCTTGTGGCCTGGTTTGGCCTCTGTTGGAAACAGGATGCTGGGCTTGATGGACCCTTGGTCTGACCCAGCATGGCAATTTCTTATGTTCTTATGTGAGGGAGAGCTGTGGGGAGACGTCCGATTACCTGAGAGGGAGAGCAGTGGGGAGACATCCGATGACCTGTGAGGGAGAGCGGTGGGGAGACGTCCAATGACCTGTGAGGGAGAGCGGTGGGGAGACGTCTGATTACCTATGAGTGAGAGCGGTGGGGAGATGGCTGGTTACCTGTGAGGGAGAGCGGTGGGGAGAGGTATGATTACTTGCGAGGGAGAGTGGTGGGGAGATGTCTGATTACCTGTGAGGGAGAGCGGTGGGGAGAGCTCTGATTACTTGTGAGGGAGAGCGGTGGGGAGACGTCTGATTACCTGTGAGGGAGAGCGGTGGGGAGAAGTCTGATTACCTGAGAGGGAGAGCGGTGGGGAGATGTCTGATGACCTGCGAGGGAGAGCGGTGGGAAGACGTCTGATGACCTGTGAGGGAAAGCAGTGGGGAGAGGTCTGATTACCTGTGAGGGAGAGCGGTGGGGAGATGTCTGATGACCTGTGAGGGAGAGCGGTGGGGAGAGGTCTGATTACCTGAGAGGGAAAGCAGTGGGGAGAGGTCTGATGACCTGTGAGGGAGAACGGTGGGGAGACGTCTGATTACCTTTGAGTGAGAGCGGTGAGGAGAGGTCTGTTTACCTGTGAGGGAGAGCAGTGGAAAGAGGTCTGATTACCTGTGAGGGAGAGCGGTGGGGAGAGCTCTGATTACCTGTGAGGGAGAGCGGTGGGGAGATGGCTGATTACCTGTGAGGGAGAGCGGTGGGGAGATGACTGATAACCTGTGAGGGAAAGCAGTGGGGAGAGGTCTGATTACCTTTAAGGGAGAGTGGTGGGAAGGGGTCTGATTACCTGTGAGGGAGAGCAGTGGGGAGACTTCTGATTACCTGTGAGGGAGAGCAGTGGGGAGACGTCCGATTACCTGTGAGGGAGAGCGGTGGGGAGACGCCTGATTACCTATGAGTGAGAGCGGTGGGGAGACGCCTGATTACCTATGAGTGAGAGCGGTGGGGAGATGGCTGGTTACCTGTGAGGGAGAGCGGTGGGGAGATGGCTGGTTACCTGTGAGGGAGAGCGGTGGGGAGACATCCGATGACCTGTGAGGGAGAGCGGTGGGGAGACGTCCAATGACCTGTGAGGGAGAGCGGTGGGGAGACGTCTGATTACCTATGAGTGGAGAGGGAGAGCGGTGGGAAGACGTCTGATGACCTGTGAGGGAAAGCAGTGGGGAGAGGTCTGATGACCTGTGAGGGAGAACGGTGGGGAGACGTCTGATTACCTTTGAGTGAGAGCGGTGAGGAGAGGTCTGTTTACCTGTGAGGGAGAGCAGGGGAAAGAGGTCTGATTACCTGTGAGGGAGAGTGGTGGGGAGAGCTCTGATTACCTGTGAGGGAGAGCGGTGGGGAGATGGCTGATTACCTGTGAGGGAGAGCGGTGGGGAGATGACTGATAACCTGTGAGGGAAAGCAGTGGGGAGAGGTCTGATTACCTTTAAGGGAGAGTGGTGGGAAGGGGTCTGATTACCTGTGAGGGAGAGCAGTGGGGAGACTTCTGATTACCTGTGAGGGAGAGCAGTGGGGAGACGTCCGATTACCTGTGAGGGAGAGCGGTGGGGAGACGCCTGATTACCTATGAGTGAGAGCGGTGGGGAGACGCCTGATTACCTATGAGTGAGAGCGGTGGGGAGATGGCTGGTTACCTGTGAGGGAGAGCGGTGGGGAGATGGCTGGTTACCTGTGAGGGAGAGCGGTGGGGAGACATTTGATTACCTGTGAGGGATAGCGGTGGGGAGAGGTCTAATTACCTGTGAGGGAGAACGGTGGGGAAATGTCTGGTTACCTGTGAGGGAGAGCGGTGGGAAGAGGTCTGATTACCTGTAAGGGAGAGTGGTGGGGAGAGGTCTGGTTACCTATGAGGGAGAGCGGTGGGGAGATGTCTAATTACCTGTGAGGGAACGCTGTGGGGAGAGGTCCGATTATCTGTGAGGGAGAGCGGTGGGGGGGACTTCTGATTACCTGTGAGGGATAGCAGTGGGGAGAGATCTAATTACCTGCAAGGGAGAGCGGTGGGGAGAGGTCTGATTACCTGCGAGGGAGAGCGATCAGTATTAAAAGGGTAAGCAGAAATGACAGGAGGCGGGAGGCACCTTATAGAGGAAGCAATCTACTGAGGCTTGAGCTTTCAAGGACAGAGTGCACTTTGTCAGATGCATGAAATGTGGTACAGGAGGTGGGTGAGATAAATGGGGATAGGAGGCACTTTATAGAGGAAGCAATCTACTGAGGCTTGAGCTTTCAAGGACAGAGTGCACTTTGTCAGATGCATGAAATGTGGTACAGGAGGTGGGGGAGATAAATGGGGATAGGAGGCACCTTATAGAGGAAGCAATCTACTGAGGCTTGAGCTTTCAAGGACAGAGTGCACTTTGTCAGATGCATGAAATGTGGTACAGGAGGTGGGTGAGATAAATGGGGATAGGAGGCACCTTATAGAGGAAGCAATCTACTGAGGCTTGAGCTTTCAAGGACAGAGTGCACTTTGTCAGATGCATGAAATGTGGTACAGGAGGTGGGGGAGATAAATGGGGATAGGAGGCACCTTATAGAGGAAGCAATCTACTGAGGCTTGAGCTTTCAAGGACAGAGTGCACTTTGTCAGATGCATGAAATGTGGTACAGGAGGTGGGGGAGATAAATGGGGATAGGGAGTTTGCCTAATTCACTGCCTTCTCTTTGTTCTGTATCCTCCCCACTGCCTGCACTACCCTTCATGCATCTGATGAATTGGACTCTGTCCATGAAAGCTCATGCCTCAATATATTGGTCATCTATAAAGCGCCACCCCAACTCCTCTCATTTGTGCTACACCAGACCAACAGGCCTGCCCCTCTGAAGATCCAAAACAATAAGCAGGATCACAAACATCAGATAAGAGATTCTGACCCCTGACCCACATGCTACAAATCTGCCTTCTGCCCCCATACATCATCCCTCTTCCTCCCCATCTCCTAACCCCATAACCATCATTGCATCCCCGCAGAACTACCTGCCCCCACAACCCCTGCGCGAAGCACCATTTCCTGCCCCCCCACACACGTGAACCCCCCTGTGCTTGAGCACCCTGTTCATTGGAAGATTTTACTGCTAGAACGCAGCAGAGGATGTGCAGCAGAGATAAGAATCAGCAGAGCACAGGAAATGTTTCTGAACTCATGGGAACCCTTTAGCTGCCCTGATACTGCTGTGTGTGCGTGTGTCTGTGTGTTTGTGTGTGTGTGTGTGCATGTGTGTGTGTGTGCATGTATGTGTGTGTGTGTGCGTGTGCGTGCGTGCATGTGTATATATTTGTGTATGTATGTGTGTGTGTGTGTATGTGTGTGTGTATGTATGTGTGTGTGTGTGTGTGCATGTATGTGTATGTATGTGTGTGCTTTTGCGTGTGTGTGTGTATGTGTGTGCGTGCGTGCGCGTGTGTGTGTGTGTGTGCACGGGGGGAGAGAGCGCGTTCCCCAGGGCTGGCTGCATAGGGTGGGTCTCTGTGGGTGTAGTATATCTGCATTTACATGTTTTGGGTGTTTTGCATGTGCACATGTATGTCTTATGTCACACTGGAAATCACCAAGACTTGGTTTTCCTATTGAAAGAAAGGAAAGGCTGCAGCAGGAAAGCAGAAACATGCACAGGGGCTCTTTAAGCAGATTTGGGGATAATGTGTGAGGGGAGGGGGTCTCTTCTGAGCCTTGCAGGGGGCTTTGAGATATCGGTTTTAAGGTGGGGAGTTCCAGGGACGTGGCAGTTGGGGAGGGGTAAGGGAACTATTTATTTGTTACTTTTATTGATTTCTTTTCCACACTTCAAAGCAGATTACATTCAGGTACCGCAGGCTCACAAGGACAGGAACTACCTGCAGAGCCACGGTGGGGCTCTAATGCTCATTAAGCAGCGTGCATTGCGTGATACACGTGACAGTTTACATGCCCTGCCCGGATTAAGCAGCATGTGTTGCGTGATACGTGACAGTTTACATGCCCTGCCCGGATTAAGCAGCGTGCATTGCGTGATACACGTGACAGTTTACATGCCCTGCCCGGATTAAGCAACGTGTGTTGCGTGATACACGTGACAGTTTACATGCCCTGCCCGGATTAAGCAGCACGCGTTGCGTGATACGTGACAGTTTACATGCCCTGCCCGGATTAAGCAGCGTGCGTTGCGTGATACACGTGACAGTTTACATTCCCTGCCCGGATTAAGCAACGTGTGTTGCGTGATACACGTGACAGTTTACATGCCCTGCCCGGATTAAGCAGCGTGCGTTGCGTGATACACGTGACAGTTTACATGCCCTGCCCGGATTAAGCAGCGTGCGTTGCCTGATACACGTGACAGTTTACATGCCCTGCCCGGATTAAGCAGCGTGTGTTGCGTGATACACGTGACAGTTTACATGCCCTGCCCGGATTAAGCAGCGTGCGTTGCGTGATACACGTGACAGTTTACAGGCCCTGCCCAGATTAAGCAGCGTGCGTTGCCTGATACACATGACAGTTTACATGCCCTGCCCGGATTAAGCAGCGTGCGTTGCGTGATACACGTGACAGTTTACATGCCCTGCCCGGATTCCCTCCCCTGTTACTGTGAGCTGAGCAGGAATTTTGCAAAGCAGCTCATGTGGGCGACTTAGAAAGTTGTCAGCCATGTTAACAGGAATCAGGAGCCTCAGGGCCGTGTTGTAGATCTAAAGGGCGATGCAGAATGTAAAAACTCCTGATGCCCTGCTCACCCTAGGGCGCCACTGAGGAAACTCCCGGCTCTCCAGGTCCCCGTCCCCCCCCCCAACCTCTCCCTACTCCCCATCTCCCGACTCATTGATTTCCAGTGTACACCCCCCCCCCTCCGAGCTCCCCCCGCACCCCGAGCTCCCCCCGCACCCCGAGCTCCCCCCCCCTGAGCTCCCCCCGCACCCCGAGCTCCCCCCGCACCCCTAACCGCCCTCTCGCCCCAGGCCTGATTGCACCATTTTTCAGACCTTGTGGCAGGATGGTGGCCACGAGGCCGAGGTGCACTGCTGTACCTGCCCCGGTCATGTGACCAGGGAAAGGTCACATGGGCCCCCACATCGCAGCCTTTAGCAGGTTTGAGGTTAGGGTGCGAGGGGGGAGCCTCGCTGACTCTGTAGCAGGATGTGTGGGTGTTTTTAATAACGAAGAGACTCCCACCCCCCCTGGGGCCTGTACCCCAGTCCTTCTTTAAACATTGGGGGGATATGGGGCTTGGGGAGACTCTTTACTGGTTTATGTTGGGGGTGGGCGGGCCATCGTCACGCAAACCTCCTTTCTATTTTGAACATTTGACTGTCGAGGCTGAATCTGAAGTGGTGGCCCCTGGGGCTGACACGGGAGAGGGGCCCCCTGTCAGGGTGAGTTTCAGCCCCCTCCCCAGCACCACCTCCTTCCCACAGTCCATCGGTTACAGCTTACAGCTGTGGGGGAGGGGGAGGGCAGCGTCGTAGTCACCAGGGATGAGCATTCTTGTTTTTATTGTGCATAAGATATTGTGGTTCATGATGTAGCACGAGGAATCAAGTATAAACCCCCTCCCCAGTCAGCACCAGGGCCCTGTGAGAAGCTCTGAGCTGATGCCACGTAAGCTCTCCCTTTCTGTCTCTGCAGGTTACTATAATGGGCACACCAAGGTTGCTATTAAGAACCTGAAGCAGGGCAGCATGTCTCCTAACGCCTTTCTTGCTGAAGCAAACCTGATGAAGAGTCTTCAGCACCCAAAGCTTGTCCGCCTGTACGCTGTGGTGACCCAGGAGCCCATCTACATCATCACAGAGTACATGGAGAATGGTCAGCCCCCCCCTGAATAGACGTGACGGAGGGCTGGGCTGGGCACTGACCCGCAGGGGGAACGGGAGTAGCCAGAGACCGCGGGAGAGGAGGTGATCAAGTCTCTGGACAGGGAGGTGGATTACTCTGCCCAGTAATCCGAAGGCCTTATCTGCAAAAGGTGGAGGCAGTTCATGGAAGGTCTCCCAAAATGATGCATGATCTACATCATAAGAACATAAGAAAATGCCATGCTGGGTCAGACCAAGGGTCCATCAAGTCCAGCATCCTGTCTCCAACAGTGGCCACACCAGATGAGACTTAAGAATCCAAATATGTTGTATGTCCTAGAGAAGGAGAGAAAAGTCTAGAACGTGAGCTGACAGTATGAGACGCAGGAAGACAGTAGGGAGGATGAGGAGGGGTGCTGGCAAGTTATGGGGCCCAAAACAGAAAGCCAGAGACTTGCCGAGAGGGGAAAGCCAGAGGTCACTGCACCAGGAATGACGGTGGCCAGACTGGATGGGCATTAGATTCTATGGGGTTGCAGCTGGTTATAGCACAGGTTGTAGATTTCCCTCTGCTCTGAATGCTTTCAGTTTATTTGGTTAACTGTTTAGCCAGTTAAGTTAGAGGCATTCCAGGCAGAGTTAAATTAGCATATCCAGCTGTCTCTGATCTTCAGAGTTATGCCAGAGAGGAATCATGAAGTTAGCCGGATGGGTTTATTTGTTTAAGTAGGACTTTATCTGGTGAATATTCAGCAAAGTGCCAATTGCCAGTGCTCCACTGAGTATCCTTCACAATTTCTCTGGCTAACTTTAGCAGGATAAATTGTCCGCATGCCATGATACTGAATATTGACCTTAATTTTTCTATTTTAATAACAGAGCCAATCCTAACATAGATAGAGACTCAAGGATCTACTGTAGGAAGAGATCTAAGAATCCATTATAATCCACTGTACAGAAATGTTTCTGGAGATTCACAATACATCAACATAGAAGATCCAGTAATCTAATGAATGAGATCCAGTGATCTAATTAAAATATCTGTTGACCTAATATAGAAGACCCAGTGATCTAATGAATGAGACAGTCATCTAGTACATGAGATCCAGTGATCCAATGAAAAGATCTGATGATCTAATGCATTAGATAGTCACCCAATATGTAAGATCCAGTAATCTGAAAATATATGGTGATCTAGTATAGGATAACCAGTGATCTAATACATGAGATCCAGTCATCCAAAACAGAAGATTCAGTGATATGCATGAGATCCAGTCATCCCAAAACATAAGAGCCAGTTATATAATGAAAAAAATCTGGTGATCTAATATAGGAGAACCAGTGATCTAATACATGAGATTGTTATCTAACACAGAAGATCCAATGATCTAATACAGGAAGTAGAGCTCTAATGCATGAGATCCAGTCATCCAATACATGACATCCAGTCATTAAAACATTTGGTGATCTAATTTATTTATTTATTTATCTGTGATCTAATGTAGGAGATCCAGTGATATAATACATGAGATCCAGCCATCCATTACATGAAATCCAGTCATAAAACATTTGGAGATCTAATTTATTTATTTATTTATTTGTGATCTAATGTAGGAGATCCAGTGATATAATACATGAAATCCAGTCATCCAATACTTGAGATTCATTGATCTAATCAAAATATCTGGTGATCTAATATAGGAGTCCTAGTGATCTAATACATGAGATCAGACATCCAATACAGGAGATCCACTGATTATTTATTTATTTTAGATTTTTATATTCCTCTTTCCGGCATTTCAAAGTGGATTACGTTCAGGACCTATAGGTATTTTCCTATTCCAGAGGGCTTGCAATCTAAGGTTGTACCTGAGGCAATGGAAGGTAGAGTGATGCATGCGATCCAGTTGTCTAATACAGTGGATCCAGTGATTTAATGCATGAGATCCGGTCAACAATACATTAGATCCAGTGATCTAATTAAAATATATGGAAATCTAGGAGAACCAGTGAACATGAGATTGTTATCGAATACAGGAGATCCAGAGATTGAATGCATGAGATCAGTTGTCCAATACATGAGATCCAGTGTTAAAATGGAAAGATCTGGTGATCTATCAGAGGATCCTGCCATCTAATACTTTAGATCATCATCAAATACAGGAGATCTAGTCATCAGATCCACTAGATCCAGTGATCAAATTAAAATATATAGTGATCTAATAGGGACATTGATCTAATACACTAAATCCAGTCATCCAATACACGAGATCCTGTGATCTAAATACAATATCTGGAAATCTAATACATGATATTCAGTTATATAATACAGGAGATCTAGTGAACTAATAAAGTGGATCAAGTGATCTAATTCATGAGATCAATCCCCCAATACAGATGATCCAGTGACCTAAGACAGGAGGTCAATTAATCTAATACATGATATCCAGTCACATAACTCAGGATCCAGTGATCAAATGAGATGTGTTCCAATATAAGGGATCCAGTGATCTAATACAGGAGATCTGTGATCGAATGAAAGAAGATCCAGGAATATAACACAGGAGATCCTCTGGTCTAGAAAGAGGAATTCCAGTGGTCTTATGGGAGTTTCAATGATCAAACAAGAGGAGATCCTGCGTCCACATGTGTCAACAGATGTAAAGTTATGGTTGAAGGCCTGCCCTTCTATTGAGGCAAAGTTGAGCCTGTTGGGGCATTGATGAGACTTTTTGGCTTGTTTTGTGACAGGATAGCACCCTTCTTTCATGGCTTCTGACATTACTCAGTAAATTAATTTGTCAAGTTTCTAGTTAGATCCTGGCAGGGCTTATTAAGTGCCCCTAGGCACAGGAGTAGGGAGGGATGTGCTGAACTTTCTCACAAGCATGGTCATGGCCTTTCTGACGGGATGGTACTGCCCAGGCTGAGCGGCTGCTCTTACTCCCTGTTAGGATGCCAGTTCTTGAATTTGTTCCATAATAGGGAATGGTGTCACATTTAAAGGGATGGATTCAGAGTGAGAGATGTTCTATTTGGAACACAGAAAGCAACGGGGGGGGGGGGGGGGGGGGGGGGGGGGGGGGGGGGAGCAGGAAACTCCACCCTAGCTGCATGACCCTTCCTTCCCTCCAGCACAAAGGTCAGGCAGGGCTGCACATACTTTGGACTCTCTAGGGGTTGTTACAGGAAAGCCTCCTAAAATAACATTTTCCAGAGATGGAAATGAACACACTCCAGCTGCACAAGGCCAAGAGAGAAATAAAATCCGATCTTTTTCTGACCCTCCACTTCTCTCCCTCCCTTTCCATTCTCATCCCTGCCTGCTCTATTTGTCCGTCTTGCCTCACGCCTTTCCTCTTTCTCTCCTGCGCCTGTGCACGGGTATTCCTCTAATGTGACTATCCTGAGGGAATGTACATAGCGAAACAGTGGAGGGGAATAGGGCGGCTCTGACTGAGCTATAAATATACTTCCCTGATCTCAGATGGAGGACCCAGGAGAACTGGGCTCTGGCAGGAAGGGCTGGAAAGGAGCTGGAAAGTAAAACAGGAAACTTAGCAACAGAAGTGTCCAAGTGCCTGGGGTCCTCTGGAGGGATGGAGGGAGGCAGCCATGAGGTGGGATGGAGGAGAGTAGTCAGCAGTCTGACTGCCTTTTTTTTTTGTATTACAGGGAGCCTGGTGGATTTCCTAAAGACTTCGCAAGGTGTCAGACTGGGTATTCACAAACTCATAGATATGTCAGCACAGGTGAGCCCCATGGAAAGGAGAACTTCTCCTCTACCAATACACAAAATCTATATTATGCACATTAAACCTCTGGGTTTCCTGAAAGAAGGTGACTTCCAGATTTTGAACTATATTCATAGTCCAAGATAATGCTTGGTGTTGGCAGAAGACAAGATTATGGGCCATGAACAAAGAGCCAGTGGGTGGAGAACTGCACTGAGAGGGTATTCTGTGTCACTCAACAAGGAAACAAACATAGGATTCTGTATAAAGCATACCGTATCCTGGTTAGACTATCAATGAAGTAAATCTAAAGAGTCTGGCTAAACCATTGGTGTGATAGGCACTTTGTGCACAGATGTGGTCAAAGGGATATCCAAATTTGAGATTATGTGCCCATATGTGTTGGAGAAAATGGGTGGGTATGAGATTATCTGCCCAGGTGTGGTCAAGGGGATATCCAGATATGGGATTATGTACTCAGCTGTGGTGGAGAAGAGGTCAATTATGATATTATGTGCCCAGATGTGGAGAAGATGTGCAGGTATGAGATTATGTGCCCAGATGTGGTGGAGAGGATGTGCAGGTATGAGATTATGTGCTCAGATGTGGTGGAGGAGATATCTGGGTTTGAGATTATGTGCAAAGAAGTGGTGAAGATGCCTAGGTTTAAGATTATGTGCTCAAATGTGATGGAGAAGATGTCTGGGTTTGAAATAATGTACCCATATGTGGTGGAGAAGATGACTGGGTTTGAGATTATGTACTCAGATGTGGCGGAGATGTCCAGATATGGTATTATGTGCCCAGATGTGGTGGAGAAGATGTCCAGGTATCATATTATGTATCCAGATGTGGTAGAGAAAAAGTGCGGGTATGAGATTATGTGCTCAGATGTGGTGGAAAAGATGTGTGGGTATGAGATTATGTACCCAGCTGTGGTGGAGAAGATGTGCAGGTATGAGATTATATACCCAGATGTGGTGGAGAAGATGTGTGGGTATGAGATTATGTACCCAGATGTGGTGGAGAAGATGTGTGGATATGAGATTATGTACAGAGCTATGGTGGAGAAGATGTGTGGGTATGATATTATGTACCCAGCTATGGTGGAGAAGATGTGTGGGTATGATATTATGAGCCCAGCTGTGGTGGAGAAGATGTATGGGCATGAGATTATGTACCCACCTGTGGTAGAGAAGATGTGTGGATATGAGATTATGTACCCAGCTATGGTGGAGAAGATGTGTGGGTATGAGATTATGTGCTTAGCTGTGGTGGAGAAGATGTGCGGGTATGAGATTATGTACCCAGATGTGGTGGAGAAGATGCGCGGGTATGAGATTATGTACCCAGCTGTGGTGTAGAAGATGCGCAGGTATGAGATTATGTACCCAGCTGTGGTGGAGAAGATGTGCGGGTATGGGGTGGATTTTCAGAGCCCTGCTCGCCTAAATCCGCCCAAAACCGGGCGGATTTAGGCGCGCAGGGCCCTGCGCGCCGGGAAGCCTATTTTACATAGGCCTACCGGCGCGCGCAGAGCCCCGGGACTCGCGTAAGTCCCGGGGTTCTCCGAGGGGGGCGTGTCGGGGGCGGGCCCGGTCGTTGCGGCGTTTCGGGGGCATGTCGGCAGCGTTTTGGGGGCGGGTACGGGGGCGTGGCTACGGCCCGGGGCGGTCCGGGGGTGTGGCCGCGCCCTCCGTACCCGCCCCCAGGTCGCGGCCCGGCGCGCAAGAGGCCCGCTGGCGGGCGGGGATTTACGCCTCCCTCTGGCAGGCGTAAATCCCCCGACAAAGGTAAGGGGGGGGTTTAGACAGGGCCGGGCGGGTGGGTTAGGTAGGGGAAGGGAGGGGAAGGTGAGGGGAGGGCAAAGGAAAGTTCCCTCCGAGGCCGCTCCGATTTCGGAGCGGCCTTGGAGGGAACAGGGGTAGGCTGCGCGGCTTGGCGCGTGCCAGCTATACAAAATCCATAGCCTTGCGCGCGCCGATCCAGGTTTTTAGCAGATACGCGTGGCTCCGTGTGTATCCACTAAAATCCAGCATACTTTTGTTTGTGCCTGGAGCGCAAACAAAAGTAGGCTATTCGCGCTCCTTTTAAAATCCGCCCCTATGAGATTATGTACCCAGCTGTGGTGGAGAAGATGTGCGGGTATGAGATTATGTACCCAGCTGTGGTAGATAAGATGTGCGGGTATGAGATTATGTACTCAGCTGTAGTGGAGAAGATGTGAAGGTATGAGATTATGTACCCAGCTGTGGTGGAGAAGATGCGCGGGTATGAGATTATGTACCCAGCTGTGGTGGAGAATATGTGCGGGTATGAGATTATGTACCCAGCTGTGGTGGAGAAGATGTGCGGGTATGAGATTATGTACCCAGCTGTGGTAGATAACATGTGCGGGTATGCGATTATGTGCCCAGCTGTAGTAGAGAAGATGCGCGGGTATGAGATTATGTACCCAGCTGTGGGAAAGAAGATGTGTGCGTATGAGATTGTGAGCCAAGCTGTGGTAGAGAAGATGTGTGGGTATGAGATTATGTACCCAGCTGTAGTAGAGAAGATGCGCGGGTATGAGATTATGTACCCAGCTGTGGTAGATAAAATGCGCGGGTATGAGATTATGTACCCAGCTGTGGTGGAGAAGATGTGCGGGTATGAGATTATGTACCCAGCTGTAGTAGAGAAGATGCGCGGGTATGAGATTATGTACCCAGCTGTGGTAGATAAAATGCGCGGGTATGAGATTATGTACCCAGATGTGGTGGAGAAGATGTGCAGGTATGAGATTATGTACCCAGCTGTGGTAGAGAAGATGTGTGGGTATGAGGCCGCCAATGAAGAGTGGGTGACTCACCAGAATGACAGCTACTGCCTGGAGACAATACCCTTATTCAATAAACATACACATGCTTACTGTGACTCCAACATCGCTCTAAGCTTCAACAGCAATAGGAAATGTGGAAAAATGGATTTACACTCACAAAGAGGGGAGTAGCTGGCTTGTTACGGCGGTTACTACCCCAAACCAAATAAGGCTGATACTTCACCTTCAATGCATATACAGCATAGTTCTCTGCTTCAACGACAGGGGAGAAGAAAAAAGGGTTTGCACTCACAAAGCGGGGAGTAGCTGGCTTGTTACGGCGGTTACTACCCCAACCAAATTTGTCTGATACTTCACTTTCGATGCATATCCAGCATGGCTCTCTGCTTCAACGGCATGGGAGAAGACTGATACATCTCGCATTTCCAGCATAGCTCCCTGCATTTCCAGCATAGCTCCCTGCTTCAACAGCAGGGGAGAAGAAAAACAACCAATAAGGACTGTATAACATAGTCTGGGTAAAACAAATAAGCATGGGTGTAGCTTGCTTATTGCGGCGGTTACTACCCCTACTACCCCTAACTAATCAAGCTTGATATTTCAATGGTGGGGGAGGAAGGTAAATAGAACCAAGAGCTAAGAGAAACAGATAAGTATGAGAGAAAAAATGTGTGAAGCTTGCTGGGCAGACTGGATGGGCCGTTTGGTCTTCTTCTGCCGTCATTTCTATGTTTCTATGTTTCTATGTACCCAGCTGTGGTGGAGAAGATGTGCGGGTATGAGATTATGTACCCAGCTGTGGTAGATAAAATGCGCGGGTATGAGATTATGTACCCAGCTGTGGGAAAGAAGATGTGTGCGTATGAGATTGTGAGCCCAGCTGTGGTAGAGAAGATGTGTGGGTATGAGATTATGTACCCAGCTGTAGTAGAGAAGATGCGCGGGTATGAGATTATGTACCCAGCTGTGGTAGATAAAATGCGCGGGTATGAGATTATGTACCCAGCTGTGGTGGAGAAGATGTGCGGGTATGAGATTATGTACCCAGCTGTAGTAGAGAAGATGCGCGGGTATGAGATTATGTACCCAGCTGTGGTAGATAAAATGCGCGGGTATGAGATTATGTACCCAGATGTGGTGGAGAAGATGTGCAGGTATGAGATTATGTACCCAGCTGTGGTAGAGAAGATGTGTGGGTATGAGGCCACCAATGAAGAGTGGGTGACTCACCAGAATGACAGCTACTGCCTGGAGACAATACCCTTATTCAATAAACATACACATGCTTACTGTGACTCCAACATCGCTCTAAGCTTCAACAGCAAGAGGAAATGTGGAAAAATGGATTTACACTCACAAAGAGGGGAGTAGCTGGCTTGTTACGGCGGTTACTACCCCAAACCAAATAAGCCTGATACTTCACCTTCAATGCATATACAGCATAGTTCTCTGCTTCAACGACAGGGGAGAAGAAAAAAGGGTTTGCACTCACAAAGCGGGGAGTAGCTGGCTTGTTACGGCGGTTACTACCCCAACCAAATTTGTCTGATACTTCACTTTCGATGCATATCCAGCATGGCTCTCTGCTTCAACGGCATGGGAGAAGACTGATACATCTCGCATTTCCAGCATAGCTCCCTGCATTTCCAGCATAGCTCCCTGCTTCAACAGCAGGGGAGAAGAAAAACAACCAATAAGGACTGTATAACATAGTCTGGGTAAAACAAATAAGCATGGGTGTAGCTTGCTTATTGCGGCGGTTACTACCCCTACTACCCCTAACTAATCAAGCTTGATATTTCAATGGTGGGGGAGGAAGGTAAATAGAACCAAGAGCTAAGAGAAACAGATAAGTATGAGAGAAAAAATGTGTGAAGCTTGCTGGGCAGACTGGATGGGCCGTTTGGTCTTCTTCTGCCGTCATTTCTATGTTTCTATGTTTCTATGTACCCAGCTGTGGTGGAGAAGATGTGCGGGTATGAGATTATGTACCCAGCTGTGGTAGATAAAATGCGCGGGTATGAGATTATGTACCCAGCTGTGGGAAAGAAGATGTGTGCGTATGAGATTGTGAGCCCAGCTGTGGTAGAGAAGATGTGTGGGTATGAGATTATGTATGGTATGAGAAACCTTTCATTCTACGCCAAACATTCCGTCCCCCACCTACCTTGGGAATGTATATATGTTACAATGTATAATTTAATTTATGTTACAATGTTACAATGTTTCTATGCATAAAGCATAAATGTTACAAGGTTTAATTTTAAAAAATTAATGTTACAATGTGAAAATAGTACGACTCGTCATACTATTTCCTCTGTTACAATGTGAACCGATGTGATGTACCCCCACGAATGTCGGTATATAAAAGCAAATAAATAAATGTACCCAGCTGTGGTGGAGAAGATGTGTGGGTATGAGATTATGTACCCAGCTGTGGTGGAGAAGATATGTGGGTATGAGATTATGTGCCCAGATAGTGGTAGATAAGATGTGTGGGTATGAGATTATGTACCCAGCTGTGGTGGAGAAGATGTGTGGGTATGAGATTATGAGCCCAGCTGTGTTGGAGAAGATGTGTGGGTATGAGATTATGTACCCAGCTGTGGTGGAGAAGATGTGTGGGTATGCGATGATGTACCTAGCTATGGTGGAGAAGATGTGTGGGTATGAGATTATGTACCCAGCTATGGTGGAGAAGATGTGTGGGTATGAGATTATGAGCCCAGCTGTGGTGGAGAAGATGTATGGGTATGAGATTATGTACCCATCTGTGGTAGAGAAGATGTGTGGGTATGAGATTATGTACCCAGCTGTGGTGGAGAAGATGTGTGGGTATGAGATTATGTGCTTAGCTGTGGTGGAGAAGATGTGTGGGTATGAGATTATGTACCCAGCTGTGGTGGAGAAGATGCGTGGATATGAGATTATGTGCTTGGCTGTGGTGGAGAAGATGCGCAGGTATGAGATTATGTACCCAGCTGTGGTGGAGAAGATGCACGGGTATGAGATTATGTGCCCAGCTGTGATAGATAAAATGTGCGGGTATGAGATTATGTGCCCAGATGTGGTAGATAAAATGTGCCGGTATGAGATTATGCACCCAGATGTGGTGGAGAAGATGTGTGGGTATGAGATTACGTGTCCGGATAGTGGCAGATAAGATGTGCGGGTATGAGATTGTGAGCCCAGCTGTGGTAGAGAAGATGTGCGGGTATGAGATTATGTATCCAGCTGTGGTGGAGAAGATGTGCGGGTATGAGATTATGTGCCCAGCTGTGCTGGAGAAGATGTGTGGGTAGGAGATTATGTGCCCAAATGTGGTAGATAAAATGTGCAGGTATAAAATTATGCATCCAGATGTGGTGTGGGTATGAGATTATGTGCCCAGATGTGGTGGAGAAGATGTGTGGGTATGAGATTATGTACCCAGATGTGGTAGAGAAGATGTGTGGGTATGAGATTATTTGCCCAGATGTGGTAGGCTTGCTCAATTATAAAGTCTTTTCAAAGACATAACGAGGTCCGTATTCTGACACAGTCCCGCTACCAAAATTATCGTGCTAATTTTTTAGGTATATTCAATAGTGAAACCACACGATTAAATAGAGCTGGCTATTTTAAAGTTAGCCAGCTAATTATAGCCATCTAATTTTAGGTCAGCTCTTTGGCCTGACCAGATTTAGGAAGC
Source organism: Rhinatrema bivittatum (assembly GCF_901001135.1). Lineage (NCBI taxonomy): Eukaryota > Metazoa > Chordata > Amphibia > Gymnophiona > Rhinatrematidae > Rhinatrema > Rhinatrema bivittatum. The sequence continues at coordinate 100,568,032 of NC_042625.1, forward strand.
TAAATCTTATGGCTAACTATCAGTATCAGAATTAGCCGCTTAGCAACTCCTCCCAGTTATGCCCCAGTATGCCCCTAATTTATCTGGCTACATTGTAGCTGCTTATCTTTTTAACTGACTATTTATTTTATTTATTTATTTTGAATTCTTATATCCCGACATTCCTGTATGAAATACAGATCACAGAACGGTCGCGGGTGGGCGATACATTAAACATGAAGTTACATTAAACAAACATGAGAACATTCCAAGGAACCAATTGGGAGAGGCATTAAACATTGGAGCATTAAACATTGGGGTATTAAACATTGGAACAGTAAAACTTTAAAGCATTAATCATTAAACTTTAGAGACCTTCGCTGACTTCAGAGACAGGGTTAAAGGAATGAAAACAATGAAAAAAATTAGATGTGAAAACGTGGGGTAAAAACAGGGGGTCGGGGAAAAAGATGGATTAATAATGAAGACAGGAAGGCATGAGATAGGGGGTGAGAAGAACGGGTGGAAGTAACTGAGGGGGGTCCTCCTCGAGCCCTGGTTGTGTCCTTTAAACGGTGTCAGAGAGATCTTAGGTTTCCGGGAAAGCTTGTCTGAAGAGCCACGTTTTTAGCTCTTTCCTAAATGTTTGATGGCAGCGTTCTTGGCGTAGATCCAGTGGCAGAGTCTTCCAAAGAGTTGGCGCTGCAGTCGCTAATGCCCGCTTTCTTAGAGGGAGCCTTTGTACGCTCTTCTAACTGGTCTGTCTGAAAAATGTGCACGCAGTTGAGAAGTAAGAATTTTGTTGGATAAGTGCCCAAATATTAATTTAGCTGGCCAACTTCTGAGTTATGCACCAAAAATCTACTGAACCACAAAACAGTGATCTATAATTACAATAAATAAAAAAAAAAACCCAGTCACTGTGACTAATTTTCAAATACAGTTTTCTCTCATTGACTTTATGTTTATAGAGAGAAAACTGTATTTGAAAATTAGTCACAGTGGGGTAGATTTTCAAAGGGGTACATGCGTACGATACACGCGTACCCCCCGAAAACCTACCCCAAACCCTCCCCTGCGCGCGCCGAGCCTATTTTGTATAGGCTCAGCGGCGCGCACAAGCCTCGGGACGCGCGTAAGTCCCAGGGCTTGCATGGAGGGGCGTGTCAGGGGGCGTGCCGCGAGTGACACGGCGTTTCAGGGGCGGGCCCAGGGGGCATGGTGCCAGCCCAGGGGCGTGGTCGAGGCCTCCGGACCAGCCCCCGGGTCGGGTGATGGCGTGCCAGCAGCCCGCTGGCGCGCGCAGATTTACGCCTGCTTTCCGCAGGCGTAAATCTGCCAACAAAGGTAGGGGAGGGTTTAGATAGGGCCAGGGGGGGGTGGGTTAGGTAGGGGAAGGGAGGGGAAGGGAGGGGAAGGTGAGGGGAGGCGGAAGGAAAGTTCCCTCCGAGGCCGCGGCCTCGGAGGGAACAGGCAGCGCGCGCTGGGTTCGGCGCGTGCAGGTTGCACAAATGTGCACCCCCTTGTGCGCGCCGACCCCGGATTTTATAAGATACGCGCATATCTTATAAAATCCAGCGTACTTTTGTTCACGCCTGGTGCACGAACAAAAGTACGCCTGCGCGTACATTTATAAAATCTACCCCAGTGACTGTTTTTTTTAATTTATTGCAACTTCTGAGTTAGGCAGCTAAATACTTATTTTTTGATAGGGTGGGTTCATTTCATTAGGACAAGGACTGATACAAACCAATTGGTTCATCACCTGTTGTTAACAGTTTGCCAATGGATGTTGGGGGCTGGAAGGGTTCATCTTTTCCCTCTAAAACACCATCAGTTATGAAATTGTGAGTTATGTTTGCCAATGGAAAGGTTAAATATTCTGTCTTCTTCTGTAGCTCTTTGGTTGAGTGAATCTTATTTGTTGATTGCAAACCAACCTGCCTGTCTGCATAGTTCTTTCCACACGGATTTTGTCTGCTGCAGGTTACATTTTATTGAATGGGTCAAGAGTACATTTCATGTCTTACAGGCAGATTTATGTGTAAATCCTTTCCATTAAAATCTAAATTTGCAAGAAATGGTTTGGAGCAGTGAGCAGGAAAGGTATTTGGCTCTGAAACTATAGCACTACACATCAGTAAAACTTGTTAGGAGAAATTCCACATAGCATTCAGTAGAAAGAAACAAACCTTTTAAGATACAGCTTTCAGGACTACTGAGGTTCAGGGAAGGGACCTACCTTGTTATCAGAGATGATCCACCCTCTGCCACTGTCCCTGGGCCCTCCCTGTAATGGTGTCTTTCTTTCTTCTGAAGGTCGCAGAGGGCATGGCATTTATTGAGCATAAGAATTACATCCACCGAGATCTGAGAGCTGCCAACATCCTGGTATCTGAGACACTCTGCTGCAAGATTGCTGACTTTGGTCTCGCCCGCCTGATTGAAGATAATGAGTATACTGCCAGGGAGGGTATGTGTTTCATGTCTCTCAGAGACTGCCAGGGAGGGTATGTGTTTCATGTCTCTCAGAGACTGCCAGGGAGAGCATGTGTGACATGTCTCTCAGAGACTGCCAGGGAGGATATGTGTTTCATGTCTCTCAGAGACTGCCAGGGAGAGCATGTGTGACATGTCTCTCAGAGACTGCCAGGGAGGGTATGTGTTTCATGTCTCTCAGAGACTGCCAGGGAGGGTATGTGTTTCATGTCTCTCAGAGACTTCCAGGGAGGGCAGGTGTTTCATGTCTCTCAGAGACTTCCAGGGAGGGCAGGTGTTTCATGTCTCTCAGAGACTGCCAGGGAGAGCATGTGTGACATGTCTCTCAGAGACCGCCAGGGAGGGTATGTGTTTCATGTCTCTCAGAGACTTCCAGGGAGGGTATGTGTTTCATGTCTCTCAGAGACTGCCAGGGAGAGCATGTGTGACATGTCTCTCAGAGACTGCCAGGGAGGGTATGTGTTTCATGTCTCTCAGAGACTTCCAGGGAGGGCATGTGTTTCATGTCTCTCAGAGACTGCCAGGGAGAGCATGTGTGACATGTCTCTCAGAGACTGCCAGGGAGGGTATGTGTTTCATGTCTCTCAGAGACTTCCAGGGAGGGCAGGTGTTACATGTCTCTCAGAGACTGCCAGGGAGGGTATGTGTTTCATGTCTCTCAGAGACTGCCAGGGAGGGCAGGTGTTACATGTCTCTCAGAGACTGCCAGGGAGGGCATGTGTGACATGTCTCTCAGAGACTGCCAGGGAGGGTATGTGTAACATGTCTCTCAGAGATTGCCAGGGAGGGCATGTGTGACATGTCTCTCAGGGACTGCCAGGGAGGGGGTGTGTGGCATATCTCGCAGAGACTACCAAGGAGGGTATGTGTGAAATATCTCTCAGAGACTGCCAGACAGGGGATGTATTGCATATCTTTCAGAGAGTGCCAGAGATAGGGGTGGCTACATATCTTACAGTTGGTGTTGCATTTCTCTCAGAGTCTGCCAGGGAGGCCAGGTATGACATGTCTCTCAGGGACTGCCAGGGAAGGGGTGTGCAACATATCTCACAGAGTCTGCCAGGGAGGCCAGGTGTGACATGTCTCTCAGAGACTGCCAGACAGGAGATGCATTGCATGTCTATCAGAGAGTGCCAGAGATGGGGGTGGCTACATATCTTACAGCTGGTGTTGCATTTCTCTCAGAGACTGCCAGGGAGGCTAGGTGTGACATGTCTCTCAGAGACTGCCAGACGGGAAATGCATTGCATGTCTATCAGAGAGTGCCAGAGATGGGGGTGGCTACATATCTTATAGTTGGTGTGATGCATTTCTCTTAGAGACTGCCAGGGAGGCCAGGTATGACATGTTTCTCAGGGACTGCCAGGGAGGGGGTGTGTGACATATCTTGCAGAGACTCCCCAGGAAGCCAGGTCTGAAATGTCTCTCAGAGACTGCCAGACAGGGGATGCATTGCATGTCTATCAGAGAGTGCCAGAGATGGGGGTGGCTACATATCTTACAGCTGGGGTTGCATTTCTCTCAGAGACTGCCAGGGAGGCCAGGTGTGACATGCCTCTCAGAGACTGCCAGACAGGGAATGCATTGCATGTCTATCAGAGAGTGCCAGAGATGGGGGTGGCTACATATCTTACAGCTGGGGTTGCATTTCTCTCAGAGACTGCCAGGGAGGCCAGGTGTGACATGTCTCTCAGAGACTGCCAGACAGGAGATGCATTGCATGTCTATCAGAGAGTGCCAGAGATGGGGGTGGCTACATATCTTACAGCTGGGGTTGCATTTCTGCCAGGGAGGCCAGGTGTGACATGTCTCTCAGAGACTGCCAGACAGGGGATGCATTGCATGTCTATCAGAGAGTGCCAGAGATGGGGGTGGCTACATATCTTACAGCTGGGGTTGCATTTCTCTCAGAGACTGCCAGGGAGGCCAGGTGTGACATGTCTCTCAGAGACTGCCAGACAGGGGATGCATTGCATGTCTATCAGAGAGTGCCAGAGATGGGGGTGGCTACATATCTTACAGCTGGGGTTGCATTTCTGCCAGGGAGGCCAGGTGTGACATGTCTCTCAGAGACTGCCAGACAGGGGATGCATTGCATGTCTATCAGAGAGTGCCAGAGATGGGGGTGGCTACATATCTTACAGCTGGGGTTGCATTTCTCTCAGAGACTGCCAGGGAGGCCAGGTGTGACATGCCTCTCAGAGACTGCCAGACAGGGGATGCATTGCATGTCTATCAGAGAGTGCCAGAGATGGGGGTGGCTACATATCTTACAGCTGGGGTTGCATTTCTGCCAGGGAGGCCAGGTGTGACATGTCTCTCAGAGACTGCCAGACAGGGGATGCATTGCATGTCTATCAGAGAGTGCCAGAGATGGGGGTGGCTACATATCTTACAGCTGGGGTTGCATTTCTCTCAGAGACTGCCAGGGAGGCCAGGTGTGACATGCCTCTCAGAGACTGCCAGACAGGGGATGCATTGCATGTCTATCAGAGAGTGCCAGAGATGGGGGTGGCTACATATCTTACAGCTGGGGTTGCATTTCTGCCAGGGAGGCCAGGTGTGACATGTCTCTCAGAGACTGCCAGACAGGGGATGCATTGCATGTCTATCAGAGAGTGCCAGAGATGGGGGTGGCTACATATCTTACAGCTGGTGTTGCATTTCTCTCAGAGACTGCCAGGGAGGCCAGGTGTGACATGTCTCTCAGAGACTGCCAGGGAGGCCAGGTGTGACATGCCTCTCAGAGACTGCCAGACAGGGGATGCATTGCATGTCTATCAGAGAGTGCCAGAGATGGGGGTGGCTACATATCTTACAGCTGGTGTTGCATTTCTCTCAGAGACTGCCAGGGAGGCCAGGTGTGACATGTCTCTCAGAGACTGCCAGGGAGGCCAGGTGTGACATGCCTCTCAGAGACTGCCAGACAGGGGATGCATTGCATGTCTATCAGAGAGTGCCAGAGATGGGGGTGGCTACATATCTTACAGCTGGGGTTGCATTTCTGCCAGGGAGGCCAGGTTGTGACATGTCTCTCAGAGACTGCCAGACAGGGGATGCATTGCATGTCTATCAGAGAGTGCCAGAGATGGGGGTGGCTACATATCTTACAGCTGGGGTTGCATTTCTCTCAGAGAGTGCCAGGGAGGGCGTGTGTGACATGTCTCTCAGAGACTGCCAGGGAGGCCAGGTGTGACATGCCTCTCAGAGACTGCCAGACAGGGAATGCATTGCATGTCTATCAGAGAGTGCCAGAGATGGGGGTGGCTACATATCTTACAGCTGCTGTTGAATTTCTCTCAGAGACTGCCAGGGAGGCCAGGTGTGACATGTCTCTCAGAGACTGCCAGACAGGAGATGCATTGCATGTCTATCAGAGAGTGCCAGAGATGGGGGTGGCTACATATCTTACAGCTGGGGTTGCATTTCTCTCAGAGACTGCCAGGGAGGCCAGGTGTGACATGTCTCTCAGAGAGTGCCAGGGAGGCCAGGTGTGACATGTCTCTCAGAGAGTGCCAGGGAGGCCAGGTGTGACATGTCTCTCAGAGACTGCCAGGGAGGCCAGGTGTGACATGACTCTCAGAGACTGCCAGGGAGGCCAGGTGTGACATGTCTCTCAGAGACTGCCAGGGAAGGTCTCAGGCTGCCCGGTGGCTCAGATGGTGATGTGGAAGGTCCCTGAGCTTTAGGTGACTGGAGTGGAACACGCAGGGGGGGCTGTGGGGAGAGTCCTAGTCATTGCGAGCAGCTAAATTCTGGGCTCAGGACTGACAGGACCCGCACTGATAGCAGATCCCAGACCTGGTTCTGACTGAGCTGGAGTTCTCCTTCATTCTCCTAACCCTTTCTCGTACAGAGAGCTCTTCCCAGGGATATTAGGCTTCAGAGACTGTCTCCCCCTAGTTGGGTATCTGAGTTTCCTGGGGATGGCATGGGACAACGCCAAAGACAGCTAAGAAGGGAAGTGCTGCAGGAGAAGGGGCAAACAGGAGAGTTCCCCCTACCGGCAACTTACTGAGTCCCCTCTAGAGTTCATCTGAAGAAAATGTTCCTTATCCCTTTCCCTTTCTCCCCCTCCTCGCTCTCAGCCCTCAGCTCAGTTTGGTTGCTGCAGGTTATGTGACTTTTTCTTCCCACCCCTGTGTTTTCAGGAGCAAAATTCCCCATCAAGTGGACAGCTCCAGAAGCCATAAATTATGGTACATTCACGATTAAATCGGATGTTTGGTCCTTTGGGATTCTCCTGACGGAAATTGTCACCTATGGGCGTATTCCTTACCCAGGTACTGAGCTTGGACAGATCAGAGGGAACACACACACACTCACACACATACCACACACACACACACACACACACCACACATATACCATACATACACACACACACACACACACACATACCACACACACCACACACACACACACACATACACACACACACATACACACACACACACACACATACCACACACACCACACACACACACACACACACATACCACACACACATACCACATACACACACACACACACACATACCACACACACTCACACACTCACGCACATACCACACACACACACACACCACACATATACCATACATACACACACACATACCACATACACACACACACACACACACACACACACACACACACACCACACATACCACACACACACACCACATACACACACACACACACACACACACACACACACCACAAGCTCCACGCACACACACGCCCTTGTGTCAGGGGAAGCAGCTCTGCTTCCTCCAAGGACTGAGGGGGCCATAAGTGATCCATGCAACTGCTGAATCTGTTCTGCTTTCTCAGAGGAGCCAGAACTGATAAACACTGCCGGTTCAGCTCTGCTTTCTCAGGTGCCAGAGTGCGTCCTCGGGTTGTTGTTTTTTTTATCAGACATTAAGCCCTCAGTAATGGAGACAGAAAGGGATTGAATCAGCACAAGTTTGAAAGTTGTGAGCAGTGGTGCCATTCATCACGACCAGGAATGAAGCCTTGAGAATTGGCATTGCTTCTGCTAATTCAAGCCTTTTTGTGCCTCTGTTCTGTGCAGTGTCTGCTTCAGTATCACCCCTTCCCCTTCTGTTCTCTGCAGTACAGGAGACATAACGTGCAGGGGAGGGAGAACAAGAGAGGAGAGCAGGGTGACTGCTGGCTCCTGGGTGCTTCAGCCTCAGCCCCTCCTGCTGCGCTGCCTCTGAAGCCTGCCCTCCACCCCCTTCCCTCACAAGTTAAGCCCTGGAGAGAGTTGAATGCTTTTATTGTATTTATTTATACATTTTTTAACTGTTTCCCCAGGCCAAAAAGGCCACTCAAAGTAGTGTACAAAAAGTACAAATTATAGTACAATAAACATACAACACCACCAAATGTCATAAACCTCAGTTAAGTGCCCACCTTAAAAATGCCAAAGCGTATTAATTTTGTATTTTAATTAAAAACTGGGGGCAGGAAGCTGAGATCCCAGCAGGAATCACTGTAGAGAATAATAATGCACTGAGTTCTGACTGCAGGTATGACCAACCCAGAAGTGATCCAGAACCTGGAGCGAGGTTATCGCATGCCCCAGCCGGACAACTGCTCAGAGGAACTGTATGAAGTGATGATGAGATGCTGGAAGGAGAAGCCAGAGGACCGGCCCACCTTTGAGTTCCTGAAAGCTCTTCTTGAAGACTTTTTCACTGCCACTGAAGGCCAGTACCAAGCTCAGCCATGACAGGACCCCTCACTTCTGTACTGTGCTGAGTATGCTCTGCGGCCATTGATACAACTTTAGAAATCAAGGCAGAGGATCAGTCAGAGACTCTCCTCCTCTAAAAGGTGAAATCCAGCTACCCCACACACAGCGCTGCCAATGCACCTCACTCCTGTCCTGCAACACCTCCTGCTATTCCAGTACTGAGACCCCACACACACTCTACCAATGCACCTCACTCCTGCCCTGCAGCACCTCCTGCTGTCCCACACACAGATCTGCCAATGCACCTCACTCCTGCCCTATAGCACCCCCAGCTATTGCAGTACTGAGATCCCCACACACAGATCTGCCAATGCACCTCACTCCTGCCCTGCAGCACCCCCTGCTATTGCAGTACTGAGATCCCCACACACAGCTCTGCCAATGCACCTCACTCCTGCCCTGCAGCACCCCCTGCTATTCCAGTACTGAGATCCCCATACACACTCTACCAGTTCACCTCACTTCTCCCCTGCAGCACCTCCTGCTGTCCCACACACAGATCTGCCAATGCACCTCACTCCTGCCCTATAGCACCCCCCTGCTAGTGCAGTACTGAGATCCCCACACACAGGTCTGCCAATGCACCTCACTCCTGCCCTATAGCACCCCCTGCTATCCTAGTACTGAGATTCCCCCCCCCCCACACACACACACACACACACAACTTAACCAATGCACTTCAGTCTTGCCCTGTATATCCCTGCTATTTCAGTACTGCGATCCCCGCACACAGCTCTGGCAATACACTTCACTCCTGCTCTATAGCACCCTCTGCTATCCTAGTACTGAGATCTATATGGGTAGAAATCCCATGTGTGTAGGGTAAGAGTATAATGATAGGAGTATACTACCATCCACCTGGACAAAATGGTCAGACAGATGATGAAATGCTAAGAGAAATCAGGGAAGCTAACCAATTTGGCAGTGCAATAATAATGGGAGATTTCAATTACCAACTATTAGCACAAAGAGTCAAAAATATCCACCAAAACCAATATTCTATCAATATTAAAGTGGAATCAAATCAAATCAAATGTGGCTATAGAAGGCGTCAGCAAGCCTGACATTGTGTGACCTTTTTTAAGACACCAACCAGTCTTCTCAATCATTCGCCTTCTTTATATGTTATTAATTCAAAAATATTTTTATCAAAAAGTTTTTTGTTTTTCTTAAAAAGTCCTCTGTCGGTTCAAGATAGACTCTTAATCTATTAATACTTGAACATATTATAGCCCAACACGGCCAGTGTTTCACCCATAAGCTTCGTCAGGGGCATGTAAAGGACATATAACAAGAGTCTTTATCCTATAGTGAGAACAAATGAAACATTTATAAAATCATATCGCAAAGAAGGTAAGAAAATCTTATACTCATCTTAAGAATTAGCTAGATACCCATTCTTCAGGCGAAGAGAGAATTTGAATTGAAGTTGACCATAGAGGCAAAAACTCATAATAAAAACTTTTAAAAATATATCCGAAGCAAGAAACCTGTGAGGGAGTCGGTTGGACCATTAGATGACCGAGGGGTTAAAGAGGCTCTTAGGGAAGATAAGGCCATTGCAGAAAGACTAAATTAATTCTTTGCTTCCGTGTTTACTAATGAGGATGTTGGGGAGATACCAGTTCCAGAGATGGTTTTCAGGGGTGATGAGTCAGACAAACTGAACGAAATCACTGTGAACCTGGAAGATGTAGTAGGCCAGATTGACAAACTAAAGAGTAGCAAATCACCTGGACCGGATGGTATGCATCCTAGGGTACTGAAGGAACTAAAAAATGAAATTTCTGATCTATTAGTTAAAATTTGTAACCTATCATTAAAATCATCCATTGTACCTGAAGACTGGAGGGTGGCCAATGTAACCCCAATATTTAAAAAAGGCTCCAGGGGCGATCCAGGTAACTATAGACCAGTGAGCCTGACTTCAGTGCTGGGAAAAATAGTGGAAACTATTCTCAAGATCAAAATCACAGAACATATAGAAAGACATGATTTAATGGGACACAGTCAGCACGGATTTACCCAAGGGAAGTCTTGCCTAACAAATCTGCTTCATTTTTTTGAAGGAGTTAATAAACATGTGGATAAAGGTGAACCGGTAGATGTAGTGTATTTGGATTTTCAGAAGGCGTTTGACAAAGTCCCTCATGAGAGGCTTCTAAGAAAACTAAAAAGTCATGGGATAGGAGGCGATGTCCTTTTGTGGATTTCAAACTGGTTAAAGACAGGAAACAGAGAGTAGGATTAAATGGTCAATTTTCTCCATGGAAAAGGGTAAACAGTGGAGTGCCTCAGGGATCTGTACTTGGACCGGTGCTTTTCAATATATATATATAAATGATCTGGAAAGGAATACGACGAGTGAGGTTATCAAATTTGCGGATGATACAAAATTATTCAGAGTAGTTAAATCACAAGCAGATTGTGATAAATTGCAGGAGGACCTTGCAAGACTGGAAGATTGGGCATCAAAATGGCAGATGAAATTTAATGTGGACAAGTGCAAGGTGATGCATATAGGGAAAAATAACCCTTGCTGTAGTTACACGATATTAGGTTCCATGTTAGGAGCTACCACCCAGGAAAAAGATCTAGGCATCATAGTGGATAATACTTTAAAATCATCAGCTCAGTGTGCTGCGGCAGTCAAAAAAGCAAATAGAATGTTAGGAATTATTAGGAAGGGAATGGTGAATAAAACAGAAAATGTCATAATGCCTCTGTATCGCTCCATGGTGAGACCACACCTTGAATACTGTGTACAATTCTGGTCACCGCATCTCAAAGAAGATATAATTGCGATGGAGAAGGTACAGAGAAGGGCAACCAAAATGATAAAGGGGATGGAACAGCTCCCCTATGAGGAAAGGCTGAAGAGGTTAGGGCTGTTCAGCTTGGAGAAGAGATGGCTGAGGGGGGATATGATAGAGGTCTTTAAGATCATGAGAGGTCTTGAACGAGTAGATGTGACTCAGTTATTTACACTTATGAATAATAGAAGGACTAAGGGGCATTCTATGAAGTTAGCAAGTAGCACATTTAAGACTAATCGGAGAAAATTCTTTTTCACTCAACGCACAATAAAGCTCTAGAATTTGTTGCCAGAGGATGTGGTTAGTGCAGTTAGTGTAGCTGGGTTCAAAAATGTTTGGATAAGTTCTTGGAGGAGAAGTCCATTAACGGCTATTAATCAAGTTTACTTAGGGAATAGCCACTGCTATTAATTGCATCAGTAGCATGGGATCTTCTTAGTGTTTGGGTAATTGCTAAGTTCTTATGGCCTGAATTGGCCTCTGTTGGAAACAGGATGCTGGGCTTGATGGACCCTTGGTCTGACCCAGCATGGCAATTTCTTATGTTCTTCTTATGTTCTTACACCTCATTCCTGCCCTGCAGCACCCCCTGCTATTTCAGTACTGAGACCCCACACACAGATCTGGCAATGCTCCTCACTCCTGCCCTGCAGCAACTGTGTGTGTTTGCATGTGTGTGTGTGTGTGTGTGTGTGTGTAGCATTGCATCAGTTTAATCTCACCTACCATATTTGTTTTTACCTTCAAAATAGTATTAAATTTTTTTAAAATTAAAAAGGTTGAAGTAATTGCTTCCAAAAATTGTTCTCCTTTTACAAGTATTGGTTATTACTCTGATGTTCAACTACTTGCAAAATATGAATCTATGAAATATTTCTGACATTGTCCTGAGGGGAAAAGCAGCCAGCAATATAAATCTTTAAGAAAAAATCTGAATGTTACTTTAGATGTACTCACCCACATTCATCTGGCAAAAATATTCACAACTAAACTATTCTGATCAAACCAGTCTTCATATGTAATACTGACAGTCGGGCTCTTTACAAGAGAGCAGATCGGAAAAGCAGGGAGGCCTGTGCATTGCTTGCAAGCTATTTCCACCAGAATAACCCAGAGTGTGGTGATATATAGCACTGTAAATGGCCGAGTCCCATGAGGAAAGTGCAGATGCACGTCTATGAGACATTGCACGGACATCATTCCCCAGAGTTCTCCCTTCAGGCCTCACAGTCATCAGAATGGGAAATGCTTATGTCTTGTAAAGCTGGACAATTGGCGCCGGCCATATTGCCGTACAGCAAAATGGCGCCGGCCGTACGGCAACACGATTCGAGTGCAGGAGGTCGTTCCTGGACCCCCGCTGGACTTTTGGCAAGTCTTGTGGGGGTCAGGAGGCCCCCCCAAGCTGGCCAAAAGTCCCTGGGGGTCCAGCGGGGGTCCGGGAGCGATCTCCTACGCTCGTGACGTCGGGGAACAGAAACCTGTCATATGACAGGGCAAAGGAAGCGCCGGCGCCATTTTCTATCAACGCGCCCGACGCCCGAGAGTGGAAGATCACAACAGGACCCCCCCCACTGGACCCCAGGTAATTTAAGACATTTTGGGGGGGTTCGGGAGGGTGGGGGATTTATTTTAAAGGGTCGGGGTGGGTTTTAGGGATGTTTTAGTGTGCCGGTTTTCCCACCCTCCCCCGATTTACACGATATTTAAAAACACAAAACCGTGACGATTTGATTCCCTCTCCCCCCGCAGCCGAAATCGATCGATAAGACGATCGATCACACGATTCACATCTCTAGTTTTCAGTAGTTCCATTCTTTCTCTGGAGCCAGTGGAGTCCAATCCCATGACAATGTTATTTGGTGTTTATTCTTGGTCCATTTCTTTTCATCGTATACCTTGGTCCATTGGTCACCCGTATTCAAGAACATGGGCCTGATTTTAAAGAGCATTTACTCGAATAAATGGCTTTTGAAAATTGCTAGGACAGTATGTTACATTTCCACGCGTAACTCATTTGAAAATTATCCCCTAAGGTTTCAGCCCTTATGCATACGCAGATGACATTCAGTCTGTGGCTTTTACAGAGTCTGACATCCCGGATAATTGGTCGTCTTTAAATCAGTCTTATTGCTATAGCTGAATGGTTAAAAGAATATAGGCTGAAACTTAATTCATCCAAAACAGAAGCACTGTATCTCAGTCGATTGAATCAATCACTCAAAGTTTTTTCAAAACTGTCTGAAATTTTGATTCAATCAAAAGAGTCAGTTAAGGTTTAGGGAGACTAAATAAGCTGTCTGTGAGCGATGAAGTTTCATTTGTGGTCAAAACATGTTTTAATCAGCCTTCTCATATGCGGCTCCTTTCCTAAGGGAACACTCTTTCCCTTCTCAGTTTGAATTGAGAAAAACTATTTGAAATTTCGAAAGGCTTTAAAAGCGTGGTCATTTAAGCAAGCTTATAGTGGGCATTTTTATCATTTTAGTACTAGTATTCTTTTTAAATTTTGTTTAAAATATTTTGTCAATATGAATTGTTGGTTTTATTTTTATTTAATCATTTTTTGCTTTAAGTTTTTAGATTTGTATATGTAATTGTTTCGTAAACTGCTCTGATGGCTGTTAATGGAAGTGCAGTATATCAAATAAATGAATAATAACAATAATACTGGCAAATTCAGGCCAGGGTGTCTGCACTTCCTGCTGATGGGAGTGAGTAACATGCAATGACCTTTCTTATTTGGGATTTGATGGGTGACTTGGACTGGCCACTACTGGACACAGAATGCTGGGCTCCGTGGATTAGTCTGACCCAGCTTGGCATTTCTCATGTTCCTATGTTGTAACTCCCTTGTCTTACAGTCCAGGACTGCCGGAATTCAAACCTTGAATAGATGTGTGGGAGATCAAATAGGTGTGAATGAGAGAATAATGAAGTATTACTTTCCTCATTATAATATTTAAAAAAAACCCTCCCCTGGTCGGCCTCCTACCCACCCCCCTTTAGCGAATCGCACCTCCAGAATTCCCACTGCTCTAAACATGATTCCCCAACCCATCCCTATCATCAAACACTTCAATTCCACATACAAAGCAACAAAGCATTCTCAATTCACCCAACACCCAACACCACAAGGCACTGATCACCATCATGGCCTCACCACTCACACAACTTATTGGACTTACCACTTTCACCATTATCTTACTAAATGCTCAATCTATCTTAAAAAAGGCCACTTTACTACACGACATCCTCTCTGACGAAAGCCCTGACATCTGCGCCATCACAGAGTCAGACTCAGCAATATTAAACCAGCTTCCAACTGAGTCATACAACATTTTCTCTATCCCAAGACGCAAAAAAAAAGGAGGCAGAATTCTCCTTGCTGCCAAGAAGAAGTTCAGTCTCTCCCTACAACAAATCACACCCCCCCATAAATTGGAAATAGGCCTTTTTAAATCACCAGCCCTCCAAATCTGCTTAATATATGCATCCCCAGGCACCCTGGAAAAGGACCCCTCGCCCCTTACTGAATACATCGCTAAACATCTTAACATTTACTCCCCGGCCATAATTCTTGGAGATTTTAATCTCCACATCGACCGCAACCCCCCATCACCCACCTGTGAATCTATTCTGGCCTCATTAAATGCCCTTGGCTTCAAACAGATTATCACCAGTCCTACACATAAAGCAGGGCATACACTGGACCTCATCTTCACCAACTTCCTCATCCAACACGACACTCCTCGTTGCACCCCCATCCCCTGGTCCGACCACTTCCGTGTGGATACCAAGTGCACCTTAAGAAGCTCCCCACTCACCGCACCCACCAAGAAAACCATCACGTTCCGGAAATCTTGTAATACTAAAGACATTATCGAAGCCCTCTCAGAAGAACTCCCCAAGCTTGACCTATCAGATGCCAACACTGCCATCACATCGTGGTTTCAACTCACCAACACGGTGGCAGACAAAATATGCCCCACACAAACAAAAGAAATCCACTATGACAACATCAAAAAGAAAAAACCTTGGTACACTCCAGAACTCAGATCACTGAAAGCTGAACTCCGCAAATTGGAAAAAAGTTGGCACAAAAACCAACTACCTAACATACAATTGAAGTTTAAAACCCTACTCCACACCTACCGGAAGGCCACAGACAAAGCTAAAAAAGACTTTAACGCCATAGGAATTCACCAGTTCCAATACAACCCACGAGCCCTCTTTCAATATGTCTCCAACCTTATTATCTCCCCCCCTAACACACTCTCAGACAAAGATGACCAATCCAAATGTGAAAACTTGGCATTATTCTTCCACAACAAAATTGAAACCATTATGTCTCGCTTTACTACCCCACTCATCATCAACCCCAACAACACCCCACATGCTAGCCCCACATGCAACTCACCCAGGCCGAAAGACACTCAAAATGCCAACTCTGAGGCTTCACTCACCTCCTTCGAATACACATCCACATTAGAAGTTGAAACTACCCTAAAAAAAATCAAGCCAGCATTACATCCCTCTGACTCGATTCCAACTAAGACACTCCTCTCAATCCCCAACATAATAGCAAAACCCATTGCAAATATTCTTAACAAATCAATCTCCCTAGGCGTGGTTCCTACACAACTTAAACAGGCCATCATAAATCCCATACTCAAAAAACCCGACCTTGACCCCACTGAACCAGCCAACTATCGCCCAGTTTCTAACCTTCCTTTCCTATCCAAAATCTTGGAAAAAATCATCAACCGGCAGCTCACTGACTACCTTGATGATCATCACATCCTCTACCCATCCCAATTCGGATTTCGCAGACATCACAGCACTGAAACCCTCCTCATCTCCCTCTCTGAATACATACTCAAAGCACTGGACAAAGGCCAATCCTATATCCTTGCCCTTTTAGATATTTCCGCCGCATTTGACACTGTCAATCATAACACCCTCATTAAACTCCTTAAAGAAATCGGAATCTCTGGTACCCCCCTTCGGTGGTTCCAATCTTACCTCAATGAAAGGCAATACTGTGTCAAAATCGGACAATGCAAATCTAAACCAATTAGACTATCCCAAGGAGTCCCCAAGGCTCCTCACTCTCCTCTACACTATTCAACATTTACCTACTCCCACTCTGCCAACTCCTTTCTAAAGTGAAACTCCCACATTTCATCTACGCGGATGACGTGCAGATCCTCATCCCTGTCAACGAATCACTCCCAAATGCCCTAAAAAAATGGAATTCAGCTCTTACCGATATAAACAAACTGCTCTCAGATAACTATCTGGCTCTTAACTCCACCAAAACGGAGCTACTCATTATATCCCCCCACAATATCTCCCCACACACATCATTTCTACACTCCCAAACATCTCACACTACCACACTCCAACATGTCCGCAGCCTTGGAGTTTTGATTGATAACCACTTCAATCTAAAAAAATTCATCTCTTCAACCATCAAAAACGGCTTCTTTAAACTCCACACCTTAAAAAGAATTAAACCACAGTGTTACAAGCCACGATACTGTCCAAACTCGACTACTGCAACGCCATCCTCCTGGGCCTTCCAAAAAACACTATACAACCCCTTCAGCTGTTACAAAACGCCGCTGCCCGCATTCTAACCAACACACACAAGCACGATCACATTACACCAGTCCTCCAATTCCTTCACTGCCTACCATTCACCTACAGAATAATCTATAAATCCCTCACCCTCATACACAAATCCATACATAATCACAATCTGCTATGGTTCCCAGAACAATTCTCCTTCCACAAGACCATTAGACCTTCCAGAACGCAAAATCAAGCAAAACTCCAAACACCCTCACCCAAATTAACCAAACTTGTCGCCACAAGGCAACGCTCTCTTATCATTGCAGGAACTGCTCAATGGGACAATATGCCACCCAGTTTACGCCAGGAATCATGCCCCAAGAAATTCAAACAAAACCTTAAAACCTGGCTCTTCAAACTAATGCCTTAGTCCAGGCAGTTTCTTCACCCCTAGACATTCAGTCCTCTTAGTTTTCCTCCCCTAGATACCCAACTCCGATAAGTTTCTCCTAACCCGGTTTTTAGTTGCTTCCCGTGCCCCATGTTGCTGTAATCTCAATACGTGTGTGTAGTTACTCTCTGTTCCTCATGTCTTTTAATTACATGAAATTCCAGGAAATTTCCCCCCGCCTACTGTAACTATCTGTATAATAAACAGTGATCAGTGTAAGGTTGTTAGGGTTTACTGGACCTTTGTACCTACGATGCATTTCCTCATATATATATATAAATTATTTCTCTCTTTGCGTTTCCCACCTAACTCCATACATAGAGTTTCTTCCCCTGTATATAGATCTTTACCATGTTTACCTCATACTTGTTTTATTTATAATTGTGCTTTGTAAGCTTGTTGCTGCATATATTTATATATATTTTTTTAGATTTATTCCTGTGCTTTGTTAAGCCTGTTGCTACATTATGTTCGTCTGCATTATGTTCCATGTAAAGCCTGTTGCTGCATTATGTTCAACTGTAAACCGAGGTGATGTTTCTAACGTGCCGCGGTATATTAAAAAAAAAAAAAAAAAAAATCCCTTAAATAAATAAATAAATGTCACTGACAATTGTTTTTCTGACATGCAGTCCCTCTAATGGAAGGAAACTGCCCTGAGAATGCAGTCTTGGATGTCAGTTTGAACTAAGCCAAGAAGCCAAAAATGACTGTCCATGCATCAAATTGTCTCATTTGCATATTGTATGAAACATTCATCCTGGCTCCACAGGATTCAACTGGGAAAAAACCCTCAGTTCTTACATGTAAAAAAATCTCTTATTACAGGGCAAACCTTACAGCAGTAGCTTTACAGCATCATGTTCTACAGTCTTTACATGCAAACATGTATGTAGACCCCCTTCTCTACCATCCCAGTCAGGGTCTCAGTATACCTTCTGTACCTGAATATAATCTACTTCGAAATGTCTGAAAAGCAGAATATTAATCAGATAAATAAATAATTAGATCGGGGTGACAATGGGGTTTCAGTATAAGGGGTAACAGTAAGACCTAGGGATTCGGGTAACAGCAGGGCCTCAGTGTGGGAGTGACAATGGGGCTTCACTATAGGGAGTAAGGCCTTGGTATATGGGTAACAATGGAGCTTCAGTATAAGGGCTAACAGTAAGGGCTTGGTATTGGGGTAACTGCAGGGCCTCAGCATGGGTGGGAGGTGGCAATGGGGCTTCAGTATAGGGGGTAACAGTAAGACCTCAGGATAGGGGTAACTGCAGGGCCTCAGCGTGGGAGTGACAATGGGGTTTCACTATAGGGGGTAAGACCTTGGTATATGGGAACAATGGGGCTTCAGTATAGGGGGTAACAGTAAGACCTCAGGATAGGGGTAACTGCAGGGCCTCAGCGTGGGAGTGACAATGGGGTTTCACTTTAGGGGGTAAGACCTTGGTATATGGGAACAATGGGGCTTCAGTATAGGGGGTAACAGTAAGGCCTCAATGTGGGTGGGAGGTGGCAATGGGGCTTCAGTATAGGAGGTAACAATAAGACCTCAGGATAGGGGTAACAGCAGGGCCTCAGCGTGGCAGTGACAATGGGGCTTCAGTATAAGGGGTAACTGCAGGGCCTCAGCGTGGGTGGGGGTGGCAATGGGGCTTCAGTATAAGGGGTAACTGCAGGGCCTCAGCATGGGAGTGACAATGGGGCTTCAGTATAAGAGGTAACAGCAGGGCCTCGGGGTGGGAGTGACAATGGAGCTTCAGTATAAGGGGTAACTGCAGGGCCTCAGAGTGGGTGGGGGTGGCAATGGGGCTTCAGTATAAGGGGTAACTGCAGGGCCTCAGCCTGGGTGGGGGTGGCAATGGGGCTTCAGTATAAGGGGTAACTGCAGGGCCTCAGCCTGGGTGGGGGTGGCAATGGGGCTTCAGTATAAGGGGTAACTGAGGGCCTCAGAGTGGGTGGGGATGGCAATGGGGCTTCAGTATAAGGGGTAACAGCAGGGCCTCAGCGTGGGTGGGGGTGGCAATGGGGCTTCAGTATAAGGGGTAACAGCAGGGCCTCAGCGTGGCAGTGACAATGGGGCTTCAGTATAAGGGGTAACTGCAGGGCCTCAGCGTGGGAGTGACAATGGGGCTTCAGTATAAAGGGGTAACTGCAGGGCCTCAGCGTGGGTGGGGGTGGCAATGGGGCTTCAGTATAGGGGGTAATAGTAAGGCCTCATTGTGGGTGGGGGATGGCAATGGGGCTTCAGGATAGGAAGTAACAATAAGACCTCAGGATAGGGGTAACAGCAGGGCCTCGGCGTGGGAGTGACAATGGGGCTTCAGTATAAAGGGGTAACTGCAGGGCCTCAGCCTGGGTGGGGGTGGCAATGGGGCTTCAGTATAAGGGGTAACTGCAGGGCCTCAGCGTGGGTGGGGGTGGCAATGGGGCTTCAGGATAGGGGGCAACAGTAAAGCCTCGGGGTGGGAGTGACGTACGGCAGAGCTTGTCCGCCCTAAATTCTGCTTTTAACGCAATAGTAAAATCCTTATGAGAAGGCACCATTATTAGCTTTTCGTGTACTTTGCAAAGTTCAACGAAACTCCTTTTCCAAGGGAAAAATTCTAGAAATTGAAAACTAAAGCAGTAGAGCAATTTCACAATGTACTGAGCACTTTCTGTCTCTGCAAGAGACTCATAAACCGCGCAATTTCCTCCAGAACAATCCGACGTGGAATGACTCCCCCCATCCGGGGAAATGTAGCAACCCGGCCGCTGGAAACCAATCTAACCTGCTAACTCATCCAATGCACGCCTCTTTGACGTCTACAGCCGCTGCTTTCTGTTTTATGATTGGTTGTGATGCTGCCAGTTCTGACTGAAGGACCTCAAACATCACATTGTGATTGGCTCTTACCTCAAAGCCCGGAGATCTAGTATGTGCGTGATTGGTTGCGCTGCAGGTTGGCCTAGTGCTACGGAAGGAAGAAAATGGCGCTGACTCAAGGAACAAAGAAGAAAGTCTGTTATTACTATGACGGTGAGTCAGGGCAGAGCCCACCGGTACTGCAAAGCACGGACCGGGAACCAGCACCCAACCTCTTCCCTTCCCCCTGGGGTACAACATACCTCCGCGCCCAACGCCAGCTCTGGCCTCCTCTCCCATTCCAATGCCATCAGACTTCGGGGCACAGATCCAGCCTCCCTGCACCCCCCACCCCGAGACCCAGACCTAAACCCAAACCCACCCCCCCTCCCTGCACCCCCCCACCCCGAGATCCAGACCTAAACCCAAACCCACCCACCCTCCCTGCACCCCCCACCCTGAGACCCAGACCTAACCCAAACCCACCCCCCCCCCCCTGCACCCCCCACCCCGAGACCCAGACCTAAACCCAAACCCCCCCCCCCCCCCCCGCACCCCCCACCCCGAGATCCAGACCTAAACCCAAACCCACCCACCCTCCCTGCACCCCCCACCCCGAGACCCAGACCTAAACCCAAACCCACCCCCCCTCCCTGCACCCCCCACCCCGAGACCCAGACCTAAACCCAACTCACCCACCCCCCCTCCTTGCACCCCCCACTCCGAGACCCAGACCTAAACCCAAACCCACCCACCCTGCACCCCCCCACCCCGAGACCCAGACCTAAACCCAAACCCACCCCCCCTCCCTGCACCCCCCACCCCGAGATCCAGACCTAAACCCAAACCCACCCACCCCGAGACCCAGACCTAAACCCAAACCCACCCCCCCTCCCTGCACCCCCACCCCGAGATCCAGACCTAAACCCAAACCCCCCCACCCTCCCTGCACCCCCCACCCCGAGACCCAGATCTAAACCCAAACCCACCCCCCCTCCCTGCACCCCCACCCCGAGATCCAGACCTAAAACCCACCCACCCTCCCTGCACCCCCCACCCCGAGACCCAGACCTAAACCCAAACCCACCCACCCTCCCTGCACCCCCCACCCCGAGACCCAGACCTAAACCCAAACCCACCCACCCTCCCTGCACCCCCGACACCGAGACCCAGACCTAAACCCAAACCCACCCACCCCCCTCCTTGCACCCCCCACTCCCCCTCCCTGCACCCCCCACTCCGAGACCCAGACCTAAACCCAAACCCACCCACCCTGCACCCCCCACCCCGAGACCCAGACCTAAACCCAAACCCACCCACCCTCCCTGCACCCCCCACCCCGAGACCCAGACCTAAACCCAAACCCACCCTCCCTGCACCCCCACTCCGAGACCCAGACCTAAACCCAAACCCACCCACCCTGCACCCCCCACTCCGAGACCCAGACCTAAACCCAAACCCACCCTCCCTGCACCCCCCACCCCGAGACCCAGACCTAAACCCAAACCCACCCACCCTCCCTGCACCCCGAAACCGAGACCCAGACCTAAACCCAAACCCCCCCACCCTCCCTGCACCCCCCACTCCGAGACCCAGACCTAAACCCAAACCCACCCACCCTCCCTGCACCCCCCACTCCGAGACCCAGACCTAAACCCAAACCCACCCACCCTCCCTGCACCCCCGACACCGAGACCCAGACCTAAACCCAAACCCACCCACCCTCCCTGCACCACCGAGACCCAGACCTAAACCCACCCACCCTCCCTGCACCCCCGACACCGAGACCCAGACCCAAACCCACCCTCCCTGCACCCCCCACTCCGAGACCCAGACCTAAACCCAAACCCCCCCCACCCCGAGACCCAGACCTAAACCCAAACCCACCCACCCTCCATGCACCCCCCACCCCAAGACCTAAACCCAAACCCATCCTCCCTGCCACCCCCTTACTCTGAGACCCAGACTCATCCTCCCTGCACCCCCCCACCCCAAGACCTACACCCAAACCCACTCTCCCTGCCACCCCCGTACTCCGAGACCCAGACTCATCCTCCCTGCCACCTCCCTACTCATCCTCCCTGCCACCCCCCTACTCCGAGACCCAGGCTCATCCTCCCTGCCCCCCTTACTCTGAGACACAGACTCCTCCTCCCTGCCCCCCCTACTCCCGAGACACAGACTCCTCCTCCCTGCTCCCCCTTACTCTGAGACACAGACTCATCCTCCCTGCCCCCCTTACTCTGAGACACAGACTCCTCCTCCCTGCTCCCCCTACTCCAAGACACAGACTCATCCTCCAGCATTCCTTGCTCTCCCACCCCCGTGAGATTCAGATTCAACCTTTCCCCCCTCCCCCCCAACCCGAGACCCAAACCCAACCTTCAGCTCTTCCTGCCCCTCCCCATCGCAAGACCCAGACCCAAATTGCTCCCCAGATCTAGTTTCCTCCCCCCCAGACCTAGTGACTTTTGTCTTTTCACTCAAAGCTGCTGTTTTTTTTAGGCGATGTTGGAAATTACTATTATGGCCAGGGGCATCCTATGAAGCCTCACCGCATTCGAATGACTCACAATCTCCTGCTCAACTATGGTCTTTATAGAAAAATGGAAATCTACGTAAGTACAAGATCAGATCAGCATTCTGCACTTAGAAGAAAGTGTGACAGTGGTTGTTCTTGAGCATAGTACAATGCTGGGATGGGTGAATCCCACAAATGACAGAGTAAGACCAAGGAAGTGGAAATGAGGTATGGGAGACTTATTTTTACATTTTGCTTTCAGGTGGCTTTTAATTAGACCTAAAGCTTTTTCTGGGGTTTATGGCCTTCTCATATTGATAGTTTGTGGACTTTGTTGCATGATTGTTTACATTTTTAAAGTGATATGTTTACTGTTTAATGTATCTTGTATGATTTATTGTATTTATGATTCTGATTTTCTCTTCTATAATTTTATTTATATTGTTCTCTTGTGATATTTTGTTTGACTTGTACATTTGCTGGAGCAGTGGAAGGGGCGATGAGCACATTGAAATAAACTGGCCTTTGTTCTTCCCTACCTTGTAGCGTCCACACAAGGCAAATGCCGAAGAGATGACCAAGTACCATAGCGATGATTACATCAAGTTTCTGCGATCCATCCGCCCAGATAACATGTCAGAGTACAGCAAGCAGATGCAGAGATGTAAGCTGAGCGTGTTTCCTCCTTCTGAGACTCCCTGTCTTGACAACTTTCCTAGAGCTGCTTGCTTTCTTGGCTGAAGTATGTATGTAAACTCCAAATTCCAGTCTAGCGGTCTCAGGAATGTTTGGCTAATAATAACTGTTGAATATTTCACTGACCTATTGAGATGAAAAATCTCAAAGTATTGGTATTATGATCAGGGGCCTATATATCTGAAGCTGGATACAAAACAAGAGCATTTCCAGATGGTGAGACTTAATTCTTTACTAACTGCTATTGCATGTCATTGTCAGACGCTGTCTGCTTTCCACTGTTTCTTTGCAGTGTGCGTTTTATTCACATTCTCCAAGCACAGGTACAAATATTGTCTTACACAGGATATTCTGCTATCATTACATTAAATACTGACTTAAGATTCGCTTTGAGACGCAGGTACAGTCATTCTTTGCAGTCAGCACATACTGAGTAGCCTCTCTTCTGCTTGTCATGACTTAATAGATTTCTGTACATGACTTGACCAGTGTTAATGTAACTTTTAATTTAAGATTTTTTTTTCCCACCTTTTGTGGTTGGTGGGTTAGAGCAGATCAGTGTGATTAACCCAGTTCACAAGTATTAAATGTAATTTACAGAGAACAGAGTGGGTTGCTGTACAACATGATTAGTTTACATTAAAGATATTTGTATTTACAGACTGTAACCTCTTGTGAAGGCTCATCATATATTACAGTACATTTTCAGCTTGCTGAAGAGCCTTGTTTTTAGTTGGAGCTGAAAACCCAAGTAGTCATGAATGTTTTTGCAAACGGGGAGGGGGTGTGAGTATTTCAGAATTTGGTTGTACACCTTTGAAGCCTCTGCAGCTTGATTTTCTCAGTCTGAGTATTTTTAGGGACTGGGTGGTCAGTTGTTTTGGGCGATCATACATGGATTTTGGGGGGCTGATACCCTCTTTATTTTCTCGGACAGGTAGGGACCAGTGCTTTCCTTTGCCTTGATTATGAGACAGTTTTAAATGTGATAAGAGAAATTGGGAGTCAGTGTAGGGAGATTAAGAGGGGGAGGCATATTCCCATTTTCTATGTGATTGGTCTGGCAGAGACATTTTGGAGAACCTGTAGTTTGGTTGTTGGCCTAGGCAGTTGCAAATAGATGGTGTTACAATAGTCCAACTGTGCAGGTACTAATGATCACATGACTATTTTGTGGTCGGTTGTAGAAATGGGGTAATTGGCACAAAGTACTTTGTTCTGCTAACTGGCGGGGGGAAAGGGGGAGGTATACAATAAGAAAACTCTCACATAGGATTGTGTTTTCAGTATCCGTTTCATTTATTGCAATGTATACGACTGTCATATGACTCCGCTAGGATTTGTTTTGTATTTCCCTGTGGGGATTGATAAAATTTAAATTTAGAAAGAAATGATTTCACTATTGGGAG
Source organism: Rhinatrema bivittatum (assembly GCF_901001135.1). NCBI lineage: Eukaryota > Metazoa > Chordata > Amphibia > Gymnophiona > Rhinatrematidae > Rhinatrema > Rhinatrema bivittatum. The sequence goes on from NC_042625.1 coordinate 100,592,594, forward strand.
GAAGCGGAATGTTTTCTTTGTTACTACTGATACTTGGCTTTCCGTGGTCCGAGCAGAGTCAGGGATGACTGTTAAGCTTTTAAGCTGGTGCTGTGGAAGCAGAGAAACATCCTAGCCAGATAATCTCAGATGACCTCCGTTTTGTCCCTGTTTACCTGAACTCCATTGTTAATCATCCAGTTTACTACCTCCAGGAATGCTGCTGTTCCTTCTCAGGTGCTCAGCGTTGACAAGAGGATCTATATGTCGTTAGCGTAAATATAAACTTCACATTTTCTTACAACGGCCAGGAGGGGAACCTTGGGATACACCCCATCTCAGAAGCCAAGATGTGCAGGATACTGTTATTCCAGGTTATTTTGCTGCCTGTTAGGAAGGACTTAAACAAGTTTTTCACATTCCCCAGGAGAACTATTGATAGTTGACCACATGGAATGCAGCAGAAGTTCTGATCCACCTCGATCAATCACTAGCTGCCTGTCATCAATAAGAGAAACTGCTAAGGAATTCTGATTGGGTTGCATCTTGTCAGTCTTTGCAGAGAAATCTCTTGATTGTCTGCTGATCATTAATTGCAAGAGCTTGGTCAATATAGGAGAGTTTAAAATTGGGTGTTAGCTGGGAAGAAATGACATCATCAGGGTGAACAGTCGCAAGAAAGCAAGCTCATAGCTAATCTGTCACCATCCTCACCCGCAATTCTCTAAAATTAAGCACCAGACCACGATCACTTATTGGGGATGTCGGTAAGGAAGAAATTAATCGATATTCGCAAGTTTACATAAAATAAGAAAGCTGGGGAACTGGAGGCCACTGAGGCAAACATGACGCTAGGGGAAGGCCCAGAAGCAAATCTAGGCCATGATTCAGACCTAATAACTCAGATGTTCCCAGCAGCGACGAATTTCGGGGGTGGTTCCGAGATTTGAGAGAGGACATTAAAACTTATAAAACGGAGACAAATGACTTAATTAAATGAGCTGCGTGAAGAAATACCAGATTTAGGATGGAGACTAGATGAAACAGAGATACGCACACGAGGAAGATGTCCGGCGGCTTCGAGAAGAACAAATGGCTGCTGCGTCAGAATCTGAGTGGCTGGCAGAACAATTAGAGGATCTTGAGAATGGCACCCGCAGGTGCAATCGATTCTGTGACATACCAGAATCCGTGGAGTATGCGAACTGCACCGCAGCGATTACCAAACATTCAGGCCGATACAAAAAAAACACGCGGGAGAGCTGGCGAGCGCCCGCTCACCCGGCGCGCACCCAGGCCACTCTCCTGGGCGCGTGATTCAGGAGGGTGGCCTATGCAAATTAGGGCCCGCTGTAAAAGGAGGCACCAGGGACACTAGCGCCTCTTTTTTGACAGGAGCGGCGGCTGTCAGCGAGTTTGACAGCCGACGCTCAATTTTGCCAGCGTCAGTTCTCAAACCCGCTGACAGCCACAGGTTCGGAAAACGGACGCCGGATCGCTATGATGTTAAGTTGGAGGGTGTACAGAAAAGCAGTTTTGACTGCTTTTCTGTACACTTCCCCAGCGTCAGCCGAAATTAACGCCATTACCCCTTACTGTATAAGGTATAATAGCGCGTCAAAAACGTGCATCCAAACCTGGGCTAACAGTGCGCTCCACCGGCGCCTACTGTACTGTATCGGCCTGTGTGCCTGGAACTGTTGCTTATACCAGAGGCCTCCAATGGTGAGGATATACCTACTCCTCAAAATGAGGGCGCACTGAACACTGGGGCCAAAAATCCAGAACAGGCCCCGTGATATAATAGTTTGTTTCCTCTCCTATGTTACCAAAGAAAAAATGTTGATGCAAGCCCGCAAACAAAACCTCTGGCAGTGGGAAGGCAGTGACATTGCCGTGTTTGCGGACATATCCCTGACCACATTAAACAAGAGACAGGAATTGAAAGATGTCACCAGTTTTCTTTGCACTGAAAATATACGGTACAAAAGGCTCTTCCCATTTGGACTCAGTTTTATGTTGCATGGCATTACGCACAAGATAAAAACGACCACGGAAGCGGCCACCATATTAAAAGCCCAGGGCTTTACGACTACCCTACCCCCGACAGCCAAGGCAATGGCAAAGCACGCCATTGATGATCAACCTCGCTGGCAAAGAGTGACAAAAGGGGGCAAGCGGCTGCGAAACGATTCGGCGGGATCGATTTCTTCAGCTAAGAGTAGCCCATGAAAAGGAGAGATGGACTGAGATGAAAGATTTTCCACTAACAGGTTGCATTCTCGCGCTTGTGATATGAAGGGAGAACCTGCAGAGTACTTTGCACGGGACTTGAGGATCAAGCTGGAAGTTGTAAGAAACTTATCCAATGGTGACTGATTGTTAATAGGTATAAATGCCTGGCGAGGGAGGCCGCGGCTGACACTCGCTTATTTCCTCTCTTGGAGTGTCTAGTGAGGAGAGCACACTTCGCTAGCAGGCAAGGATGGGGGTTGGGTAGGTTGGATGGGAGGGGAAATAGTAATCTGGTCTTGGGAGCAGTGGTTATAGAAACATAGAAATGACGGCAGAAGAAGACCAAACAGCCCATCCAGTCTGCCCTGCAAGTTTTGCACTTTTTTTTTTTCTCATACTTATCTGTTACTCTTGGCTCTTAGTAAACTTTTGGTTCTATTTCCCTTCCACCCCCACCATAATATAGAGAGCAGTGTTGGAAGTGCATCTAAGTGAAATCTAGCTTAATTAATTAGGGGTAGTAACCGCCATAATAAGCAATCTACACCCATGCTTATTTGTTTACCCAGACTATGTAATTCAGTCCTTGTTGGTTGTTGTCTGTATATAGATCCACTTTTCTTCATTCCCCCTGCCGTTGAAGCAGAGAGCTATGCTGGATAGGCTTTGAAAGTGAAGTATCAGGCTTATTTGGTTTGGGGTAGTAACCGCCGTAACAAGCAAGCTACTCCCACTTTTTTCTGAATGCAAATCCTTTTTTCCACATTTCCTCTTGCCGTTGAAGCTTAGAGCAATGTTGGAGTCGCATTACCTGAGTATGTTTATTGAATAAGGGTATTATCTCCGGTAGTAGCCGTCCTTCCCACGAGCACCCACTCTTCATTCACGTCCTCTAGACTTTATGGATCCACAGTGTTTATCCCACGCCCCTTTGAAGTCCTTCACAGTTCTGGTCTTCACCACTTCCTCTGAAAGGGCGTTCCAGGCATCCACCACCCTCTCCGTGAAGAAATACTTCCTGACATTGGTTCTGAGTCTTCCTCCCTGGAGCTTCAAATCGTGACCCCTGGTTCTGCTGATTTATTTCCGACTGAAAAGGTTTGTCGTTGTCTTTGGATCATTAAAACCTTTCAAGTATCTGAAAGTCTGTATCATATCACCTCTGCTCCTCCTTTCCTCCAGGGTGTACATATTTAGATTCTTCAATCTCTCCTCATAAGTCATTCGATGAAGACCATCCACCTTTTTGGTTATCATACAGCATGAGAGGGGTGATCAGGACTGTTAATACATACGGGACTCTAGAAGGGGGTACAAGCTATGTGCTATATGAGACACTATGAACACTTGTGAACAAGAATGTCTGACCTAATGAAAATAATATCCATTAATGTTAAAGGGCTCAATACTCCGAAAAAAAAGGTGGCAACTATATAAAGAATTAGACTAGCTGCTCATATTGCCTTCACCTCAAGAAGCAGTATGAGTCACTAATGCATTCAGTGACATATCCCCATAGATTTTTTGCGGCAAGCTCTCGTGCAGCTAAATATACAGGGCTGGGGATATTGATACGAAAAGATGTGGTTTTTGAATTTAAATCAAGCTGTGTAGACCCTGAGGGAAGGTTTATGCTAATCAATATAGTAAGGGGAGGAGCTATATATACGTCTGTCTGTGTTTATGCGCCCAATAACCACCAAGAAAAGGTACTTTGACCAATTGGGACAGGTGTTAGGCGCCATAGTATAATAATGGGTGGGGACTTTAATGTATCACTGAATCCGTCTCAAGATACTTCTACCGGATCGAGTAACACTCCCCGCATAGCTCCTACTGCCTTAAAGCGATTATTAAACCAGGAAAATGTACTTGACATCTGGCGCTCTAGGTTACCCAGATCTCGAAATTATAAGTTTTATTCAGCTGCTCATCAATCATATTCACGCATAAATATGATTATGATACGTAAGGGTTTGGCGAATAACACCAGCCAGGTAGATATAGATCTGATGACGTGGTCTGACCACGCACCTGTCTGGGTTACACTCACCCTGAGTCCTTCAGATAAGGAGGTTAAACGATGCGCTTTTAGAAGATCATGACTTACATAAACAATTAGAAGGGATAATAATTGAATATCTAGTGATGAACACTGATGCGGAAATATCCCCACCTATACGTTGGGCTTGCCTTAAGGCAGTGCTTCAGGGTCATCTGATATCCAGGGCTGCTTATGTAAAGCGTAAAAAACTGGGAGACCACACAAAGATATTACAGCAGATTAAAAATTTGGAACATAACCACAAAACCTCTAGATCAGTCGCTGAGCACAAAAAGCTGGTGGCCTTACGCCAAAATTACACCATCTTGTCTCTGCAGATATCGCACACGCCTTATTAGTTACTCGTTGGAGGTTTTTTGAGGGCGGTAATAAGGCCAGCAAGCTTTTGGCACAGCAACTTCACAAACGTACCCTGCAGAATAATGTCACTAAGATCAAGGATAATAAGGGACATATGTTAACTGATAATCATGATATCAGAACACGATTTACCCAATTTTACAAGGAGCTTTATGCAGCGGATCTGGATACTCAGAACGCAGCTATCGATCAATATCTAGATCAGGTGAATTTAATCTCTTACAGATGGGCAAAAAGAATTTTTAGATAAGGAGATCAGAGGCTGAGGTCGCTAATACCATAAAAGCTCTAAAATTGGGAAAATCACCAGGCCTAGATGGCTACACCCCATATTTCTATAAAAAATTTAGCACTATACTAACGCCTTCGTTAGTGGAAATGTTTAATTCACTGAGAACTCAGATAACTTTAGCTCCGCCCTCTAATATAGTGGGTATTACCATTCTAGCTAAGCCAGGCAGGGACCCAACAGCTTGTGGATCATATCAGCCCATCTCCTTGCTAAACATTGATCTCAAGTTATTAGCCAAAATATTAGCCTCCAGACACTTGTTTTATAGCAGCCCTTATACATGCTGATCAGGCAGGATTTATACCTGGATGTATGGCCGCAGACAGCGTCCGGAAAATAGTGGATAGCATGTGGATAGTGAAAACCCGCAATATCCCAACGCTCTTTCTATCATTGGATGCTGAGAAAGCGTTTGACTTAGTGCACTGGCCCTTCCTATTCCAGGTTCTCCAGAAAATGCAATTCGGTTATTTCCAACAATGAATTCGGCAACTGTACCACTCCCCCAAAGCAAGCATAAAAGTTATTTCCTGGCGTGTAGCAGATGGACTCAGGACCCGTGGGTATAGTGTACTCCTGATAGCAGTTGGAGATGGATCAGATTTCAATCTGACGTCAGCCCCTAGTACATATACCCCTGCAGGAAGTGCAGCTCTTCAGTATTTTCCGTCTCCAGAGCAGTTCGGGACTCTATGCACGCTCGCACAGTATTCTAACCAAAGAAATCCAAAACAAAAAAGAAAACTTACCTTTACAGACGAGCCCCGCTCTCCTGCGGTGATACCTAAGGGTCCCTCCCCCAGTCGAGATTCCTGAGGTGATTTCCGCGATTCCTTAGAGGTTGGACTTGGTCCGGCAGCTGGTTCCCGGCGTGGACCTAGCCCCCGGCAACGGGTGCGGCTGAGAGACAGCGGGTGCAACACCGAGTGCGGCAGTGAAGGTACTTCCCTCTCCCCCCGCAGCTAGAGACCGACCGGGAAACGCCGAGACAAGGTAAGGTAGAAAACTTCCTAAAAGTATCCGGTCTCCGAGGCCCGAATAGCCGCACAGGTCGCCAGCCGGCGTCAGTGTTACGGGGTTGATCAGCCTTTTCTGGGCTAGACCCCAGTCCGATACGAGGGTCCTCCCACATGGAGCCCCTCCAAGGGGGTAACCATATTGCTCGCGTGGTCGCTGTCGCCATTTTCACTTGATCGCTGCTCTGCCCGCCGATTTTGATCCGTGCGCACAGAGGCGAGCCGTGCGCACACCGGCGCGCGCATAAGTGCCATGCGCACAGTGACGCGCACAGCCACACGCTTCACTGTGCCGGGCGCATAAGTAAACCCGTGCGCACAGCGGCGCGTGCATCTTATTGAACGTGCATCTGACCTATACGCACAACTTCGGCGCACCCGGAGCGCATAACTAAGCCTCCCGGCAGACACCTGAACGCACAAACCAGAGTTTTCGGCAGTCTTACACGCACAAACCATGGCACCACCATGGTGCCATGCCCAGCATGCCACATCAGAGCTTTGCAGCACGAAGAGGCCACAGCCCTGTGTCTACAGTGCGAGGAGGCTCTGGGTGACCCAGGCCAAGGTCCTCTCCAGATGGCACTGGGATCTGGCTACCCCCGGTGGAAGCCTCCCTCAAACAGGGCTCCCCGGGGACGCGGCGCCTCCCAATTTAGACCCAGCATCTTTCTCCTGGATAGAATTCTTCAAAGGCCTACAAACCTTTGTCCACATGCAACCGGCGCCCCCAATGACACAGCCACAGCCTGTCCCAGAGGACCCGAACATCCCGGGACCCTCTAAACCCAGAGAAGTGCCCCTCCCGCCTCAAAGCCCCAACTTTGAGGACATGGACACCTCAGACGAGGATCAAGACTCCCTGGAGGAAGGGAAAATCCCTCCAGGAACGGACCCTTACCGAACCATGAGGCGTTTCTTCGCCAAGGACGAACTATCAGACCTCATGGCTCACAGCCTGAAAGAGCTCGCTATCCCAGGCACCAGTGCCACAGGGGAACTGAAGACGAACCCCCTCCTCGAGGAACTCCGTCAGGCCTCCCACCCTTTCCCTTTGCTGCTGGCCGTTCAGCAGCTGATTGACCTGGAATGGGAGGCACCGGAGGCCACGTTCAAGGGGGGACGGACCCTGGCAGCCCTATACCCCCTGGACCACGCCACCAAAGACCTCCTGTCATTCCCCAAAGTGGATGCCATGGTCTGTGCGGTCTCAAAGCGCACTACCATCCCAGTCGAGGGAGGAGCGGCACTCTAGGATGCCCAGGACAGATGTCTCGAATCCATCCTTAAACAGTCATTCGACGTTTCAGGTATGTCACTACAGATCGCAGCCTGCTGTGCCATGGTGACACGCGCCTGCTCATCAAAGACCAGGAACACCACCACACCCATCAAAGCACTAGAACCAGCAGTATCATTCCTCACGGATGCAACCTCCGACCTGGTGCGCACCGCAGCCAGAGGCGTCTCGTCCGTTGTGGCAGCCAGAAGACAACTCTGGCTCAGAAGCTGGTCAGCCGACGCGACGTCCAAGATGAGACTCACGAGATTGCCCTTTAAGGGATCCCTCCTGTTTGGAAGTGAACTGAAGAAGTTAGCCGACAAATGGGGCGAATTCCCAGTACCGCGGCTACCGGAGGACAAGAACAAGAGAAGCCAGCGCCCCTCCCCCCCAAACATCCAAGGGCAGGGGATCACAGCGCTTCAAACCGTACCGAAGTACATATCAAGCAACTCGCCCCGCAGGCAGGGGCCAGTCCTTTCGGTACAAACACAATAAAAGGGGAGCCGGCGCTGGTCCAAGCCCCAGCCACACCCCGCGATGAAGATCAGCCAACCCATCCACAGGAAGAAGCCATAGGGGCAGGCTTGCCCGATTCTACCAAAGATGGGTCGAGAGAACTTCGGACAAGTGGGTCCTAACCATCATTCGAGAAGGATATTACCTGGACTTCCACAATCAGGTTTAATTTACACACCTAGTTTATTATTTTACATTGTTACCGTACTATGATGGCACACGAGTAATTTGTAATCTATACCACCCATATTTCTCTTTATCGTGCCCTTCTGTAAACCGTTGTGATGGTATTTAACTTAACGACGGTATAGAAAATCTTTTAAATAAATAAAATAAACATCCCTCTGGACAAGTTTGTGAAATCTCCCTGCCACGACCCTTTCAAGAAGACAGTAGTGTAATCTACACTGACCAAATTGTTCGACTTAAAGGTCATAACGCCAATGCCCACGCAACAAGAAAATACGGGGTACTATTCCATCTATTTTATCGTTTACCAAGAAAGAGTGTACGTTCCGGCACATCGTGGACCTCAAGTCCATCAACCGCCACCTGAGGATACCTCGCTTCCGCATGGAAATCCTACGCTCGGTCATAAGGGTGATACAGCCGGGAGAATTCCTCTCATCCCTGGATCTGTCAGAAGCCTACCTGCACATCCCGGTCCATCACGAGCATCAGCGTTTTTTATGCTTCGTGATCCTGGACCACCACTACCAGTTCCGGGCACTACCCTTCGGGCTAGCCACAGCACCCCGAACGTTCACCAAAATCATGGTTGTAGTGGCGGCGACATTGAGCAAAGAAGGAATCCTCGTACACCCATATCTGGACGATTGGCTGATCAGGGCAAAATCCCCAGAGGAAAGTTCATCAGGCGACCACCAGAATCAAAACTCGACTGGAGAATCTCGGGTGGGTGATCAACACAAACAAGAGCTGTCTGCAGCCCTCCCAATCTCTGGAATACCTGGGAGTCTGGTTTAACACCAGACAGGACCGGGTCATTCTGACTCCTACAAGGAAAACAAAACTGATGAACCAACTGAGAAACCTGTTATGCAGTCTTCACCCCAAGGTGTGGGACTACCTCCAAGTCCTCGGTCTCATGTCATCCACACTGAAAGTGGTCCCATGGGCAAGAGCTCACATGCGACCCCCTACAGCATTCCCTACTGTCATGATGGAATCCGATGTCCCAGAATTACTCCATTCGCCTCCAGCTCCCAGAGGAAGTTTGAACCCAGCTACAAGAAGACCATCTGAGCAAGGGAGTAAAGCTATCCCCACCGACCTGGATCCTGCTCACCACGAATGCGAGTCTACGAGGGTGGGGAGCCCACTGCCAGGAACTGACCGCCCAGGGGCAATGGGATAAGGAAGAGTCTGGATGGAACATCAACCGACTGGAAGCAAGGGCAGTCAGGCTAGCCTGCCTACGGTTCAGTCACAGACTCCGGGGCAAATCGGTCAGTCATGTCGGACAACGCCACAGCAGTGGCCTACATCAACCACCAGGGAGGAACCAGAAGCCAACAGGTGTCACTGGAAATAGAACCCCTAATGGCGTGGGCGGAATCAAACCTACAAGAGATCTCAGCCGCCACATCACTGGAAAAGACAACGTCACTGTGGATTACCTCAGCAGAGAAAATCTAGACGCAGGGGAATGGAGGCTGTCGAACACAGCCTTCCAGTTGATAGTAAACCGCTGGAGAACACCAGCCTTGGACCTCCTGGCAAGCCGGTCAAACGCCCAAGTTCTCAAATTCTTCAGTCACAGATGGAAACCACAATCCCAAGGGATTGATGCTCTCGTCCAGACCTGGCCACAGGAAATCCTGCTATATGCCTTCCCACCGTGGCCGCTACTGGGCGGAATCATCTGCAGGATACAACATCACAGGGGACCAGTACGTCTAGTGGGCCCAGACTGGCCAAGCAGACATGCGAAGATTACTGACAGGGAGCCCTCTCCCTCTACCTCCTCAAAGGGATCTGCTCCAACAAGGCCCGATCCTCCACGATGACCCAAACTCGATTCTCTCTTACGGTCTGGCCATTGAGAGGAAATGCCTGAAGAAGAGTGGATACTCTGGGGCCGTGATTGACACTCTGCTCCGAGCACGCAAGTTTTCCACATCTCTAACCTACATTTGAATATGGAGAATATTCGAAGCCTGGTGCGAAGACCGCGACATCCGCCCGCAGACAGTCAAAATTCCCACGATTCTGGAATTCCTGCAGAACGGCTTACAGAAGGGGTTGTCTCTCAACTCCATCAATGTGCAGGTGGCCGCGTTGGCCTGCTACAGAGCCAAGGTGGGGGGCGGCAGCCTAGCCTCTCACCCAGACGTCTCCCGCTTCCTGAAAGAAGTCAAACAGATCCGACCACCCCTGAAGTGGCTGGTACCTTTATGGAATCTCAATCTAGTCTTAGACTTCCTAGCAGGAGCCTCCTTCAGACCCACCCGCGGTTTGTCCCTCCGATCACTAACACTGAAGACTGCATTTCTAGTGGTAGTCTGTTTGGCCCATCGTATCTCCGAGCTTCAAGCACTGTCCTGTTGAGAACCGTTCCTCAGGTTCACACTGGGATCCATACAGCTACGCACGGTCCCCTCCTTCCTCTCAAAAGTGGTTTCTCACTTCCATCTAAACCAAACCATCTTGCTGCCATCACCAGATGAGCATAAGGACTCTGAAGAATCTCGCCGCCTTTGCCATCTTAACATCGGCAGACTCCTAGTCCGATACCTGGAAAGGTCGGAATCCGTACGGAAGACGGACCACCTATTCGTCCTTCACAGTGGGAAGAAACAAGGGAAAGTGGCCTCACTGGCAACCATAGACCGCTGGATCAAAGAAGTTATCAAGGCGGCCTACGTAGAGGCAGGCAAGCCTCCACCTCTACAAGTCAAGGCCCATTCCACTAGAGCCCAGGCAGTGTCCTGGGTGCAAACCAAGTGGATGTACCTGCCGAGATCTGTCGGGCGACGACATGGTCCTCCATCCACACCTTCTGTAGGTTCTACCGCCTGGATGTTCAGGCTCAGGAGGACACAGCATTCACAAGGGCAGTACTAAGTGGGCCATGGGCAGCCTCCCACCCAGTTCAGGAGTAGCTTTTGTACATCCCATTGGTCCTGAGTCCATCTGCTACACACTAGGAAATGGAGAAATTACTTACCTGATAATTTCGTTTTCCTTAGTGTAGACAGATGGACTCAGCATCCCACCCTTGGCTGCCGTCACGCATGGTCCTTCAAATGATTCAAGGGTAAGCCATGTTTTCATTTACCTAGGGCATCCACCCTGCCGGGTGTCGACGCTTTCCGGTTGAGTACACTGGCGGTCTTCAGCTATATCCACATCAACCAGACCAAGTTAATCAAGTTGTTCAGTCATACATATATCCACAATTGCTTTTGGAGGAGAATACTGAAGAGCAGAGCTTCCTGCAGGGGTATATGTACCAGGGCTGATGTCAGATTGAAATCTGATCCGTCTCCAACTGCTATCAGGAGCACACTATACCCATTGGTCCTGAGTCCATCTGTCTACACTAAGAAAAATGAAATTATCAGGTAAGTAATTTCTCCAATGGGGGCTACACGGACCTGTTCGAGGCAGGGGTGCCCACTTTCCCCTATTTTATTTGATATCTTTCTCGAACCACTAGCCTCAAAGATCAGGGATAATACCACCATTACAGACATTGAAATTGGTACTTATTCCTCAAAGCTATCCCTGTTTGTGGATGAAGTGCTCCTCACACTTACCAAACCTAAAATATCATTACCCAATACAGTTCAAGAGCTAGAAGCATTTAGCACCGTGGCTGGGAGAAGTCAGAAATTCTTAACATCACAGTCTCCCGTAAGAAGTACAGGCCCTCAAAGCTCATATGTCATTTAAATGGGCTGCCTCCAAAATTAAATATCTAGGGATTTATATAAACGCACAGGAAGACCTCTTCCCAATAAACTATACGCCCCTTCTGCTAAAATTAAGCAAGGACATGGAAGAATGGTACAGGTACAGCATTTTGTGGCTGGGATGCATAGCGACTATAAAAATGAATATACTACTTCGCATTGCATATTTATTTCAGACCCTTCCCATCATTGTCCCAATGAAAACGCTAAACGTCTGGCAAGTTAAGCTGCTGAACTTCATCTGGGGAGGCAAAAGGCCAAGAGTAGCTAGGATAATTCTATATCTACCCAAATTAAGGGGAGGCCGCACAGTTAAGAGGGATTATAGATTGGCATTATAGGGATATACCTAAAGCAGGCCTGGACAGGGAAATGCCGATTGTCCTCCCAAGCAATTGAGGCAATTACCCAAACAGAATCCACCGTGGAGGAATGGGAGAAGTGGAAGCTTACCTTGGTGGGGGCAAGTGATTATTATTATAGCACTTCCCTCTGTGACCCACAAACCCTGCATTCACACAGTGGCAACCCCTGGGGATCACACGATGGGAAGATGTGTGGAATTTAGTTGGTATGGCCAGCTTCGTGGATCTGCAACACAAGTAGGACTTACCTGAACAACAGGCATCTGCGCCATTTTGCAAACCAAATTAAGATTCATGAACAGCTTTGTCAGGGAGGGTCATACTTTGAATCCTTATGCAGATCGGCATGACCCGTCAAGGGTCTAATGTCAGAACTATATAATTTTCTAAACAAAGATCTACCGGCCTATATTAATAGCTGGGAAGAGGATTTAGACAAAGGGTGCACCGCAGAGAAGTGGCTAGCTATCTATGCTAACTTGGCCAAGGGACTCATATATCCTCCCAACTGATCGAAAGCAGTTATAAAGTCCTACTTAGATGGCATTTAGCACCAACGCGTCTGCACACATTTGATACTAAATTTTCCCCAGAATGTTGAAAAAGGTGTTGCACAGCAGGTACCTTTATGCATCTGTGATGGGAATGCCCTCTTACACGCGACTATTGGAGTACGATACAAACTGGATAGAACAGATATGCACAAGCAAATTGAGTTACATCCAGAAAATGTTCTGTTGCATGTACCGGTGGAACATACAGGGAAACATGAACAATCCTTAGTTAGAGCCTTTTGTATAGTGACCAAGAGAGCTCTAGCATTTCATTGGGAAAACCCTGTTGGTGATTTCTTTACCCTATACGCAAAATAAAGTAGATCATCTTTACGTGCAAACCTGCATAAATGGGTACCGAAATTTCAGCGCATCTGGTTGCCCTATGAAATTTGGAAACAGCAATAACAACAATAAATGAGTATTTATTTTATTTATGTATTTGTTTTTATATACCGATGTTCGTTTTTACATATCACAACGGTTTACTGACAACTGAGAGGAGCAGGAAACTAGGGAACGTTTATATCAGTTAAAATAAAAGTTAAACTAAATGTCACTTGTCACAAGGTTTACGATTAGCTGAGTAGTGCGGGGAGCCAGGCGTTCCCTTTTGTCTAATACATCGAACATTTGTTACAGCTTAAAGATAAGAAGTTAAACAAATGGTAAACATATTATTGACCGATGGTTAAACAATCCCTTTTGTAATGGCATGGGGGTGCCTCCAACGCGGGGAGAAGAGACGACATTGCACACACTTCTAGCATAAGGTGGTCATGAACACAGCTCAATTTTTCACCCCTGTATACTGTACCTTTTATTTATTTATATATATGCTGTATGCTGCTTTATCTGATTTCAATGTATATTACGATGCTTAGTCTCCCAGGAAGTTATTGTTATTGGTAAAGAATGAAGATGATACAGGATACTGAAACATTTTTATTACACATCTTGTACTTATGCAATTCTGTTATTGTTTTGTTGGTATTCTGGAACTGCCTATTATGGAAATAATAAAAATTTGAGTTACAAAACAAAATAAAAAATTGGGTGTTAGCTGGCACGCTGTGAGGACTTTTCATGGGCTGAAGATAGCAGCATAGTCAAGAGTGGCTACTGATGGAAGCAGAGACTTTTTCCCCCTGGGATTCTGAGTGCCTGCCTGAAGATCAGGAGACCTTGCAGCTGCTATTGCTTTGTGTTTGGCAGTACAGGTCAAGGCTTTATTCCAGTCTTAGGTCTGGGGTGTGCTGTTTGGTCCAAGTAACATCTGTAATCTTTTGTTTTCAGTTAACGTTGGGGAAGACTGTCCCGTGTTCGATGGTCTGTTTGAGTTTTGTCAGCTTTCCGCCGGCGGCTCAGTGGGTAAGAAAGTGGCAGATGATTGTACAGACTAAGGCTAAAAGTGCGTCGGCTAACTGCATGGGGATAATGGAGGTCAGTGTGCTAAAGAGGTTCCTTTGGGTTTACCCCTACTGGGGCTATGCTGGATCATATGGTATACAGGGTGTTTAATGCAAGCAGACATAGTGCTGACTGTCAGTTGTAAAATCCTCTACTGAACAAGCTTGAGTCTGCAACAAGTTGGGTTGCAGACTCAAGCTTGCTCTTCCCCCCCCCCCCCCCCCAAGCGTTTTTGTGGGGAATTTAACAAATACAGGAATATTGTGCAGTACCTAGGTATGGGAGGGATAATATTGGTTCCCTGTACGTACCAGGATCAGTCCAGACCGCTGGTTATACCTCCCTTCCAGCGTATGGAGTCAGAGAAAAGCTGATAACCCGGTGTGCCACCTGCGATCCTTCAGTATTTCTCTGACTCCAGCAGATGAAGGATGGCATAACCTGCGGTCCTGATCTTTTGCAAAATTCTTTCTTTGATTGATTAACAAGTGAAGGGGGTATCCTAACCTTAGTAGCTTTTGATTAGATCAACTTGCAGTAAGTAGTAGGGAAAAAAAAAAAAGGGAAGACTGAGATGACTTTGTAATAGCAGTCAAGGCTGGGCTCCTGCCCTTCGCCTTAATACCTGGAGAATATTGACAAAGCCTGGTGATTTGGGGGGGGGATTTACCGGTGGGCTGGTCCCTCCCCCCCATACAGTGCCAGAGACGTCTTAATTCCTCTGGTGGGAGCTACAAATTGTATATTAAGCCCAGGGACATCCATTCCCCTGGTTGAGTAGCTCTGAAAAAGAAAAAATAAATACATAAATAAGAGAGGTTCCCTGTACGTACCCGGATCAGTCCAGACCGTGGGTTGAGCCTCCTGTCCAGCAGAAGGAGACAGAAAAACTGAAAGGATATCCTATATCAGGACAGTGCTCACCCTGCGTCCCTTCAGTATTTCTCTGTCTCCCAGCAGATACAGGCAGCTGAACCTGCGCTTCCCCTTCTTCTTATTCTTACCTTCTTTTCCCTGCGGGGATCTTATACTTTTCTTTGTCAGGATCAAGCGAGTATTAGTTCTTGGTTATATTATAAAAATTAACAAACACTTTGAAAGATTTCTCTTAATGTGTCTGGGAGACCGTTCTGTCTCCTCGCTCCGGTGGGGGCCTGGCGGGCTTTGCCCCTTGAAATCTTCAGCCTAGGCCCCTCATTCCCGGTGACCTATTGGGGTGATACTGGTGGTCCAGTCACACCCCCTTGGCTAGCAGTCCACATTTAAAAAGTGCCATTTCTAGGGCTTGGGAAAGGAGAGTTTCTTCTGCACTTGCTGTGCTTTTAAAAAAAAAAAAGGAAGAGAAGATTTTTTAAAACTCAGCCTTTTTAGTTACTGATTTAAGAACTGTGGACAGCTCCAGCAGGGTTCAGTCTCTGCCTCGCTGACCAGCCCGCTCTGCTCAGCTGTTTTTCCCTTCACAGAGATTTTGTTTTCTTTAGCTGATGCCCCGTTCAAATGCGTGTACCACCTGCGGAGAGCCTGCCATACGGCTCTGCTCCGGGTGCCTGCCGGGTGAGGAGGGCCATCCTCGGCACCCTCGACGACTACGACCCTGGGACGAACTGCACGACGCATGGCCAGGCCGTTCCTGACTCGAAAAACCGCGGGAACGGCGGCCATTTTGGGTGCACTTTCTAATGCTGAATCGGGGCTGCAGGAGGAAGCTGAGCCCGATTCTTTAATTTCCCCTCCGGATTTTAGTCCCCCTCATCCCCCGGAGTGGGGGATGAGGGGGCTCCATAATTGGTCGGCTGATGTCTCTTCTAAGTCTCAGCTGGACGCCTTTCCGTTTAGAGAAAAGCTATTATTTGGAGATGATCTGGAACAACTGGTTAAGTCCTTAGGGGACAATAAGGTTTACAAGTTCCCATAGGACAAGCCCTTTTGGTGCGAACCGGGATTGTTTTCAGGGTCAGCGCAGTTTTCGTACAGGTAGGGTCTTGTCTTTTGCCCCTTGGCAGTCGTCGGCAAGGTCTCAGGCTTGGGCTTGTTCCTTTCGTGGTAGACGGCCTCAGCGCGACGGATCCTCCCAAGGATTTTCCTCCAACAAGGCTTCCCAATGAAGGTGCTCTGGCCCATTCCGCCGTTCCCGAGATCGGGGGTCGGTTCTCCCTGTTTCGCAAGGAATGGGTCAAGATTACTTCGGACCAGTGGGTTCTAGATTCATAGAACATGGTTACGCTTTAGATTTTCCTCGCCCGCTTCGGGATCTGTTCCTGGTGTTTCCTTGCGGGTCTCAGGCAAAGCAACAGGTCATATTCCAAACCCTGTCTCAGCTCAAGGCTCTGGGAGCAGTTGTCCCGGTGCCACCTAACGAATGTCGGACAGGCAGGTACTCCATTTATTTCGTAGTCCCCAAGAAGGAGGGCTCCTTCCAGCCGATATTGGACTTAAAAAAGGTCAACAGAGCACTACGGGTCCCTTGTTTTCGAATGGAGACGTTGAGGTCCGTCATTGCAGCCGTCCACAAAGGCGAATTTTTGGCTTCTTTGATCTGACGGAGGCTTACCTTCACATAGGAATCCGAGAGCATCATCGAAGTTTCTGCGGTTCATAGTCTTGGGCGAGCATTACCAGTTTCTTGTACTGCCATTCGGTTTAGTGACAGCTCCCCATGTCTTCACCAAGGAGATGGTGGTGGTGGTGGCAGCGTGTCTGTGGTGGGAGGGGATCTTAGTTCATCCCTATCTGGACGACTGGCTCATTCCGGTGAAATCGGAAGAGCTCTGCAAGGTGGCGGTGCAGTCTGTTTTGCATCGCCTCCATTCGCTCGGATGGGTTGTCAATTTCTCCAAGAGCCAATTGATACCGTCCCAGGTGTTGGAATTTCTGGGAGCATGGTTCAATACGTCTGTGGGCAAGGTTTTTCTGCCTCAGGAGAGGATGGGCAAACTGTCTCAGGTTCGTCTTTTGACCCTTCCGTTGCCCAAGGTTTGGGACTATTTGCAAGTTCTTGGTTCTATGGCGAATACTCTGGAGTTGGTTCCAAGGGCATTTGCTCATATGAGGCCTTTGCAGAGGGCTTTGCTATCCCGTTGGGACCCCAGGTCCGAGGAGTTCCACTAGCCCTTGCCCCTTCTGGATCCAGCCAAGGCAAGTCTAGAATGGTGGTTGATTCCCAATCACTTACAGCAGGGAATGGATCTAGAGCATCCACAGTGGATGATCGTGACAATGGATGCCATCCTTTCCGGTTGGGGGGCAGTCTGTCAGTCATGATCAGCACAAGGTCAATGGACAGCACAGGAGGTCAATGGACAGCACAGGAGTCCAAGTGGTCCATAAATCGGTTGGAGACAAGGGCCGTTTTCTCCCGCTAATCTGGCATCGTTCAGTAAGGATCCTATCCGACAATGTGACAACCATAGCTTACATAAATTGTCAAGGGGGGAACAAAGAGTCAGCCTGTGGCCGCAGAGGCAGACAAGTTCATGGTCTGGGCAGAACGCAATCTGCTCCGGTTGGCGGCATCTCACATAGCCGGAGTGGACAGCAACCAGGCAGATTTTCTCAGTTGGCAAAGGCTAGATCCCGGCGAATGGGAACTGTCCGAGGAGGCGATGTGGCTCTTGACTTGCCGGTGGGGAGTCCCCCGGCTGGATTTGATGACGACTCGGCTGAACGCGAAAGCGGCTCATTTCTTTAGTTGCAGAAGGGAGCATGGGTCGGAAGGGGTGGATGCCCTGGTCCTTCAGTGGCCTCACGACGCGCTCCTCTATGTGTTTCCTCCTTGGCCGTTGGTGGGGAAGGTCTTAAGGCGAATAGAGTCCCACCTGGAGCCGGTTATTCTCATAGCTCCGGAGTGGCCGCTGAGGCCGTGGTTTGCAGACCTGATCAACTTGGTGGTAGACTGTCCCTTGCATCTCGGTCACCTACCGAATTTACTCCGACAGGGTCCAGTATTTTTCGATCAGGTGGCTTGCTTTTGTCTAGCGGCTTGGCTTATGAGAGGAGACAGTTGAGAAAGAAGGGCTATCCGGATGAGGTGATTACCACTCTACTACGCGCATGAAAGATCTCTATTTCTCTCACCTGTGTGAGAGGTGTGGAAGGTTTTCGATTCCTGGTGCAGTGGGTTGAAGGTGTCCCCGTGCCAGGCAGCTATTGTGCACATTCTCACGTTCTTGCAGGAAGGCTTAAAGAAAGGACTGGCATATAGCTCACACCGGGTTCAAGTAGCGGCGTTAAGCTGTTTAAGAGGTAAGGTTGATGGTACATCCATTGCAGGACATCTGGATGTGGCGCGTTTTTTGAAGGGAGCCAAACATTTTACACCCACCGGTACGTGCAGTGTGTCCTACGTGGAGTTTAAATTTGGTTCTCTGTGGGCTCTGCGGTCCTCCCTTTGAGCCTATCAAGCGGGCTAAGTTGAAAGAAAGATTTAACACTCAAGGCAGTGTTCCTCGTGGCTATCTGTTCGGCCAGACAAATGTCTGAGATTCAAGCGTTGTCCTGCAGAGAACCGTTCTTGCGGATCTCAAACTCTGGGGTTTCGCTTCGGATGGTGCCTTCTTTTCTGCGAAGGTTGTATCGGCGTTTCACCTAAATCCGTCAGTTGGGTTACCAGCTTTTCCAGATTTGGATAGGAATTCTCCTCAGGCTCAGGATTTGAGGAGAATGGACGTCCGCAGGATACTTCTGCGGTACTTGGAAGTGACTAATGCTTTTCGTTTATCAGACCATCTTTTTGTCTTATGGAGCGGTCCTAAGAAGGGATGTAAGGCTTCCAAGGCTACTATTGCCCGATGGTTGAAGGACACTATTGCTTCGGCATACATATGTCATGGCCGGCAAGTGCCAGATGGTCTGAAGGCTCATTCGCTCAGATCTCAGGCGGCATCTTGGGCAGAGAGCCAATGTGTTTCGCCGCAGGAGATTTGCAGGGCAGCTACTTGGAAATCTTTGCACACGTTTGCTAAGCATTACCGTTTGGACGTCCGGGCTCCGGATGTTGATTCTTTTGGCAGCAGTGTGCTTCGAGCGGGACTCTCCGGGTCCCACCCCATTTAGTTCAGCTTAGGTACATCCCAGCGGTCTGGACTGATCCTGGTACGTACAGGGAAAAGAAAATTGGTTCTTACCTGCTAATTTTTGTTCCTGTAGTACCTAGGATCAGTCCAGACGCCCGCCCAGGGGTATAGTGTTCAGGAGAGTCTGCTCAGTTGGTTTTATTTTTTCTCTCTGCAGTTTTTAGACGAATCTGAAGATTTTCAAGCGAGCTTATCCATGGAAGCATTTCAATCTGTACTATTGTCCTGTAATTGGTTTTCACAGGTTATTGTTCAGTGGAGTTCTCTTGATCCAGTCATTGGTTGTTTAAATTTACTTCATTCTGCTTTGATATTGATTATACTGAAGGATCGCAGGTGGCACACCGAGTTATCTAGGGGTGCTTTTCAGCTTTTCTCTGTCTCCATCTGCTGGAAGGGAGGCATAACCAGCGGTCTGGACTGATCCATGGTACTACAGGAACAAAAATTAGCAGGTAAGAACCAATTTTCCTATATGGGTTTGTGATACAGCTACAGGGACTGGAGCAATCTTATTGGATGAGAGTTATGTGGTAAGGTAAGCAGGGATGAAGAGCTCTTATTGAATATGGGGCAATATGATACAGCGCCCAGGACCAGGAGGGATGTAGTACGGTACAGGGGATATGGTACCACCGCTCAGGGACGGGAGGCGCTTATTAGATACAGGGAATGTGATACATCATCTAGGAGCAGGAGGAATATGGGGGGATGTGGTACAGTGTTGAGCTGGTTAAGTTACTGTTGCGTGGCAGATAGGTGTGGTCCTCATGTAGACTGTGGTATCCGTGTTTTTTTGTGAGTGGGTGATGGAATTTCATGCTCGGATTCCTTTTCCTTTCCAGCCAGTGCCGTTAAATTGAACAAGCAGCAGACAGATATAGCCGTGAACTGGGCTGGAGGCCTTCATCATGCCAAGAAGTCCGAAGCTTCCGGCTTTTGCTATGTTAATGATATAGTCTTGGCCATTCTGGAATTGCTAAAGTATGTATCGTCTCACTTTTTCCCACATGCTGTTTCAGTTGCCCCTCAGTCTCGAGAGAAGGCACAGTGCCTGGGTAATGAACTGCTTTCTGTGTCTCAGGTACCACCAGAGAGTGCTGTATATAGACATCGATATTCATCATGGTGATGGTGTGGAGGAAGCTTTCTACACCACTGACCGTGTCATGACGGTGTCCTTCCATAAGTATGGGGAATACTTTCCTGGAACTGGAGATCTGCGGGTGAGAGACTGCTGTGCTGACTGCTGTTAGAATCCTGCATGTGTTCTTTGAGCCTGCCACTCCCTGACTCCTGGTCTCTGTGTGTAGGACATTGGTGCTGGAAAGGGCAAATACTATGCTGTAAACTATCCTCTTCGGGATGGAATTGATGATGAATCCTACGAAGCCATCTTTAAGCCGGTAGGTGCTGTCTTCTTGCCTGAGTAGTGATGGACACTGACTCCGCTGGGTCATGGTGGCTGCCATGTCTCTCCACCCCCCCCTCCCCCCCGCTCCATTTTCAGCGAGTTACCTGCTTTCATTCTGCAGGTGATGACAAAGGTGATGGAGATGTACCAGCCTAGTGCAGTGGTCCTACAGTGTGGAGCCGATTCTCTCTCTGGGGACAGGCTCGGATGTTTCAACCTAACCATCAAAGGTAGAGATGGATAAGACTGCTGAGAGTGTGTGTGTGACCCAACTTAAGACCACCTCCCTCCTCAGCCACGGGCTCCTGCTCCTCCTCCTTCCTGTGTGATATAGTTTCTGTCCATTATATCATGTGCCCCACCCCACACAGGTCATGCCAAGTGTGTGGAGTTCATCAAGACGTTTAACCTGCCATTATTAATGCTGGGAGGGGGTGGCTACACCATCCGCAATGTGGCTCGTTGCTGGACCTTTGAGACCTCCGTGGCTCTGGACGCAGAGATTCCAAATGGTAAGAGCACGTTTACTTCATTCACCGTATTACAGAAGGTATCACGGCTTCGGACAACTTGGCTTATCTAACTGTCCCCCCACCAAATAATCTTACTCCAGTACCAAACAGGACTCGCTCACAGATTCTCCAAGGGTAGACCATTCCTGGAGTCTCATTTATCGAAACAAAAGGCTCCCATATCTTACAACATTTAGAGAGCAGGCAGCATGCTTTCCGCTGTGATCCAAAGAAATCATCCACTTAAACCAACATGCGTGAATTCACTCCTGAAATGGAGGGACATGAGCAGTTTCAGCTGCTGGAGTTTCTTTAGCAGCACCAGCAGAAAGATAAAGGCAGAACTTTGGGGAGTAGCTGCAGGCGTCTGCATGGGATGGAGGGGGGAGGGGGGATCTCTGCAGAGGGTGTATAACAGGGGCCGCTCGATGCCAAGACTGTGACATGTAACTTCATCATCTCTCCCTAGAGCTGCCATACAATGATTACTTTGAATACTTTGGCCCAGATTTTAAACTTCACATCAGTCCATCGAACATGACCAACCAGAACACCAACGAGTATCTGGAGAAGATTAAGTGAGTGTGTGGCCGTGTCTGGAGTTGTTGCCAGGAGAGGGTGGGGTAGCAGGGAACTGGATTTTCATGGGGATTAGCTGCCTTGGTTGCTACCAAAATGCGGCACAGACGTTCCAGCTGTTGCTGTGGGAATTGGAGGGGCCAACACTCTCTTGTGATGAGCTCCTTTTTTTGGCGACCAGGTGTGCTGCAGAATTCACCAATTGGAGGGAATCCACTGAGACCATGATATGAATACTTAGGAGGTGCATTGTGATCACTGGTTCATTTCACATAAGCCACCTTTTATTAAATACAATATTCAGGATAAATAGTACAGAAAAGTCAAGCAGGACAATTTTGAACTAACCAGTTGCTGCAAGTAATAAGAGGTAGGATAAATGCAGAAGTCCTAGCGTGTAGCAGATGGACTCAGGACCAATGGGTATAGTGTGCTCTCGATAGCAGTTGGAGACGGGTCAGATTTCAATCTGACGTCAGCCCTAGTACATAGACCCCTGCAGGAAGTGCAGCTCTTCAGTATTTTCCGTCTCCATAGCAGTTAGGGACTCTATGCACACTCGCACAGTGTTAGAGTAATTTTACAAAGAAAAACCCAAAACAAGAAGAAATCTTACCTCTACAGATGAGCCCCGCTCTCCTGCGGTGACACTCATTGGGTCCCTCCCCCAGTTGAGAATTCCCAAGGTGATTTCTGCGATCCCTCAGAGGTAAGCCTCGGTCCGGCGGCCGATCCGCAGCGGGGACCTAGCCCCCGACATCGGGTGAGGCTGAGAGGCAGCGGGTGCAACCTAGAGTGCGGTAGTGAAGGTATTTTCCCTCTCCCCTCGCCGCTGGAGACTGCCCAGCATGAGACCGGGAAGCGCCAAGACAAGGTAAGGTAGAAATCTATTTAAAAGTCTCCGGTCTCCGAAACTCGAGGAGTTGCACAGGTCGCCAGCCGGCACCAGTGCCACCGGATTGATCTGCCCTAGCAGGGCTAGACCCTGGTCAGATCCGAGGGTCCTCCCACGTGGAGACCCTCCGAGGTGGTCGCCATATTGTCCACGTGGTCGCCTTCACCATTTTGATCTGTTCGCCGCCCTGTCCGCCGTTCCGATCCGTGCGCACAGAGGCGAGCCGTGCACACAAATACCTTGTGCGCACAACATCGCACACCCAAGTACCGTGCGCATAAGCGACGTGCATAGCCACGCGCTTACTGTGCCGGGCGTATAACTTCGGTCTGTGCGCACAACAACGTGCACATCTCCCTGAGCTCACACCAAACCTACGCGCACAACTTCGCACCGGAGTGCACAACTGTATTTTACGCGCACAAGCCATGGCACCACTGGAAAAGAAACTCAAGGCTCAGGGCCTTTACCCAGTGTGCCACATTAGAACTGCACAACATGAGGAGGCCATGGCCCTGTTTATACAGTACGAAGTTAGGGGATCCAACTCATGGCCTTCCCCAGCCGGTACCGGGTTCCAGCCTCTCGAGCAGTACGTCAGACCTAGCATTGCACAGCGGGACCCCCCCTCAAATGAGGCTCCCCAGGGACACGGCGCCCCTTAGTCTAGACCCAGCATCTATCTCCTGGGTAGAATTCTTCAAAGGTCTGCATACCTTCGTCCACATGCAACCGGGGCCTCCTATAATACGACCACAGACTCCACCAGAGGACCTCAACATCCCGGGACCCTCTATGCCCAGGGAAGTGATCCCACTGCCCAGAAGCCCCACCTTCGGGGACACGGACAACTCGGATGAGGATTCAGAACCCCTGGAGGAAGGGGAACTTCCTCCGGGGACAGAACCCCACCGAACCATGTGATGCTTCTTCAGCAAGGATGAGCTTCCAGACCTGGTCACACATAGCTTAAAAGAGCTTGCTATCCTGGGCACAAGTGCCTCTGGGAAACCTAGGACGAACCCCCTACTAGAGGGACTCCGTCAGACTTCCTGCCATTTCCCACTATTACAAGCCATCCAACAACTAATTGACCTGGAATGGGATGCCCCGGAAACTACGTTCAAAGGGGGTCGGGCTCTGGCAGCCGTGTACCCTCTGGACCCAGTCGCCAAAGATCTCCTGGCATGTCCGAAAGTGGATGCCATGGTCTGCGCAGTCTCGAAGCGCACTACTATCCCGATGGAGGGAGGAGCAGCACTCAAGGATGCTCAAGACAGATGTCTGGAATCTATCCTCAAACAGTCCTTTGATGTCTCCGCTATGTCTTTACAGATCGCGGCCTGCTGTGCCGTGGTGACGCGCGCCTGCTCATCACAGACCAGGAACAACACTCCTGGGGAGGCCCTGGAACCAACAAGTATCATTGCTCGCGAACGCCGCTTCTGATTTGATGCGCACCGCAGCTAGAGGAGTGTCATCCGCCATGGCAGCCAGAAGACCACTCTGGCTCCGAAACTGGTTAGCCGACGCATCCTCCAAAACGAGACTCACAAGAATGCCTTTCAAGGGAACATTCCTGTTCAGAAGCGAACTAGAGAAACTAGCCAACAAATATGGCAAGTCCCCACTGCCGCTGCTACCGGAGGACAGGAATAAGAGAAACCAGAGATCCTTCCCCCGAACCTCCAGGGGCAGAGGATCACAGTGCTTCAACCTATATAGAAGCACATATCAAGCGGCCCGCCCCGCAGGCCAAAGCCAGTCCTTTTGGAACAAGCACAACAAAAGGGGAACCAGCTCGGGCCCAGGCCCCAGCCACACCCCACAATGAAAATCAGCCGACCCGTCCAAAGGAAGAAGCCATAGAGGGCAGACTTGCCCTATCCTACCAAAGATGGGTCGAGATAACTTCAGACAAGTGGGTCCTATCCATCATTCGAGAGGGATATTACCTGGATTTCCACCACCTCCCTCCGGACAAGTTTGTGGAATCCCCCTGCCATGGACCCTTCCAAGAGGATGGCAGTGGAAGCTACACTGACCAGATTGCTAGCCTTAGAGGCTATAACACCGGTGCCTCCACAACAAATAAATACTGGACATTATTCCATCTATTTTATCGTCCCCAAGAAAGAAGGAACGTTCAGACCCATCCTGGACCTCAAGGTGGTCAACCGTCACCTGAAGATTCCTCGCTTCCGCATGGAAACACTACGCTCGGTAATAAGGGCGATACAACCGGGAGAGTTCCTTACATCCCTGGATCTGTTGGAAGCCTATCTACACATTACGATCCATCAAGAGCATCAGCGTTTTCTACGCTTCTTGATCCTGGACCGTCACTACCAGTTCTGGCACTACCATTCGGGTTAGCCACTGCACCCCGGACGATCACCAAGATCATGGTGGTGGCAGCAACACTGAGGAAGGAAGGAAGGAATCCGCGTGCACCCTTATCTAGACGATTGGCTGATCAGAGCAAAATCCCCAGAGGAAAGCCACCAGGCAACCAACAGAGTCAAAACTCTACTGGAGAGCCTCGGGGTGGGTGGTCAACACAAACAAGAGCTGCCTGCAGCCCTCCCAATCTCTAGAATACTTGGGAGTCCGGTTCGACACCAAACAAACAAGGTCATCCTGACACCGACAAGGAGATCAAAACTGATGACCCAGTTGCGAACTTCGCCCCACAGCATGGGATTACCTACAAGTTCTCGGCCTCATGGCATCCACACTGGAAGTAGTGCCATGGGCACGAGCTCACATGAGACCTCTACAACGCTCACTACTATCACGATGAAATCCACTGTCCCAGAACTATACCGTACGACTTCAGCTCCCGGACAGAGTTCGGGCCCAACTACGATGGTGGCTACAAGAAGGCCATCTGAGCCAGGGAACAAGACTATCCTCACCAACCTGGATCCTGCTCACCACGGATGCCAGCCTACGAGGATGGGGAGCACACTGCCAGGAGCTAACTGCCCAAGGGGCAATGGAATAAAGTAAAGTCAGGATAGAACATCAATCGCCTAGAAGCCCGGGTAGTCAGATTAGCCTGCCTACAGTTCGGTCACAGACTCCGAGACAAAGCAGTCAGAGTAATGTCGGATAACGCCATAACAGTGGCCTACATCAACCGTCAGGGAGGAACCAGAAGCCAACAGGTGTCTCTGGAACTAGACCCCTTAATGCCTTGGGCGGAAGCAAATCTTCAAGAGATCTCGGTCATCCACATCGCCGGGAAAGACAACGTCACTGCGATTACCTCAGCAGAGAAAGTCTAGACCCAGGAGAATGGAGGCTGTCGACCACAGCATTCCAATTGATAGTAAACCATTGAAGAACACCAACCATGAGCGTTGGACTGATTTGCCAGGAGGTCCAAGTGTCCAGTTTCTTCAGCCACAGATGGGAACCCCAGTCCCAGGGAATCGATACCCTGGTACAGACCTGGCCACAGGAGACTCTGCTATACACCTTCACGCCGTAGCCCCTATTGGGTGCAATCATCCACAAGATAGAACACCACAGGGGACCAGTACTTCTAGTGGCCCCAGACTGGCTAAGAAGACCGTGGTACACAGACATGCGAAGACTGCTGATAGGGAGCCCCCCTTCCGCTACCTCCACACAAAGACCTCCAACAGGGACCAATCCTCCACGAGGATCCAGCTCGACTCTCTCTTACAGTCTGGCCATTGAGAGGACTTGCCTAAAGAAGAGCGGATACTCGGGGGCAGTAATTGACACCCTACTCTGAGCACGCAAGTTCTCCACATTCCTAACATACATAAGGATTTGGAGAGTATTCGAAGCCTGGTGCGAGGACCGCGACATCATACCACGCTCAGTCAAAATTCCTGCGATTTTGGAATTCTTGCAGAACGGCCTATGGAAGGGATTGTCTCTCAACTCCATCAAGGTACAGGTGGCCGCATTGTCATGCTACGGAACCAAGAGCAAGAGCTGCAGCATAGCCTCTCACCCGGATGTCTCCCGCTTTCTGAAAGGGGTCAAGCAGATCCAACCATCCCTAAAGTGGCCGGTGCCTCTTTGGAACCTCAACCTGGTTCTAGATTTCCTAGCAGGAACCTCCTTCAGACCTCTCCGCGGCCTGTCTCTCCGACTATTAACTTTGAAGACGGTCTTCTTGCTGGCAGTCTGTTCGGCCCGTCGTATATCCAAGCTACAAGCACTGTCCTGCCGAGAGCCATTCCTCAGACTCACCCCGGGAATCATCCAGTTACGCACAGTTCCGTCGTTCCTCCCCAAAGTGGTGTCTGACTTCCATCTCAACCAAACCATCTCGATACCATCGCCAGATGAGCATAAGAATTCAGAAGAGGCTCGAAGTGTACGCCATCTCAACATCAGCAGGCTCCTAGTCTGATACCTGGAAAGATCGGAATCCGTACAAAAGACGGACCATCTATTCATCCTTCACAGCGGGAAGAAGCAAGGGGAAGTGGCCTCGCGAGCAACCATAGCCCGCTGGGTCAAAGAAGTCTTCAAGGCAGCCTACGTAGAAGCAGGCAAGCTACCGCCTTTACAAGTCAAGGCCCATTCCACTAGAGCCCAGACAGTATCCTGGGCAGAAACTAAGATGCTGTCACCCACCGAGATCTGCAGGGCGGCAACAAGGTCCCCCATCCATCCAGGTTTTACCGCCTGGAAGTTCAGGCTCGGGAGGACACAGCATTTGCAAGGGCAGTACTAAGTGGGTCACGGGCAGCCTCCCACCTGGTTCGGGAGTAGCTTTTATACATCCCATTGGTCCTGAGTCCATCTGCTACATGCTAGGAAATGGAGAAATTACTTACCTGATAATTCGTTTTCCTTAGCATGGACAGATGGACTCAACATCCCACCCACGGCTGCCGTTACTCATGGAATTCTCGGGCGACATCCCCGGGAGCGAGTGTTTCACGGTTAAGCCATGCTTTCCTTCAGCTAGGACACCCATCCTACCAGGTGTTGCCATTTCTCGGTTGAGGGCACTGGCGGTCTCCAGCTATAACCAATTCAACCGGTTCAAATTAATTAAGTTAACCAAGTTAACACGGCTGCGAGAATATTAACTAACACTCGGAGAAGAGACCACATATCACCAATCCTCAAAGACCTGCACTGGCTGCCAATTCACTACAGAATCATATATAAATCCATAACCACTATCTTCAAAGCTATACATCAACACTCTCAGCTCAACCTTCAAATTCCTCTCAAAAAATTTACGTCCAACAGACCAATCCGAGAATCCTATAGAGAAACCCTACAAGTACCACACTCCAAATCCATGAGGCACATAACCACCAGAGACAGAGCTTTCTCCACTGCAGGACCAACACTGTGGAATTCCATCCCACCAGATTTGCGACAGGAACCCTGCCTTCCCACATTTAGGAAAAGACTCAAAACGTGGCTATTCATGAAAGCCTTTCCCGAACTAAACTGAACCTATTCCATTATTAAATAGTCGCTCAGACTTTGCCTTAATCATGGTAATTAACATCCCTACCTCATAAGGGCAATTCATTAATGCTTCAAGCACATTGTCTGACATATATACTCTCTCTATTTAATCCCCTGCTTCTTTTTCTATGCTCCAAGTTGTATTACTCCCTTGTTTTATTGTAACTGCATTCCTTAGCCTTTCTCTTGTTTAATGTGTTAATGTTTTATCATTACTATTATTAGGATCAATGTTATTTTTTACCTTTTTGTTCCCTATCCACTTGTTAAATGTAAACCGGCATGATGCGATATTTATCGCGAATGCCGGTATAGAAAAACTTAAAATAAATAAATAAAATAAATAAGTTATAAAGTTAATCAAGTTATTCAAATTATTCAGTCATGCATATATCCACAATGTTTTTCGAGGAGAATACTGAAGAGCTGTACTTCCTGCAGGGGTATATGTACTACAGCTGACATCAGATTGAAATCTGATCCGTCTCCAACTGCTATCAGGAGTAAACTATACCCATTGGTCCTGAGTCCATCTGTCTACATTAAGGAAAACGAAATTATCAGGTAAGTAATTTCTCCAATACGCCAAGCAGCTGAGTTTGAGGGTGGATATCTGTGTTCCCTGTACGTACCCAGATCAGTCCAGACGCCTGGGATTATGCCTCCCCTCCAGCAGATGGAGACAGAGTTTCACTGACGCTGCCATTACAGTATAACCTGGAGTGACACCTGCAGTCCCTCGTATTTCTCTCTCTCCAGCAGATGGAAGAGAGTGCGATCCCTGCAGTATGAAGGATAAAAAACAAAAACCGGAAAGATCACTCCTAGGCCCTGGTGGGGGTATTCCTCCTAGTATTGATTGGAACGAGCAGGGTGTTGGGAACCCTTATCTGTCTCGGGTTGTTGGCCACCCATGGAGGGGAAGAGCTGGTAGGGCCAGCTCCCTTCCCCCCCCCCCCCCCCAGGAGAACAAGTGGACATTGGCAGCTCAGCGCTCCAATCAGGAAAATAACCTTTTTTTTCTTGTCTGTCTGTCTTTCTCTGTTGAATAAAGTTTAAAACAAAAAAAGAAAGAGAGGGTAAGGAGTCAGAGAGAGCAAGCAAGGTTGTGCAGCAAAGTTTTTGGCAGCCAGGAAGGTGGTTTTTCTGCCGGAGGTTGGTTCCTGGGTGGCTATCTGTACCACCATGTAGCACAGCAGGGCTGCTTGGACATGCGGTCGGGCTCGATTTCAGGGGGCGGCTCTTCTGGTGATGGCACACAGCACTTTGTGCCACTCTTTTGGCGATGCGCGTGCCTGATTGTCACGAGCTGGACTGTGTTCCTGCCACCTCTCTGGCGGAGAGAACGGGTCAGGAGCAGTAAATGCTGCATTGGTGCGACTGCCAAAGCACGTCTCTGAAGGAAGCTGCCCCTCCCTCACCAGCCACAGGAAAATCGGTCATTTTGTCTGGGGCCAGGAGGCTCACCAGGCTTGTTTGGGGGGGAGGACCTCCCTCCCCTGTTGTCTCCGTTGGGACAGGGTGCTGTGCACAGCAGGGCGAATGATTCAGATGATGATGGGGAGTTACCTGGTCAGGGATTGCAGGCTTCCACCCCATTCTCCTACAGAGTTTGTCCTGTTTATGCATGAGACATATTTGGCTTGCCAGGCAGCTGGTCGTAGGTCCTCTTGAGAGGCTGTGTGATATGCAACCGGACAAGAGACTTGGGGGGGGGGGGGGGATTTGGAGAAAGGGTGCTCCGAGCGGGCATCCCCGGATCCCATCCCAGGTAAGAGAGCTCTGGTACATCCCAGGAGTCTGGACTGATCCAGGTACGTACAGGGAAAGGAAAATTGGTTCTTACCTGCTAATTTTCGTTCCTGTAGTACCACGGATCAGTCCAGAGTCCCACCCACTTCGCATGCAGGTATTGGAGAGTCCGCTCGTTTAGCATTTCTTTGTTTTTTGGGGTCTGCAGATTGCATTGGTTTTTCAACAGGTTCTGTTCCCACTTGGGATTAGTGAGCCAGAGAAAGGGTGTAATTTGTATATAGTTAAGTTTGGATTTGATCCATTCTGCTTTGATACTGATTCATACTGACAGACTGTAGGTGGCACCTCGGGGATTAGGGCAGAGTCTGTTAAAATTCTGTCTCCATCTGCTGGAGGGGAGGCAAAACCCCAGGAGTCTGGATTGATCCGTGGTACTACAGGAACGAAAATTAGCAGGTAAGAACCAATTTTCCTATGCTGGGCTTGATGGACCCATGGTCTGACCTAGTATAGCATGTTCTTATGTTCTTAATTTTCCTATTTTGGGGGGGTGGGAAGTGGTCCTGGGTAGTCAGATTGGAATCGATGACCGCATTCTTGTCATGCTTGTGGCTTGCAGGCAGCGTCTCTTTGAGAACTTGAGGATGCTCCCTCATGCCCCTGGTGTGCAGATGCAGGCCATCCCGGAAGATGTACTTCCAGATGACAGTGGGGACGAAGATGAGGAGGATCCTGACAAACGCATATCAAGTAGGTGTCAGTAAGGCTTTCAAACACTGTGCACTTGGTGCTCCAAGAACAAAGGGTAAAAGGAACCCACAATAGCACTGCTTTTCATTCAAATGCAGGAATGAATGCCACGGACAGTTATAAGGCAAAATAGAATACCTCTATCCTGCCACTGGACACTGCTTCTTTGAAGCAGAAATCTATTGTAGATGCCTCCATGAGGAGTTGACTTGCTTTGTTTGTTCACAGTTCGCTCTTCTGATAAGAGAATAGTTCGTGATGAAGAATTCTCTGACTCCGAAGATGAAGGCGAGGGTGGTCGCAGAAATGTTGCCAATTTTAAGAAGGCAAAACGTGCCAAAACTGAGGATGAGAAGGCTGGAGAAGAGAAGAGTGGTGAGAATATCCACTGGGGGAGCTGCTGGGGGGAGCGGCTATGTCTGGTCTAACACAGGCTGCACATCAGTAAGCGTGGAGATTGTTTAAAAATATCATCGTAGATGTATTCCACGCATGATTAAAAGGTGACGTGAAAGAGGCTATGTTAGCGGAAAAAAAAATCCTTCTCAAATACAAAACTCTAGCAATCATACACAATTCAACTCCCCACCATTAATATGACAGCATTAACACCCTAATCAAAACTCGCCACTCTCAACGCAACACCAGATCATCAAACAAAGCTTGTCTAGAGATCCCATCAGCATCCACAGCCAAACTCACCACTACCAGGAAAAGAGCTTTCTCAATAGCTGGTCCACATCTATGGAACTCCCTTCCAACATACCTAAGAACCAAAAGAAATACCATATCGTTCAAGAAACTGCTCAAAACTTGGCTCTTCAAACAAGCCTACAAGGATGGGATAGGCTAAACCAACCATTGCACAACACTCTCCCTTATCTCCACAGCCCCCCTCCCCACTGAACAAACTCCCCAACCTTCTCCTTCTATTTACCCTACAATCCCAACCTATACCCTCTCTTCAGCAATGCGACTCAAGCCACCTCACTTACCCTGCTAGAATAACTGTTTTCCCCTCAAAACATCAGTTTCTTTTCCCTTATTTATCCATCGTTTTTCTGTTAGGTTTGTTAACTCTTGCTACAGCTATCATATGTTCCTAATGTTCACTGTTACCAAAATCCTCTTATGTTTTTTATGTATAATGTTTCTGATTTTTTGTATTATGTTGTTTCAAATGTAAACCGGAGTGAAAGCCAACACTAATACTTCAGTATATAAAAACAAACAAACACACAAATAAATAAATAAATACATTGGAAGAAGGATCCATCTGAAGAAAATAGGAAACAGCATAAGTATTGTCAAGTTAAGTGTAAAACATTGATAAGACATGTGAAGAGAATTTGAAATGAAGTTGGCTGTAGATGCAAAAACTCATAATAAAAACTTTTTAAAATATATCCAAAGCAAGAAACCTGTGAGGGAGTTGATTGGACCGTTAGATGATCGAGGGGTTAAAGGGGCACGTAGGGAAGATAAGGCCATCGCGGAAAGACTAAATTAATTCTTTGCTTCAGTGTTTACTGAAGAGGATGTTGGAGAGAGAAACCACATCACAGTGAACCTGGAAGATATGTAGTAGGACAGATTGACAAACTAAAAAATAGCAAATCACCTGGTCCAGATGGTATGTACCCAGGGTTCTAAAAACTAAAAAATGAAATTTCAGTTTCCTGTACATACCCTGATCAATCTAGACTCCTGGGTTTTGCATCCCTGCCAGCAGATGGAGACAGAGAGAATTTTACTGACACTGTTATTTAACCCAGCGTGCTACCTGCAGTCCCTCAATATTTCCTTGTCTCCAGTAGTGGAAAAGGGTAAACAGTGGAGTGCCTCAGGGATCTGTACTAGTGCTTTTCAATATATTTATAAATGATCTGGAAAGGAATATGACAAGTGAGGTAATCAGATTTGCAGATAATACAAAATTATTCAGAGTAGTTAAATCACATCTGGATTGTGATAAATTGCAGGAGGACCTTGCGAGACTGGAAGATTGGGCATCCAAAAGGCAGATGAAATTTAATGTGGATAAGTGCAAGGTGATGCATATAGGGAAAAATAACCCTTGCTGTAGTTACACGATGTTAGGTTCCATATTAGGAGCTACCACCCAAGAAAGAGATCTAGGCGTCATAGTGGATAACACATTGAAATCGTCGGTGCAGTGTGCTGCGGCAGTCAAAAAAGCAAACAGAATGTTGGGAATTATTAGGAAGGGAATGGTTAATAGAACGGAAAATGTCATAATGCCTCTGTATCACTCCATGGTGAGACTGCACCTTGAATACTGTGTACAATTCTGGTCGCCGCATCTCAAAAAAGATATAATTGCGATGGAGAAGGTACAGAGAAGGGCGACCAAAATGATAAGGGGAATGGAACAGCTCCCCTATGAGGAAAGACTAAAGAGGTTAGGGCTTTTTACCTTGGAGAAGAGACGACTGAGGGGGGGGGGGATAGGATAAAGATCTATAAATTCATGAGAGGACTAGAATGGGTAAATGTGAATCGATTATTTACTCTTTCAGATAATAGGATTAGGGGGCACTCCATGAAGTTGGCAAGTAGCACATTTAAAACAAATCAGAGAAAATGATTTTTCCCTGTATGTACCTGGATCAGTCCAGACTCCTGCATTTTGCCTCCACACCAGCAGAGGGAGACAGAAAGTTCTGACAGACTCTGCCTTATATACCTAGGTGCCACCCACAGCAGGTGGTAGGAGTGCTCAGCCCACAGTCTGTGATTACTTAGGGTAGTTGTTAGTTAGCTTCAGGTGGCCAAAGTAAATTTTGGGTTTGCTTTTAATTTCCATTTGAGGGGAATTTTTTTTTTTTTTAAAGAAGAGAGATGGCACAACAACGAAGGATCTCCTCAGCCTCCCAGGGGAAGAGCCAAGCCCCCCTGGTTCATTAGGCAGCTGCGGCTGTGGTCGAGGACCCGATAGCCATTTCATAGCAGCTTAGGGGTTGACACTGGGGATCCCGGCTCACTCACCCCAGGAGTCCTAGCAGCAAGACCTTACCTGTACTGGGCAAGTAAAAAAAAGAAAGAAAAGAAAAGTTACTGCTTCTGCTCTGTGTCTCGGCTCGCCCTTCCCTCCGGCGGTGCTTACTTTGATTTCTCTCTCCCGATCGCGGCAATTTAAAAAAAAAAAAAAGCAAGAGGGGTTCCCTGTAGGTACCAGGATCAGGCCAGACCGTGGGTTATGTCCCCCTTCCAGCAGATGGAGTCAGAGCAACAACTGAGAGGGCAGTCCCTCCTGACTGGTGCGTCCTCTGTAAACCTTCAGTATTTCTCTGACTCCAGCAGATTCGGGTTGCACCTTCGGTTCTCCCATTTCCTTTCTGTGAGAATAGTCTTTGCTGATTTATTTCTCCTGTTGTCTTGTTAACACTTTTTACTTGGATGGATCTTATTTAAAAAAAAAAGAAAGAAAGGCAGAGGCTTTTCATTGTAGCTTTGCTCTACTTTCTAAGGGCTGGAATTTTTTTATGGATTGATGCGGCTGCTTGTTTCTTTACCCACTACAAGCGGATAAAAATGCTTTCTGAAGAAACAAGCAGCCGCGTCAATCCATAAAAAAATTACGGGACTAAAAAGAACAGAGAGAATTTTTTGGATTCTGAAATTTGCTGATTCTAGCCCCTGAAGCAGCAGCTTTGCGAAACATGGTACCGTGTTGGGCATGAATTCATTTCGACTAATGGGGAAGTAGTGCACTTTTTTAAAAATAAATTTTTGTGAAATGCTTTAAAAAATAATCTTTAAAAAATTGGACCAATGATTAAAACCACACCCCTTTGATTTATCGATGGAGCATATTTAATGCTCTAAAAGATATTAAAATCTGGGGTTTATATGATGGTCCCATAGAAGAATATTATTCATGTGTCATTTTTGGTGAATACGTTTTTCTTGTAGTTTATTATTCTTTCGTATTATCCACTAAGGCTTTTTCTATACTATTACTGGCATTAGTAGCATGGGATTTATTTAATGTTTGAGGAGTTGTCAGGGTCCTGGCCTGAATTGACCACTGTTGGAAACGGGATGCTGGGCCTGATGAACCCTCTGTCTGATCCAGTATGGCAGCTTTTTATGTTCTTAATTGTACAAGAAGGAAACGGGACAGTAATTGATGGTGTTTTACTATTTTCACACTCACTTTCTTTTGCAGATTTGAAAGAAGAAGAAAAAGTAAGAGAAGAGAAAACAGAGCCCAAGAGGTGAGTGGAAGACTCAACACACATTAGGTTGGTGAATTAGGCCCAAGTTTGAATGTATTGGTAAAACAGATCAAAGCCTTGTAAATTTCCCGATCCCTCCTCGGGAGGCTTGGAATGCACTGACGCCGTCCTGTCCTGCGTGAGAGGGGTGGGCCTTTATCCTGTAATTATTCTGTATTTGTGTGGGAGGAGTGGTCGGTACCTCTGTACCTGCACTGGGGATGTGGGTGGTGCCCCGGTCCTGTAATTATTCTGTACCTGCACCGGGGATGTGGGCGGTGCCCCGGTCCTGTAATTAATCTGTACCTGCACCAGGGATGTGGGCGGTGCCCCGGTCCTGTAATTATTCTGTACCTGCACCGGGGATGTGGGCGGTGCCCCGGTCCTGTAATTATTCTGTACCTGCACCGGGGATGTGGGCGGTGCCCTGGTCCTGTAATTATTCTGTACCCACATGAGAGGGAACACCAATCTGTGACTGCAGTTAGTTCAGTGGTTTGGGGTTTAGGATCTGGAATTGTTCTGTTTGGTCCTTTTGTAGTTAGAATCTAAGCACAGGTTAGGGGGCCGCAAGCTGAGGACAGTCCCTTTGCCTCGCAGCTGACATTGAGAACCTGTGTAATGTCAGAGGTTAACACCCTCCCATCTAATCCCACTGGGGCAGTCGAGCATTGAGTATGGCAAAAGCAGCAGGATTAAAATTCTTGGGAAAACAAAATAACGTTTTCCTTGAATTGCTTGCTGGGAACATTGCATGCTTTATGGAGACAGGTAATCCCAACCTTGCTTCCAGACCATTTTATTTATGAAGACTTTACATTCTGCCTTTTCCCATAGCAGATTACGTTAAATGTAAATGAACAGAAGCATTAGAACAGCTTACAATCGAATCAGAATTTGCAGTTTCCTAGCGTTTAGCCAAATGGACTCGGGACCAATAGTTATGCTCTCCTGCCAGCAGATGCAGACGGAGTCAGGTTTCAAAGCTGACGTCACTCTTCATGCACCCCTGCAGTGACCTCAGCCCTTCAGTATTTCTCCATCCCCAGCAGATGGTGGACGTGCTTTCCCTATGGGGATCGCTGTACTTTTGGAAGAAGAAATTCTACTTTCAAATTGGAGAAAAGATTGAGCCCCGCTCTCCTGCGGTGATACCTAAAGGTCCCTCCCCCAATTGAGAATTCCTGAGGTGATTTCCGAGATCCCTCAGAGATGTGCCTTGGTCTAGTTGCCGGTTCCCGGCGTGGACTTTGCTGCATAAGCAGCTGAAAGGCAGCGGGTGCAGGAAGCTGAGTGCGGCAGTGATGGCCAAAGCCCTCCCCCCACCCCCACCCCCGCAGCCAGAGACTGTCTCTGTATTCAGCCGGAAAGCGCTGAGCCCAGGTAAGTTTAAAAAAAAAAAGATGATTTACCTCCCAGTTCAGAGACATTTGGAGGGGTTTCGGTGAGACTTCTTCCGGTCTCCTTGCTCGGCGCGCTGTCCCATCGTTCCCAATCCCATTGGGGTAAGGGGAAGTGGGCTCTCGAGCCAGTTGAGCAGCCTCCCAGTGGGCTAGGTCCTGCTTTAAGCTTGGTCGGCACACCGCGTGGTAGGCCACGGCGGTGCTATCTTGCGCGTGTCTTTGTGCGGCTGTATTGCCCTCCATAGTGTTGGTACACGCTGTGTGTATTACGCTGCACGCGTACATATGCACACAACTTACTAGGAGTAGAATACAAAAAAAGCCGAGTGCTTGGGGCTGTGTGTGCGCCTCGCCACGGCCTGCGCATGCGCCCGAAATCTGTGCTCATAAAATTTTAAGCGCAAGCCAATTGAAAGCGCAGTTACCATCGCTAATGGCTCCAGCAGCAAAGAAACACAAGCGCCTTTCTCTCTGCACTGCTTGTGATATTAGGGCTGTGCAGTCTGACCTGGGTTCTTGCTTATGTCAGCACTATGAGGAAACCCAGGGAGAGTTGGCCTCACCGGACATTGCTTTCCCCTGCTCCTCCAGTTCAGAGGATGGGTCAGCCACAGCCTTAACTGGATGTACCCCGGGACTGGGTCATCCATGAGAGAGGGAAATTCGGCGGCACCTAACCCAGTACCTCCTTGGGCTAGACATCGACCTGGCTGCCTTCTCTTGGGTGGAAATTTTTCAAGGCCTTCAAGCCTTTGTACAGGCGCAGTCTGCTAACTCACTTGCCCCTGTCCGGACGGAGCCTCAGCCGGTAAGCGCGTCCTCTCCCAGTCCTATTGGCAGACCTTGAGGCATTCTTCACCTCACCAAGGGTGTCCCTGGCAGAGACCCGGATGGCACAGATGAAGAGGTTCCTTAGAAGATGGGGAAATTCCCCCTGGTTTAGAACCGTATCAGATCATGTTACGGTGTTTCCATAGAGACGAATTGCCGGCCCTGGGACAGACTCTGACGGAACCAAAGAAGAATCCCTTTCTGATTTCTCTACGGAAAGCCTCTTGCTACTTTCCAGTACTGAAAACCATCCAGGAGTTGATTCACCTGGAATGGGACACCCTAGAAGCAAGTTTTAAAGGTGGACAAGCGTTAGAAACTCTATACCCTTTGCAAAGACATCTTTGCAAAAAAAGACCTTTGCAAAGACTTCTTTGCAAAAAAAATACACAACTTCTCATTCGACTCCAAAGCCTTATTTTCATTTGTATCATCTCTAACAAAACCATCCCTACCTATCATCCCTGACGAACAAGCATCCAACAAAGCCATGGAACTAGCAATATACTTTGACAAGAAGATCACCAACCTTCTCAAGCCTATCTCTTCTCTACAGCCGACAGCAATGCTCCTCAACACCGACCAAGAAATTCAGCCTGTCATCCTTCGAAACCCCATCATCAGTGGAAATCGAAATCATTCTCAATAAGCTTAAACCCTCCTCACATCCATTGGATGCCATACCCTCCAATCTTCTACTAGCTATTCCTAACACCATGTCCAAAGCATTAGCAGACATCATAAACTGCTCTTTAACTCAAGGAAAAGTCCCAGAACAACTAAAAATAGCCATACTGAAACCCCTAATAAAAAAAACCTAACCTCTCAACGGATGACCCTGCAAACTACCATCCAATCGCTAACCTCCCCCTGATCTCAAGAGTGATGGAAAGATTTGTTAACAAACAACTGGCCGAGTACCTAGAGGAGAACAACATACTCTCCCCTTTCCAGTTCGGATTTAGGAAATCGCAAAACACAGAAGCGCTACTCGCATCATTATCTGACACTATCCTCCTAAATCTTGAAAAAAACCAACCATACCTCCTCGCGCTTCTTGACCTATCCACCGCCTTCGACACAGTTAATCATTCCATCCTTCTCGAGCGGCTATCTGATATAGGAATTCAAGGAGAAGCTCACAGCTGGTTCCAATCATTCTTGGAGAATAGATTCTATAAAGTCAAGATCAATAATGAAGAATCAATTCCCATCAAATCAATCCGAGGAGTCCCGCAAGGATCATCTCTTTCCCCAACACTTTTTAACATTTATCTGCTACCACTCTGCCACCTACTCTCCAGCCTTAATCTAAAGCATTATATTTTCGCTGACGACATTCAGATACTTCTTCCCATCACAGAATCCCTGCAAAAAACTTGGGCACATTGGAACAACTGCTTACAATCTATCAATACTCTGCTATCCAGCTTGAACCTCATACTCAATCATAACAAAACTGAAATCCTCATCTCACCGGATGAAAACCATATTCTCACCAACTCCCAAAACGCAACACAATTCGCAAAATCATACATTAACCACTCCCCATCTGTCAGGGACTTAGGGGTGTGACTCGACAATCAATTTAACCTTAAATCCTTCGTCCACAATACCACTAAAGAATGTTTTTTCAAACTTCAAGTGCTCAAAAATCTGAAACCGCTGCTTCATTTCAGCGACTTCCGATTAGTAATTCAGTCCATAATTCTGTCAAAATTAGACTACTGCAACTCCCTTCTACTAGGTCTCCCTGCCATATCCACAAAACCGTTACAAATGGTGCAGAATGCTGCGGCGAGGTTACTCACCAACTCAAATAAAAGAGCACACATCACACCAATTCTACATGGCCTTCACTGGCTTCCTATAAAATCCAGGATCACCTTCAAGACATTAATGATGATGATTCACAAGGACATTATGGGCATCGCCCACCTTCATCTAAACACGCAACTCCGCCCTCACACATCACAAAGACCCATCAGATACAATTACAAAGGATCATTATATGCTCCTCCGGTCAAATCCCTATTAAGAAAACGAGCACTCTCTACAGCAGGGCCCACCCTCTGGAACTCATTACCTCCGGAACTTCGCCTAGAAACATGCCATCAAACTTTTAAGAAACACTTAAAAACATGGCTCTTCCGGCAAGCCTTCCCGGAATCGAAGGAGCACTCAGAGGCAATATAGAACAATACAAATCTCTTGAACGCCCCCAAACCCCACTGCACCTGATTACGCCTTATACGGACAATCCACAGGTTATGAAAGTCACCACTGTAGATGCTCTAGTTCATCAGCTCTCGTTATGCTCAGATCTTACCATTCAACTTTGTACACTGTTACCTGATACACTCAATTATTTCACTATTTATTGTAGATATTTTTTTACGGCTTTTGAACACTGTTTGACATGTTATTGATATCTATTTAATAGTCACGTTCTTATGTTCAGAAACTCTGTTTAATATTTACGTTCTCATGTTCTAAAAAACTCTGTTCTATGTAACGCCTTAACAGCAACTGTTTTGTTCTGTGGAAACCGACCTGATTTGATATGTGTATCGAGAATGTCGGTATATAAAAATTCTAAATAAATAAATAAATAAATAAATATACCCACTGGATACGGCAGCGAGAGAACGTTTGCATTTCCCTAAATGGATGCGCTGGTCTGGGCCATCTCTAAGCGAACCACTATCCTAGTGGAGGGAGGAGCAGCCTTAAAGGATGCACACGATAGGTGGATGGAGTCCATCCTTAAACAGGCCTTTAACAATAGGGACGAATTCCAGAGCTGTTATGGAACCTGCTGCCGCCTTTTTAGCTGACGCGGGCTCAGACCTAGTCCGTACCTCGGCCAGAAGAGTGGCCTCAGTGGTGGTGGCCAGAAGACAACTATAGCTGTGGAATTGCTCAGCAGATGCAACCTCCAAGGCAAATCTCACAAAGATGCCCTTTAAAGGATCACTTCTCTTCCCTGTAGGTACCGGATCAGTCCAGACTCCTGGGTTTTGCCTCCACACCAGCAGATGGAGACAGAGCAAAACTTGACAGGCTCTGCCATAAATACCAGAGTGCCACCCACAGCTTGTCAGTATTACTCTGTCTCCAGCAGATGGTCCGGGTGCACCTCCCACAGTCTGAATTGATTTAAAAAAAAAAAAAAAAGGCGAATTGAAAAAGCTGACCTGTAAAGGGGGCGAATCTCCAGTTCCCTGGCTACCAAAACATAAGAGAAAGCAGTTTCAGCACCCCTCGCCTAAGAGGGGTCGTTCCAAGGGCTCCCATCGCTTTTGCCCCTACAGAAATTCGACATTTCAGAGGTCTTGGTCCTTTCGGAGCCGACAGCACAAGAGGGGCAGGCTTGGGTTCAGGTTCATCCTGAACCCTCCCCTCCCCCACCCTCGGAACAAGGAGATAGGGGGTCAACTGTCCCTCTTCTACTAACGGTGGGTCAAGATCACTTTGGACAAATGAGTACTGGAGGTCATACTGAGAAGGTTATGCACTGGAATTTTGCAGCACTCCTCAGGACATATTCATGATATCTCTTTGCCATTCCCAGCACAAGAAGCAGACAGTGGAGACTACCCTGTTGAGGCTCCTCAGGATGAGGGCTATAATCCCAGTACCTGTGCCCCAGGAAAATATGGGGCGTTATTCCATCTATTTCATAGTACCCAAGTAGGAAGGTTCCTTTCGCCCCATCCTGGACCTCAAGACAGTCACCCGACATCTATGAGTGATTCATTTCCACATAGAAACCCTACGTTCTGTGATAAGGCCGTACAATCAAGAGAGTTTTTAACTTCCCTGGACCTATCCAAGGTGTACCTGCATATTCCAATCCATCAAGAACATAATTTCCTACACTTTGCAGTGCTGGGTTGCCATTATCAGTTTCGGGCACTGCCCTTTGGCCTGGCCATTGCCCCCAGAACATTTTCCAAGATTATGGTGATTGTAGAGGCAGCGTTGAGAAAAGAGGGAATCCTGGTGCACCAGTACTTAGACGACTGGTTGATCTGGGCAAAGTCAGTGGAAGAGATTCTCCAGGTGACCAACAGGGTGACCTCCTTGCTTCAGGAACTTGGTTGGGACAAAAGCAGTCTCAAACCCTCCCAGTCCTTGGAATATCTGGAAGCCCAATTTGACACCAAGCAGGGCAAGGTTTTCCTTCCGACTACACAGATAAGGAAGTTGATGTCCCAAATGCATCGATTGATGAGCACAATACGCCCAACGGTTTGGAGCTATCTTCAAGTTCTCAGTTTAATGGCGGCAACCCTGGAAGTAGTGCCGTGGGCGAGGGCACACATGCGAACTCTTCAGTGCTCCCTGCTGTCACGTTGGAACCTGCAGTCTCAAGACTATTTGATTTGCCTCCACTTACTGATGGAAATGTGCTCTCGGCTCCAGTGGTGGCTGCAGGAAGCTCATCTGGGCAGGGATGTACCCCTGTTCTCTCCGAACTGGCTGGTCCTCACGAAAGACACGAACTGACAGCCCAGGGACGTTTTACCAAGGAAGAGGCCCTCTGGAACATTAACCACTTGGAAGCCCGGGCAGTCAGATTGACATGTCTACAATTCAGCCACATACTCCAGAGTCAAGCAGTCTGTGTAATGTCAGACAACGCAATGACGGTAGCCTACATCAACCGCCAGGGTGGAACCAAAAGCCAGCAATTGTCACAAGAGATAGGCCTCCTTATGGAATAGGTGGAAATACATCTACAGATCTCAGCCTCCCACATCGCAGGAAAAAACAACATCAGAGCAGACTTTCTAA
The DNA here is from genome assembly GCF_901001135.1 of Rhinatrema bivittatum. Taxonomy (NCBI): domain Eukaryota; kingdom Metazoa; phylum Chordata; class Amphibia; order Gymnophiona; family Rhinatrematidae; genus Rhinatrema; species Rhinatrema bivittatum. The sequence continues at coordinate 100,634,339 of NC_042625.1, forward strand.
GCAGGGTGAATCTGGATCCAGAAGAGTGGGCGTTGTCAGCCAAAGCCTTTCAGCTGGTAGTAGATCGCTAGGATCTCCTCCTGTCCATCGACCTGCTGGCCGCATCGAAGGGTTCCTGATCCTCTTCAGTTGCAGAAGAGATCAGTGGTCCCTGGGGATCAATGCTCTCGTTCAAACCTGGCTGGAAGAGGAACTGCTATATGCCTTCCCTCCGTGGCCCCTTCCTGCGCAGAGTCATTTGCAGAATTGAGCGCCAAAAAGGATTAGGCCTACTAGTAGCTCCAGAGGGGCCCAGGCGTCCATGGTATGTGGACATGCAGAGACTCCTGGTGGAGACCCCCCTGTGCCTCCCACCGCACAGGGACAGGGTCTGGTCCTTCACGAAGTCTGGCCCTTGAGAGGGTTCGCCTGATGAAGTGAGGATATTCGGCGACAGTAATTGCCACCTTACTCCACGCGAGGAAGTTCTCTAGGTCCCTAGCGTATGTGCGGGTCTGGAAAGTATTTGAGGCATCGTGCAAGGAACGCGGTGTTTCCCCTCTGACAGTCAAAATCCCACTAATTCTGGAATTTTTGCAAGATGGCTTGAATAAAGGTTTGACCCTTAACTCCTTGAAAGTCCAGGTAGCGGCGCTCTCCTGTTTCAGGGGCAAGGTTAACGGAACCCACCTGTTGGCTCATCCGGACATGGCTGTTTTCTGAAAAGGGTGAAGCACCTCCGGCCACCACTACGATAGCCATTCCCTTGTGGAATCTTAACCTAGTATTGGAGTTTTTGTCAGGGCCTCTTTTCAGCCGTTTCGCAGTCTTTCCTTGTGTTTATTAACCTTGAAAACGGTGTTCCTGGTGGCTGTATGCTTGGCACGTCGCATCTCTGAACTACAGAGAACCGTTCCTCCGGATGACTCCAGGAGGTTACAGCTTCATACCGTTCCATCCTTCTTGTCCTCTGTAGTCTTGGACTTTCATTTGAATTAGTCCATTTCATTACCATCCCTAAATAAGCACAAGGATGTGGAAGAATACTGCCGCCTCCATCATTTGAATGTCAGTAGACTTTTGGTGTGGTATATGGAAGTTTCAGAACCGATCTGAAAATGGGCTGCCTGTTTATCCTTCCCGGTGGAAGGAAGCAGGGCGAACCAACTTCACGGGCTACCATAGCTCTCTGGATTAAGGAGGTAGTCACGGGAGTCTATGTGGAGGCAGGAAAGCCATTACCTTCTCAGGTTAAAGCTCATTCCACTAGGGCTCAGGCAGTCTCATGGGCGGAAGCTTAGACTGCTGTCTTCCATCGACATCTGCCGAGCAGCGACGTGGTGCTCCTTACACATCTTCTCAGGTTCTATCGCCTGGACGTTCAGGCTCGGGAGGACGCAGCCTTTGCAAGGGTGGTGTTAACCGGACCGCAGGCAGCCTCCCGCCCCGATCGGGAGTAGCTTTTGTACATCCCATTGGTCCTGAGTCCATCTGGCTCACGCTAGGAAATGGAGAAATTACTTACCTGATAATTTCGTTTTCCTTAGTGTAGACAGATGGACTCAGCATCCCACCCGCGGCTGCCCATGAACAATGCCAAGGAACCACCCATGAATCTCAATCCCAAAGAGGTTACGGGTAAGCCATCACCCTATCCCTAGATCTGGGCATCTAAGATATTGCTGGGAATTCAGCGCTTATGTTTGGTTGAGTACAGTTATGGTCACCAGTTTTAATCAAGTTCTTAATCAAGTTATTAAATTGTACTCAAGTTTTTCAATAGTATGACCACAGTGGCTTTTGAAGAGAATCCTGAAGGTCTGAAGTCACTGCAAGGGTCCATCTAGGGTGACATCAGCTTTGAAATCTGACTCCGTCTCCCATCTGCTGGCAGGGGAGCACAACCCATTGGTCCTGAGTCCATCTGTCTACACTAAGGAAAGCGAAATTATCAGGTAAGTAATTTCTCCATTATAGTAGCATTGGGATCCAACACAGCAAAACCCATTTGTAAACAGTTTCTCAAGATAGTCCCTCGTCGGGGTTTCAGGAATTTGGGCTGAAGACATGGGTCTTGGGGATTAGAAGGTATCGAGATTGGTATGGACATATTTATTAAACCAATTTGTTTCCATCCCTCCCTGTCTGAGTTTGGCTTTCTCTTAATTCTGCAGGTTAAAGGAAGAGACAAAATCTGCTTAAGATCTGCCTGAAACTGGACCTCTCCCTGCCTGCTGGGGACATGGAAGGAGGAGCTTTTGGGGAGGGGGGGGGTTGGAATCAGACTCCTCCTTGCCTGCTTGGGACATGGAGGGTGGAGTTGGGGGGTGAGGGTTGAGTGCCTTCCGGTCTATCTCTGGGCTGTACTGCACCCCCAAGGTGGAGAAGTGGTCAAGCAGCTCTGAAGAGGGAAAGGGTTTCCCAGTGACTCGGTGAGAAGAGGGTCAGAGACCCTTATTTA